>NC_057407.1:4189306-4515946 GCF_019320065.1 Cervus canadensis | reverse complement strand
GAGACAGTCTGCCAGCCTCCTCCCTTCCAGGACCACACGGCCCCGCACTTCAGCCGTGCCGTCTGCACAGTAGTGGCCCATCGTCACAGCCACGCGAGGGACCGGGAGGGTCAGTTCTAGTTCCCGGGTTGTGGAAGCGGGTGAGTATGAAGTCTGTGAGAGTTGTCGGCGGGAGCAAGTCCACACAGGCAAAGAGGTGAGACGGGCACAGCCCAGCACCCCGGGCCCCGGCCCAGCTCTGCAGCCGGCCATGGGGTCCTCGCCGGGGTTCACGTGTATAAGACATACCTATGCTCCGCTTGAACTTCCCTGGTGGTTCAGATGGTAAGGCGTCTGCCTGCAATGCGGGAGACCGGGGTTCGATCCCTGGGTTGGGAAGATCTCCTGGAGACGGGAATGCCGACCCATTCCAGTATTCTTGCCTGGAGAATCCCACGGACGGAGGAGCTTGGTAGGCTACAGTCCATGGGGTTGCAAAGAGTCGGACACGACTGAGCGACTTCACTTATGCTCCTCTTAACTAGGCACACTTTGGGGGCCCAATCTAAGGAGGAACTGTGTGGAAATTCCAACACCCAACTGTTTTTTGAGCTATAAAAGTGACCATTTCATATGGCGCAGTGTCGTGTGAACGGTGTATTCTGCTGATGAGGTCAGAGAGGTCGGGGTCTTGCCCGAGAGACTGCCTGTGTGCTCATTCATGTCTGATTCTCTGCGACCCTTGGGACTGTAGCCCGCCAGGCTCCTCTGTCCATGGGATTCTCCAGGCAAAGAACACTGAAGTGGGATGCCATTCCCTTCTCCAGGGGATCTTCCCGACCCAGGGATCGAACTCATGTCTCCTGCATTGCAGGCAGATTTTTTTTTTTCCCACTGTCTGAGCCACCATGGAAACCCAGGAGGGCGTCGTGAGTCACCTCGCCAGGGACCCAGATCAGCAGCCCACAGGCAGTAGATACTCGGTGAAAGCCCACCGGCCCTGCCGGTGTCCTGGCCGCCCTTCGCCTCACTGACAAAACGCGTGCTGTCGCCTCCGCCCCTTCGCACGTGCTGTTGTCTCTGCCCTGTCCTCCCTCTTGTCTGCTAGGAGTTTCTCTTCTTCCTTCAGAGAGCCCCGCTTCTCAGAGGGCCTCCTTGAGCAGCCCCTCTCCCCGCAGCCCCCAGACAGACCAGGAGGCCGTCTTCAGTCCCTTCTCCATGTCCGGGGCCCAGCGGCAGCGGAACGGGGCTCCGCGATCACACTGTGAGTGGTGGTCGAGCAGTTACGTGACTGTCGGCCCCGCTGGGACTGCAAGCAGACCTGGGGAGGGGCCGGTCTCTCTGCTCTGAGACCTGGGACTCTCACTGGTCTCAGGTGTGAGACAGCGGTGAGGTAGACATCTCCCAGACGTGGGACAAGTACCCAGAGGAGCCTGCATCTGCAGGGAGGCTGGCCTGACACTTCAGAGCCCGCTGCCTGGACCCACCCATCGGAGAACTGCAAACTGGCTAGCTGGCGGCCCCCGCGAAAGAATTCAGCAACACCGCACCCTCTGACACGTTCAAAACCAACGTCGACAATGTCGAAGCCAAGGTGGGTGCACAGGATGTACTTCCAGGGGTATTTTAAATATTGACACTGTAAGCTTGAACTGTTTGATCACTCTGCGTAATGCATCCCGTGAAGCTGAAGAGCATAGTGACTCCACCGGCATGCGTGTAAACAGCCCACAGGCAAGCTCCTCTGTATTAATGAGGTTTCATGCCATTTTTTTCTCTCTGAAACTTGACTTCAGTTCCACTCTTCTCACAAAGTTTTAGCCCAGCGTAATTTATCCTTGTGGGCTCCCCTGGAGGCTCAGTGGTAAAGAATCCGCCTGCCGATACACGAGACGCAGGTTCGATCCCTGGGTCGGGAAGATCCCCTGGAGAAGGAAATGGCAACCCACTCCAGTGTTCTTGCCTGGAGAATCCCACGGACAGACGACCCTGGTGGGCTACAGCCCATGGGGTCGAAGGGTCAGGTATCACTTAGCGACTAAACAACAATACACTTAAAAAATTTTTTTATTTGACTTTGCTGGGTCTTAGCTGTGGTATGTGGGATCTGGTTCCCTGACCAGGGATTGAACCTGGGCCCCTTGCATTGGGAGTGCAGAGTCTTAACCACTGGACCACCAGGAAGTCCTCAACAGCGTATTCTCATGCCTGAAAGTCGCCTATTGATCACACCATCTTCTCTGTGACAACAACTATGGATATAAACTGGTTTTAAATTCTTAAAAATTTCCTGTGATCCTAAGTCACTAAGTGTAAACTGTTATTCTGGAAAGGTATGACTACAGATACTAGTACGTGATTGATCAAAACTATAAATATTATAAGTTTTGAGAGATACTGATTACACAAAGGATTATTACACATGACATTTTTAATGATTTAACTGGATTTCCCCCAGCTTGTGTACCAGTGGAGAAGTATTACTTATTTCTGCAGCTCCACCTCTTCTTCATTCTTATTTTTACAGCTATAAGCACTCAGAAATCTTGTCACATAGATAAGGAACAGAAAAGGAAGGAAGGAGTACTGGAGGAATGTTAATTAACTCCCTTTGCGTTTTATGCCAGAAATCAGTAGTAATCCATCATAAAGAATTATTTTATGTTGCCACTTGGTGATTGGTAAATGAGGGTTCCTGTTATTATTTGTGCATGCTTCCATTTTTCATAATAAAAGTTAAAGATATTATGATTACTCTCTGTTAGCTGACAAAAGGATTGGGCCCTCCTGCCATTTTGTCACAAGCAAGAAATGGAAACCACTGGACCTGCCAAAGGATTTATCTCCCAGTACTGGCAGCCCTCACAGCCCTTCTTCCTCTCCAGACCCAGCGCAGGACTTCCCCTGGCTTGCCAGCTGGGGGCATTTGCCTTTGCTTCCCAAAGCGAGAAGCTGTTTCCTCAAGGAGTCATTGGAAACCCGTGGTGGATGGCTGGAGAGCAGCCCTTGGCCAAAGGACCCGGAGAAACGGTTCAGGCCAGGAAGAATGAAAAAGGGAATCCATCTCAGGCTGTAAGTGCGTTCTCTGGCCGCTCCGCCTCTCCCACACACCCTGCCCAGAATCTGCTTCCTTTCAGGAGAGAAGACCTGAGTGGGACCTGCCCCGGGGCCATGTGGTTAAGGAGGGTGAGGCTGGAACTCTTCACATGCATCTTTTCCAAATACTTCAGCCTGAGAAGGCTTAGTGAATACATTTCATTTAAAATAAAAACGAACAACTAAATATGATCCGGAATTTGGAATGGGAGTGGGGTACGGGAATGCTATAAAAGACCTCGTCGGGACAACTGGCAATATTTGAATAATATTTTGCAGAGTACATAACAGTCTTGCATCACCATTACATTGCGTGATCTTGAAAGCTCTCCTGCGGTTGTGTAATAGAATGTCCTTGTTCTTGGGAAACACACACTGAAGGACTTAGGGCTCAAGAGGCAACATGTCTGTAATTTGCTGTCCCGATGCTTGGAGAGGGGGACTTGAATATGCATAGTGGGGGGGCTTGATGAATGTGAGTTAAGAAAGGGGTCGTAGAGTTCTCTGTACTGTTCTCAGAATTTTTCTGTAACTTCGAAAACGATTCATAAAAAGACTGGCGCGGCAGGCCCGGTCTCTGTCGCCGCCTGGCGGCTACTGCGGGAAACGCACCCTCCCTGGCGGAGACGTTTAAACTCCCCGCCTCCCGCAGCGGCTCCCGGCGGATCAGACTCCCGCCCAGGTCATCCCTGGCTGGGCAGGTTTGATTTTCCATTCCTAGGTCCATCCGCCATCTGTGGACCACTGCGAGCGCCTTTCTTGTGCAACCAAGGCGAGGTCGCGGTAATGTTGGTTGGAGGGGAGTCAGTTTTAGAGCTTCCTCCAACCCGGATGTTTTCTGCAACCAGGGAAAGCGAGGCCGGGAGAGGGCACGTTGTCGTCGAGCATGGCTGGAAACGAAGCCTTCCTGACTTCTCTATTCTCAGCAAACTGCTGGCCCGTCTCTTCATCCAGTCTGACTCAGATGCAGCCTAAGTCTGGGCACCCACGATCGGCTCTCTGACTTCACTCCCTCCCGCCAGGCTCCTCCCCCAGCCCCGGGTCTCGGTCCACACGGCCCCTCGGCCCCGGCTGCCGCCCGGGGCTGCCTCTTCCTCCCGTGCTTTCTGCCAGGACGTCACCTGCCCAGAGCCTCCGGCGACCACCCCTCTCGCTGAGCCTTCCCTCGCCGGTCTCCCAGCTTGTGCAACCGCGCAGTCACTTGTCGTCTGAAGGATGCTCTGCGCCCCCTCTACCCCCGTCCCCCACTGGAATGGGGGCCTCCTGCGGACGCGACCTTCTGGTTCCCCGGGTACAAAGCGGGGGCGCTGGCGAGGACAGCGGGGTTTGTCCCGTCTCCTCGATTCCCCAGCTTTGCAGACACGTGACCGTCGGCGAGGGAATGTCCCCTCCACCACCCCCCACCCCCACCGGCGTCTGTGATTTCAGAGGGGCTCAAAGCCCCAAGGGGGAAGGGAGGAGCGGGTAGCCGAGTGACCCTGGTCTCTGGGGACAGAGTGCTGGCCAGAGTCCGGAGCCAGGAGTACGCGGGGCTCGGTCCCCGGCTCTGGCCTCCATCCTGCAAACGAGGAGGGGGCGGCACCGGCGAGGGGAGGCTCCACTGCGCGACCCGGGGGACCCCCAGCCCCGGGCCGCGGAGGGTCCCACCCCCGGCACAATGCGGGGCGGGGCCGGAGCGGACGTGCGGACAATGGCCCTCGCCCACCCGGCGCCGCTTCCGGCCCTTCCCAGCCCCGGCGGGTGGAAGGGGACACTGGGGAGGCCGGCGCGGCTCCCGGGGCCACACGTCCCGGGCGGGGACCAGGCAGCGCCCGCGCAAGGAGCCTCTCGCGGCCCCCACGACGGCGGCGCCCTAGGAGATGAGTACCCCCAGACCCGTCCCGCACGTGGCCAAGGGGAGTGGTGGCTTAAAAAAAAAAAAAAGGTTTTGCTTTGTTTTTTTTCTATCGAGATGTAATTTAGCTAGAGGGAAATGGACAGATGTCAAACATGAGAATATTTACACTGTTATGCAGGAGGAAATGACCACCTAGCCCAGTATTCTTGCCTGGGAAATCCCATGGACAGAGGAGACTGGGGGACTACAGTCCACGGGGTCCCAAAGAGGCTGAGCGACTAAAAACAACTATCCTTATTCACGAGAGCCCCACCTTCACGACTGCTCACCCTGCAAAAGATTCCCCCTCCTAATGCAATCACATTGTGGATTAGGAGTTAACAGATGAATTTGAGGGGGGGACTGCGTTCCACCTACTGCAGAGCCTCCGGAAGAGCCATTGAAAAGCAAATGAGGAAAGAGGGGAGTGAACACAGGTGCTGTCTGGAAGCCCAGGATGTGGGAGGCAGGCAGCGAGCCCATGCACCCTGCAGGCAGGCCGTGCCCAGGGCTGGACCACGAACCCGGCGGCACCAGGAGGCCGGGCCCTGCCTCCCAAGCCCCTTGTGCTCTGAGTTTAGGAAGATGGGGAGGTGGGGCCAGGAGGGGCCTGCCTCCCGGCCTTCAGCAGGCCCTCGTTGCATTTGTGCTGTATGCGGGGCACTCTGGCACGGAGCACCAGCCGCTGCCCTGGTGGAGGTGCCAGTCTGTCAGGAGAGGTGGTTGACAGCCCCGATGAGCCGGGAGCACCCCTGTGAAGGGGGCCGTGTGAGCAGACACTCGAGTGATGAGAAGGCGGCAGGCCCGGGGAAAGGGCGTAAGAGACGGAATAGTCAGAGCCAAGGCCGGGGAGCGACAGCGTGCCAGGCGGACTCAAGAGAGAGCGTGGGGACAGTGGGAGGAGCCAAGACCAGCCAGGGCACGGGGGGGAGAGGGCACCTTGGTTGGCCTCGGTGGCAGAGACAGAGTACCGCCGCGCGACAACAGGAATTTCTTTTTCTGCAGTTCTGGAGGCCAGAGGACTCCCCTGATAGCTCACACGGTAAACCATCCGCCTGCAATGTGGGGACCGGACTGGACTCCTGGGGTCAGGAGGATCCCCTGGAGAAGGGACTGGCTTACCCACTCCAGTATCCTTACCTGAGACAGCCCATGGACGGAGGAGCCTGGTGGGCTACAGCCCATAGGGCCACAGAGAGTCCCACCGGGCTCACTGGAGGCCAGAAGTCCAAGGTCAAGGCGTCAGCAGGTTTGCTTTCCCCTGACGTCTCTCTCCTTGGCCTGCAGATGGCCCCCGATCGCTGTGGCCACACACGGTCTGTGTGGAGACTTGTCTGTGTCCTAATCTCTTCTTATAAGGACACTGGTCCCACTGGCCTGGGGCCCACCCATATGACCTCGACTTAACTTAATCACCCCCTTGAAAGGCCCTATCTCCAAATGCAGTCACATTCCAAGGTGCTGGGGGTTGGGACTTGAGGATGTGACTCTGGGGACACAATTCAGCCCCTGACAGATGGCTTTTGCTCTCGGGGAGGTGGGGGCCTGGCTGAGTGTTGAGCGAGAAGAGACAAGATCTGATTTGCATATTAATAAGGATCCCTCTGGCGCCGAGGCGGGCGGGGAATAGACTGGGTGGCGGGGGGCAGTGGTGGGGGGAGGGTTGAGACCAGTGAGGCGGCTACTGCCCAGTCCAGGCTGGAAGCTGCTGGCTGGACCTGGGTGGCAGGGTGGGTGGGGAGCTGCAGCCAGACTCTTTGTTCCGGGGTGCGGGGCCAGGAGGTCTTCCCAAAGGACGGAGCTGGAAGGGTGCAGCAGAGGAGGGGTGGGCGTGGGGCCCTGGCTTCCTTACCCAGCAGGTGCCTACTGTGTGCAGCCCTGCCCCCACAGGAGAGGCCGGGGGCCCCGGGTCTGCTGACTCCGGCTGACTTCTCGTCTGGCACTTCCTTCCCAACTCCTGGCTGTGGATCCTGACCCCCCCACTTGGACAAACATCTTGCGGCCGTTTCCTCCTCGCCTGCCCGGAGCCCCTGCCTGGCCTGAACAAACACTCGGGACCTGCGCTTCCGGCCTCAGCTCTGGGAAAAGCCCGGCCAGGGGCCGCCGAGGTCAGCCCTGGAGGGAAGTGGGAAGGGGGGCGCCGGGGCCCCCGCCTGGGGTCCCGCCTGGCCGGCCTTGGCAGCATCCTGCGCTTCACTGACCCCATCCGTAAAATGGGCCTAATCACGCCCACCTCAGAGGACCCTAGGGAGATAAGACGCACCCTCTGGGCCTGGCCTGAGACGGGGACACTGCCCACCGGGCCATGAGAGGCCTGGGACAGAGGGAGGCTCCAGGGGACGCCCCCGAGGGACCACAGTAGCCAGATTTAACTCTCCTCCTGTGGCCTCCCACTTCTTGCTCCCATTTCTGAGCAAGGCTGCCGCTCCACTCCTGTTCCCGACAGAACCTCCTGGTGTGTTGCTGTCAGAGATTAGGAACCAGGCCCAGGGTGCGGCAAGAGTGGACAGTCTTGACAACGCAAATGGGCGAAGATGGTGGACTGTGAGGAGCGAGCTCCCCGCCGCTGGACGTGTGAGCAGAGCCCGCCGGATGTGCAGCCTGCCGACACTTCCCCCTCCTCACCTGCTCCCGGCACCCTGGGGTCCGGGGCCAGCTAGTGCATTATGGGGGTCACAAAGATCCAGATTCCAATCCCAGCTCCACTCTGTGCCCAGGCCCTCAGTTTTATGGGTGTGAAGGGGTCTGAGTGACCTGGCCAAGGAAGGCAACCGGGTCCACGGTGCTCACCCCACTGAGGCGCTGGCGGGGGCACGGGGCCAGAGGCACTGGGTCTCCCCCCAGGGGAGAGGGGTGGCGTCTGAGCGCCTCCTCCACTCAACCCCCTACTTGAAGGCTCTGCCAGAGAAAGCCTCCCAGCTGGGGTTTGATTTTGATTTTATTTTTGTTTTACAGGCAGGATCTGGGAGTGGAAACAATGGAATTAATGTGTGTGAGGGTTTTGGTGTTTTTTTTTTTTCCCCTTTGGAGAAGTTTCTCCTCATCTGCCGGGTTGGATTCCCACCTCAACTTCCGGTCTTCGGAGGAGCCGCCAGGAGAGGATGGGTGTGGGCGGGGGCGGTCAGGAAGGGGAGAGCTGGGGGTGGGGGGCGGTGAGGAGGAAGGCAGGGCTCCTTCTTGCTCCTGGGTCTTTGCACCGGCTGTGCCCCGCCCCCAGCCCCTGCCCCTGTTGTAGCCCCTGTGCCTCCTCCAGGAAGCCCTCCCTGACCTCCCCCACCCAGGCTAAACAAACAGGAGTCAGCACCTCCTGCTCTCATTCATCGGCACTTCATCTTCCACTGCGGACTGGGCCTGCTGGTTTATAGCTCTCTCCTCTGCTCAGCACTCAGGGGACACCAGCCACGTAGGGCACAGAAAGGGGGGCCCGGTCCCTACACTGCGGTCCTCACTGTCCACTCAGGGCCCTTGATCTGGGACGGAGAAGGCAAAGGGCGAGTCGGGCGGGTACAGGCACAGAAGTGGGTATGGATGGGGGGTGCACAAGGGCTGGACTCCGACGACCCTGGTTGTCAATCTGGGCAGTGAGTTCTCCCTGAGTCTCAACTTCCTCCTCTGTAAAATGGGGATGACAGCCGAAACTAACTTGAACGGCCCCAGCGCCGGGCCCAGGAGGCGCCCAGGAGGCACCCTGCAGGTGCTTTAACCAGCTCAGCAAGGCGGTCAGCTGGGCTTGGTGCCCAGGCAGTATGGTCTCTTGGCTGGAAGGGTCCGGGGCATGGAGGGGAAAGCGGAGTCCCAGATCTGTAACTCACAGATAACGCAAACCTGCGGTAAATAACGCTGATTGTAGCACTCACGAGCCTTTTCTGAGGCTCCTCACTTAACCTCTCGGTCCCTCCTCTATCCCGTGGGGCCAGCGCTGGGTGGGCACGTGCGCGTCGAGAGGAGCAGGGCCCCTGCCTCCCATCAAGCCTTGAGGTCCGGAGGCCTTGAGATTCAGTAAAGACAGAGGGGCAGGGAAAAACACCAGCACCTACGGGCTGGATAATAAGATGGAGGGGCGGGGGCTGACCTCTGGCCGTCACGCGCAGATACTGGGCCCCCACGGAGGATGCTACGAGCCCGCCCGGCCTAACGCATGCGCGTGGCAGTGGGTTCCCCCACGTCCGTCAAATAGCAGAGGCGGTGCGTCCGGGCCCATGTGTATGTGCCCACGCATGCGTGCCCAGCATTTGCCTGGCTCGTCCGAGGTAAGGTTTCCGGGTAGCCGGGAGAAACTGAGGCCCAGAGCAGGGCGGTGACTTGTCGGGGAGCTTCAGAGCTGGGGTTCCACCAGTGCTACCTTTCAGAGGGGACCTGCGGACCACCCAGGTGAGTCCAGCCCTGGAAGCTGTGTCTGAGGAGGGTCTGGGGTGGGCGGCGCTGTTGGCCCTTCTCAGGTGGGTGACCCCCGACAGGTAGCCTGCTGAGCGTCTGGTAGCCAGCCGCCGCGGTGGCGTTGAGTCTCTCCCTCTGGGCTCTGGGGTGGCGACAGGGCCTGGGCCGGGCCGAGGTAGTCTCCCTTCTGAGTGCCCCCCTCCCAGGCTCCGGGCCCCACCCCCTTCCCTTTGTAGGTGAAGCTGTGCTTTTGGCCTCTGATTCTGAGCCGATACCCACCATAACCCTCATCCTCCCAACCCGTGGCTTTTGTTCTCTGTTGCCTTTAACACAAATAATACACAAGTTTCTCTGATGAAAACTTAGAACATTGAGACTCGAAAGAAAAACTTCAAATTGCCCCCTCCCACCCAGCAAAGCACTCCGGTACAGGGGGCGCTAGTGGTGAAGTTCTTGCCTGCCAATGCAGGAGATGTAAAAGACCGGGGTTCGTTCCCTGGGTCGGAAAGATGCCCCTGGAGAAGGGCCTGGCATTCCAGTATTCTTATCTGGAGAATCCCATGGACACAGGAGCCTGGCGGGCAACAGTCCATGGGGTTGCAAAGAGTCGGACTGGGCACGCATGCACGCACCCAGCAAAGCATCAGGGGTTCACCCTGCCTGATTCTGCCTCTCCCCGGCCCTGTAACCCGCGGCGCACACCCTCGGTGGCGGGATCTCAGGGTGCCCATTGGCAGCTTCATGGCGCGTCCAAGCCCAGGTCCCGGAGTGGAGCTCGGGCTGCCGAAGCCCTGGATTCCTGTAGGGGCGGGGGTTGCCCACCCCGGCCGTGGCATGGAGGGGGAAGTGAGAGCGGAGGGGCAGGGGTGGGATGACATGGGTCCAGTTGAGGAAGTGAAAACTCTCCTGCGAACCCCCCCCCACCACAGGCCTGACGGCAGCCCGCCCGCACCACCCCTTGTCCCGGATGGAGGTTCACAGGGTGGTGCCCCCCCACCCGACCAAAACCACATTGGGGCCCCAGGCTGTGATGCCGGGAGAAAGGGGGTTTTCCTGGTCGCTTGCCCTGGGAGCCTCAGCTCAGGGGGGACCGTCCCAGCCTCAGACCCCAGACCCTGGCCTGACCAGCCAAGCCTCTTGAGTGAAGACAGGGAAGTCGGGGGCCCGGGGTGGTGGTGGGGGTGCTTGTTTGGCTGTAATGTTTTCAGGTAGAGACTGAACCGGGTCTAGAGCCCAGCCAGGGGGCCTCAGACACCTGCCCAGACGTTCGCGGCGGCGGCCTCCTGTCCTCTGTGAGCACTCTCCTTGGCCTCACCGGGCGGGGTTCGAGTCCCCCGCGGTCCTCTCTGTGGACGTGGCCTTGGCAAGCCCCTGCCTGTCTTTGGCCTTCTGTGAAATGGGGCGAGTGATTGCTCGTATTTCTGTGGGGAGCAGACGAGGTGAGTATCGGTCCCCCGGGGGCGGGCCCTGGATGGGTGTCAGTTGGGTTGGAAGGTTCGGGCAGGTGGCCTTTCCTGCCCCGCCGACCGACCGCAGGTGCAGAGGGACAATGGGCCAGGGGCTCCATCTGCGTGGAGCTCACCGGCTTCCTCTGGGGCCCCAGAGGGCCGCCTGTTTCTCTGGGGAGAGGGTCTCCCCTCCTATCCCCTTCCTCCAGGCCTCCTTCCTGCTTCCCGAGGCGCGGCCGGCCCTTCCGTCCAGGCGCTCATCAGTTGCACCCAAGGTGCTGAGCGTCCGGTCGGCCTTCTCAGGCCATGACTCACTTCCTGTTTCCCGGAGCTAGAAATAGCTTCCTCTGGATGCTGGGCCAGTGCTGGGGGGCTCCCTCCCCGGCAGCTACTCCAAGTCTCTGCAGCGCATCCCCCCCACCCAGGCCTGGACACCACCCACCACTAAGTCTGTGTTCTGCTGGACACCAGCCCAGGGGCCCATTCCTTGCTGGCTTAGGGATGTAGGAGCACCCGCTGGGGGTCTAGCCCTGGGGCAGCAGCAGTGGGCCTGCCCTCGGATGTCTCCAGACACTCACCAAATAACCTGGCTAGGGCGCCCTGAGCCCTGGGCAGGGAGGGCGTGGGTGCCTCTGCCCACTGTGGAGTCCGCAGGGGTCATGGGTGAAGGAAAACGGGTGGGGCTTTACCCCCAAGAGCTTTTGCCTGGTTTCAAGTTGTACAAAAACAACATGAAGAGGTTTGCAATTGGACAGTCTCCCTGAGGCTGCTTCATGGAGAAGTGATTGCAGGAGAGGCTGGAGGGGGTGAGGCTCGGACCGATGATGTCGTCTCAGGCTGATGGGGGGGAAGAGGGGGTGCCCTCTGGACAAAGGGGAGGAAAGGATGGGGTGTCTGGGTACCTCCCAGGTTCTGCCTTCAGTGCTGCGTGCGACGCAGTGGAGGCCTGGGCTGGGTCCAGGCGGGGCGACTCATTCAGTCCGTGACTGTGGACAAGTCACTCAGCTCCACTCTGCCTTGCTTCCCATCTGCAGAATGGGTATACTAGAAGGCCCTCCCTCATGCACCACAGTTGTGAGGAATAAACGTGATCATCCACATGCAGCTCCTGGGCAGCCTCAGTAAACTGTAGCTGTTTTATTTTCTGCCTTGGGCCCTGTAGGTCTTTTGCCATGTGCTGTGAAAAGGTGATGAGGCTCCAGTGAAGCTGAGAGGCGCAGCCTTGCCCCCATTTTGCAGAAGGGGAAACAGAGGCTGGGAGAGAGAAGGGCTCTGTCCAAGGTCCTGCAGCTGGGGAGTGGCGAGGCAGGATGCAAACCTGGTCCCTCAGGTCCCAAGCCCTCCCCACACCACCCAGATACCCCAGAGTGTCCCGCCCCTGCCTGTGGCCCTAAGCTGGGGGAATGAGTTGACACCAGCATGATCAACCCAGCCAAGTCACGTCCTCATAGGAAAATCTGTATTTTTAGACTCACAAACCCTCCCCAGGCTGGGGCAGGGGGGTGTCGGCCTTCCCTGGCAGGTGGGTGAGAGCTCGTGGGGGATGGACACCAGGGCCCTGGAGCTGTGAGGAGTGGGTACCAGCCAAGAAAGTGGCGAGAGGACTTTAGTTCATCTCCTTGCCCATCCATTCACTCACTGGTTCATTCCCTCTCGTGAGCCTGCTCTGAGTCCCTGTGGGGGACCCAGGTATGCCCTCGACAAGATCCAGCTCCTGATGAGATAGCCCCTGGTTGATGTGGCCGCTGTGGTGGTGCCCGCGTGGGGGGCCGTGGGACCCACCCAGCCTGGGAGATCAGGGAAGGCTGCCTGGAAGGGGAGGGGCCAGAGCCGAGTCTTAGAGGCACTCTGGGAGGCTCAGTCAGGGGGACAGGGCGAGGAGGGAAGTTTCAGGGTCGTGGAGAAACGTACCATTCATACCAGGAACTGGGGGGGCTGCCAGGCCCTGGACTCAGACTCTGACCTGGAGTGGGGGAGGGATGCGGGAAAGTACCAGCGAGGACGCTGGCTCATCCCGAGCCTCCTGGCTGTGGTCAGTGGAGATTGCGCTTGAGTAAGATGACAGATGGCGTCACCCAAAAGTCCCTAAGGGACCAGTTCCAAGTTCCTCAACTCAGGGGACTGTAGCCAGGCTGAGTAATGCTCACGGGCTGGCCTGCCCGTGGTTAAGGGCTGGACCTCCCAAAGCCTTAGGAAGGCCTTAGGCTGGACCTTCCAAGGCCTTAGGGCTTCCCTGGTGTCTCAGTGGTAACAAATCTGCCTGCAACGCTGAGGACCCAGGTTCAATCCCTGGGTCGGGAAGATTCCCTGGAGAAGGAAATGGCAACCCGCTCCAGTATTCTTGCCTGGAGAGTCCCAGGGAAAGAGGAGCCTGGTGGGCTGCAGTCCACGGGCTCGCAAAGAGTCAGACACGACTGAGCAACTAATACTAACTTAACTTCCAAGGCCAGAGGCTGACTACTCAGGGTCACAGGCTGAACCACCCAGGACCAGGCTGAACCCTCCAAAGCAGAAATTGAGCTCTTGAAGGTTGATGATAAAAATCTGGCAGTTTGAGGAGGAAATCCTCTAGCAGTCTTGGGGGCAGCAAGCCCAGGGCCAGTGGACACTCCAGAGACAAGAGTCCCAGTGAGAAGTGTACAGAGTGGGCTCTTGTGTACACCCCCTCACATCAGCCTGTTACACATGCAGAGCTTAGCTTGTACGCTCATCCCCCACATGTTCCCGGATTCCCACCCATGTACACGTGACCCCAACATGCACACAGACACACGCACACCTGTGTTGATATGCACATCTCCCCACATCCGTGCCCATGTTTTCCCCTCTCGGCCCACACCCCCCATGCGTACACACCAGGAGCCAACCCAAGACGGGGGCTCCTGTAGGCTGGGGCGGGGCTGGGGGGAAGCTCGTCACCAGAGCGTGCCCCGAGGGCCCCCACCGCCTCTCCTCTCCTGGGACGTGGACGGATGAGCTGCGGTCCCACCCGCCCTGGGCAGCTGTCCATGAGAAGGCCTCTTTAGAGCCATTGGCTAGTGTGGTACCATCCCACCTCTGCGAGTTTCAGATGGGGCAGAGTCTGCCCCCAGTGACCAGGGAGGCCCCTCTGACTTAAAACGCCTCCAGAGTGAACTCTGCATCCCCCACCAGCCTGTTGCTCTCAGCCTCCAGAAGAGGAAGCTCCAGGCTGGTGAAGCCCCGGACCTAGGAACTCCCTGCCTGGACCCTGCTTCTCCTCCCCCCAGTCCACATCCTCGGCCCCCAGTCCTCAGGAGTCCCTCCTCCTAAGAACCTTAAAGCCTTCTCTGGCTTCCTGCACTCACTGTGCAGTCAGGGGGCTCTCCCTGGCCTTGCCCAGCGCCCCAGAGCCTGGAGAACCCACCCCACCCCACCCCACTCCAGTGGAGCGCCCAGCTCACCTCTGCTCCTCCAGGGCCTGTGAACTGCCTGCTCCAGCCGCTGCCCTGGTCCTGGTGCTGGGAAAGCTCTCCCGTGAGCATCCTGCAGATCTCAGCTCAAGGGTCACTGCCCCAGAGAGGCCCTTGCTCACCCCGAGACGGGCTCAGCTCCCTGCCGCGAGAAATCCTCCTGGAACATGTGGTGTTGCCCTTTGTCGAAGCTGTGGCTCTTGGCAGTTATGTGATTATTTGAGCTATTTGATTAAAGCCTGTCTCCCCCATGAGACAGAGACCGCGCCTGCGGGGTCCCCATAACATCCTCAGGGCTTGGCAGAGTAGGTGCCTGGTCAGTGAGGTGGAAGGAAGGAAGGCAGAACTCTGTTCAGGTGTTTCGTTCCACCCAGGGTTTTGCCTGGAGGCGGCAGGACCGTCAGAACTACACCAGGAGTCAGGGTGCGGGCTCACCTTGAGGGCAGGATGGCCTGGTCTTGTGAAGGGGGGCGGGCAGCGTGGCCATGTGGACAAAATGGGGGTCGTGGAGGCAGCTTTGGCAGAGTCTGTCTGGCGTCGCCCAGGAAGGGGCCTCCAGCAGCCAGCATGACCATCCCGTCTGCTCGGTAGATGTCCTAGGTGGGGGACACAGCCATCCATCCATCCTAACGTTTATAGGCTGTGATCACGTGTCCACCCGGGAAGACCACCCAGTCTGCTGGGGAGGACAGATGCTCTCCTTCTGTGATGAGCAGCTTAATGAGAAGAGCTTCTGATACTGCTCCAGGAAGTCCTCTGGAAGGAAGGACTCAACGTATTCTTCTCAGAAAGACAGCCACGTAGACTAGACCTTGAGGGATGCCTGGGAGCTCAAGAGGAAAGACCTTCCAAAGGAAGCGACATCTGGGCTGGGTCTGGAGAGACACGGGCAAGGTGACCGAGCAAAGAGAAGACGCACGTCTTCTCCGGACACTGGGTTCTCTTTAGAGACGCCACGGGGCCAGTGAGACTGGGCCCTGCTCATCCGTGCCAGCCTTGCCCACACATGCGTGCCAATGAGAGCATCTCTGCCCTGTCCTGGAGCCAGGAGGACTTTCCAGTTCTTGTGCGTACTCCACTGGAATGGAAGGGATCTCAGAATCGGTTCAGTTGCAGGCCAGGCCCAGGGGACACCTACTAAGCAGACTCCAGGGAGCCACTGAGGAAAGACCCAACTCTGTCCTGAGCAGAGACCAAACATCACGGGCCAACTCTGTTGGGAGGCAGATGCATTGTCCCATTTTACAGACGAGAAAACTGAGGCTCAGAGGAGCATGCAGTCTGGAGAGGACAAAAGGGTCTTGAAATGAGGCCCTGGCTGCAGGGGGAGGAGGAGGCGGCAGGGGGAAGAGCTGCCTCTGTGGGCATCTGACACCCAAGCCAGCTCTGAGCTCCATCCAGGCAGGCAGGACAGGGCAGCCGGAAGCCAGAGCTGGAGGGATGCGGGGAGCAGCAATGTGTCCTCACCATCCATGACTTTAGTGATCAGTTTGTGATTGATTACTTACCACAGGCCAAATGGCTGGCTGCTCCACACTCTCTAGGGAATATCTCATTTTGATCCACATGGCCTGGAGGGGCTGGGACTTTTAGACCCATTTCATTGGAAGGACTGATGCTGAAGCTGAAACTCCAATACTCTGGCCACCTGATGCGAAGAACTGACTCATTGGAAAAGACCCTGATGCTGGGAAAGATTGAAGGCAGGAGGAGAAGGGGACGACAGAGGATGATATGGCTGGATGGCATCACCGACTCAATGGACATGAGTTTGAGTAAACTCCGGGAGTTGGTGATGGACAGGGAAGCCTGGCCTGCTGCATGCAGTCCATGGGGTCGCAAAGAGTCAGACACGGCTGAGCGACTGGACTGAACAGAACACTGGTGTGGAGACTGAGACCTGGAGAGCCGAAGGGACTCGCCCTGGGTCACGCGCATGGGAAGCAGACGGATCTGAACCCAGGACCACAGGATGACAACGGCACAGCTTTGACTGGACTTCCCTCGTGGAGAAGAGGGAACAGCCAGACCCAGGAGTTCCCGCTCCAACCTGAGCAGCGGGGTGGCCCCGAGCAAGTCACTTCCCTTTTCTCCTCCCCCGTAAATGGGCCTGACAGTCCGTGCGGTGTGAAGGATGAAGTTCACGTTCAATCCTGAGTCATTCTGTAAGGGCTCTGTAAACCCCGGGGCTCGGTGCCCCTTCCCCTGGGAAGCCTGCCTTGATTGCCCCCAGGGGCCTGGTTGCCTGAACGCTCCTGTGTGTATCCTCAAGGCATCGTCACGGCTGGCTGGGTCCCGGGGCATACAGTAGGTGCTCACTCAAAATCCGCTGGAATGAGGATGGCCAGACAGGCTTGGGTTCAAATCCAGGACCACTGCCTTGCCTCCCTGAACCTCAGTTTACTCACCCATCAAATGGGATCACCAGCACCGCCCTTCGATGGCGTCCGTGAGGATTGACTGGGACGTGTCTGGCACACAGTAGGTGCTCAGCCCCCGTGACGGTTCAGTGACCAGCAGCGTCCTGTCCGGCTCTGGTCTTCCCCTGCCTCCTCAGGGCTCCATTTGTGGGGCATCTCCCCTCTGTTCCGGGATGGCCTGCCCCAGGCAGCTGGCCCCCTGGAGTGGGCAACAGCCTGAGAATGTGGGTGGGGTCCCCCCGGGGCGGCCCTGCCCCTGGCCCCCCCACCGCTGCCGGACAGAGGCCTCAGTGTGGACCAGCCGGGGTCCTTTCACGGGCCCAGACCCATGACTGGACGTCTGAGAATGCCGCCCATTATCCAGCTCACAGAGCACAAAGGGGCCACGCGGGGGCTTGGCAGGCCCGGCGCCCGGGATGGGTGCGCGGGGGCTCCGGGTCCCCACCCCAGAGGGCAGGGCTGTGCCCAGAGTCGGGAGAGGGCGTCTCTCACATGCAGGAATGAGAACCATTTCCTCCAGCCTCTCGGGGAGACAAAGACAGAGAGAATCGGGCAGGGGGCTCGTCAGAGGCGAGTGTGGGCGCCCCTCGGGAGCCCTGACACCTGACCTAGAAGTCTACCCGCCCCCTCCCCACCATGCCCCCCCCGGGGGGGCATCCATCCCGGGGGACAGAATGCTCCAGAACCCTGAAAAGGGTCCACCCCCCGGTCTTCCCCAGAGCTGGCCATGGGCGGACACCCTCCCTGGCAGCACCAGGGGTCTGTAGCTGAAACCCAGGACGGTCATGGGTCCTGCGGCCCCGCCCACGCTGCCACTCGAGGGCCACCCGGCCCCACCCTGTCCCCTCCTGCAGGACGCCGTGACAGCGATGGGAGACCCAGTGTGGAGGGGCAGGGGCCACTGCGGGCCTCCTCTTTGCTGTGTGACCTCAGGCAGGCCGCTAGGCGTCTCTGAACCTGGCATGCAGGTTGATGAGAAGAGGGGAGGGAGACCGGGCGGAAGGTTGATTAACAGAGGTGATCTGTTGCATCCGGGTGGGTAACGGGTGGCATCGACAGCATGTCTCAGTGGCAACTGCTATGAGGGTGACATCGTCATCTGGGTCTGGGGGCCTCTCCCGAGTGGGGTACAGATGATCCCATTTGAGGGGCTAGGGGAGAGGACCCCTGTGGTCCAGAGCTGGAAAGTCACTGGACACCCTACTTCCTGACCTGCCAGGCCTTTGACGCGTGGGTTTTTCCGTTCTCACTGCGGCCTTGTGAGCTGGCTTACATTCCCCTTTGCCAGATGAGGAAACTGAGGCTCAAAGAGAGGCAGTTGCCACCAAGCTCACCCAGGCAGCTGGGGCAGACACAGCTGGGCCTCGGGTCTTCCCAATGCCAGGGCAGGTAGAGGGTCACAGAGGCCCAGAGCGGGGTTCAGAGGCCGCTGAGGCGTGCCGCCGTGGGCAGAGGGTGGCACCTCCCTGACCCTCAGGGTTCCCATCTGTACAATGGAGCTGAGAAAACCCACCCATCAGGTTTGGTCCCAGGGGGAGTGAGACGGGCAGAGCCCCGAGGAGGAGCTGCAGGGGCGCCCAGGCTGGGGTGCTGAGCTGTCCCGGAGGACTCTGTCCCTGTCACCAAGGCGGTGCTCGGAGCAGGGGGCGTGTCGGGCTCACTTCCTGCAGGGGAAGCGCTCACGGAGGAGGCCAGCCGGAGGGACGGGAGGGCAGGGGCCCCCTCCTCCCTGTCAGCCCTGGCCCCACTGTTATTTTTTCCAATTGAAGAAGGAAAACATTTCCTCCTCCTCGCGCTCTGCCCTGGGCGGCCAGAGAGCAGAGGACAGACGGGGCAGGATGGGGAACCCCCCACCCCCCGCCTTGGCCCAGGCAACGGGGAAAGGCCTGGGCCCCGCCTCCTCTGGGCCGGCCCGGCCGCTGGACCCCTGGGTGTCCAGGCAAGGATCTGCCTCATATGGGGCACCGTGTCCTCGTCTCCAAGCACACTGGTTTCTATCAGTGTTTCCCAAATTTTAAGACTCTTCACACCACCTGGATTATGACCCTATTTGTCTTTAAATCAACCCCCGTTTTAAAGACTTCCATAAGTGCATTTATCAAGCAAGCTTGACATCGGTATTATACTTGGAAAGCCAGCCTCACTTGCCCAAGCCATAAAATAAGTGCCAATGTTATAAAGAAAACAGGGAGCTATAAGCAAAATTCTAGAATGCTGAGCTTGAGACCTCATCTCTATTAAAAATGGACAGTGACAAATGTTAGAGAGGTATTAAAGACACATGGGCCCCGAGCAGAAACTTCCTCTTGAGCAGACACGGAGAAGGGCCTGGATCACAGTGTGATCTGGCGTAGCTGGCAGCCACTCCAGGGTGGGTTAATCTGGGTTAGTTAACTCAGCGTGGGTTGCTGGTGGGTACCACCTAAACCACCTGCCTGGGGACCATCCATCTCCGCCGTGTTCCCTCTAAAATCCCTTTTCAGAGGATACCCCCTACCCCTTCGCCTCTTAGCTGACCAGGGGAGATATGGGCTCTTCCCTTCCTTCCTTCCTTTCTTCCTTCCTTCTCTCAGCCTGCAGTTAGCAGCACCTCTCTGCCCAGCCGGGGGTCCAGCGTGACCGCCCCCACAATCTGTCATGGCCTGAGGGAGCTCCCAGCTGATGAACGGGCAGAGGGGGAAAAGCATATGATCTGGAGACAAATTTGGGTTCAAATCCTCACCCCGCTCATGCCCCCTCCGTTTCTCCATTTGTGAAATGGGTTTGATGACCCCTGCGTTTTCTGCTGGCTATGAGGATGGTGTGAGGTTGTGCGGGGCAGTGCTGGGCACAGCCGTTTGCTCTTGGTGGAGAGTGGGTCTGCGAGCTGCCACGGGACCCCGATAGAAGGGAAGAAGCAGACAGTTACCCAGGGCCTGCTGTGCGCCCAGAACTGGGCTGGCTTCACATCCACAGCCTCCCAGGGGCTGGAGGGCTATTATGACCCTCCTCATTTTACAGACAAGGAAACGGGCTCAGAGAGGGCAAGGGCTTTGCCCTAGGCCACACAGCGCTTCCACCTCCAGCTTCCGTGAAGATGCTTGGACCCTGGCCGTGGCTTCCGCGGCTCACCTGGCCCTGCGTAGCCCCGGCTCCCCGGCAGCTCCGGACTCCCAGCCCTTGGCCTGGCAGGCAGTTTAGTGTCCAGAGTGCCCGGAACCATCCACCGGGCGCCAGACTGAAGTTGCGACCACGGAGAGCATTCTCCTCAAGGCTCGGTGGGGGGAGCTGCAGGATGTGGCAAGATGAGCCGGGAGACAGGAAGGAAGCTGGGAGGGGAGAAGGGGGTGGAGAGAGAGAGGGGTTGGGAGATCGGGGAGGGAGATTGAGAGATGCCCACACAGAGAGATGGGGGGTGGGGGACACAGAACGGGGGAGACCGGGAGGAGCGAGGAGGCAGACAGAACCAGAGATGGGTGGGGAAGGCTGAGGAGGATGAGATGGGGTGGCATTTAGACGGAGGGAGGGGGGCCCGGGGAGGGGGGCGAGGTGCACTGAGGCTGCCCCAGAGCTGGCAAAGCGTAAGTGCTCCCCACCAAGGCTGGAGGTGGGGACATGGGTCTTATCAGGCTGTCTCCTGAGTGGCCTTGAGCCCCGAGGGCGGGGGATGGGGCCCCCCAAGCAGAACCTCTGGCTTCCTGCATGGAGTGCTCCCGGCTGGCTGTCAGGGCAGCGGTCAGACCCGACAGAGGGCTTGGAAAGAGGCAGGCTGCTGCGTACATCCTGACGGCAGGAAGCCGGGGCCTTTGGGGAAGTGGGGGCCTGCTGTCGGCCTGGCCTTTCCTGCCTGCCCAGCGGGGCCCCGAGAAACACCCCCATCCTTCCTTCCTGGCCAGGTGGGAACAGGTGAGGGAGGCTATGCTCCCGTCACAGTCCAGACCCTGGGCACCATGTGGGAACCCCCTCCCTCCCCCCGCCCCAGTTCAGAGGCTGGAGCTGGCCAGGGCTGGGAGGAGAGTTGGGTGGGGTTCGGAGCCGGCAGACCGGGGCTTTCAAACATCATATCTCTGCTCCTTAGGAGCTGTGCGTCTGGAGCCAGTCCCTCCACCCCTGGGGCCTCAGGCTCTGAATCTGTAAGGTGGGACAGTAATCATCCCAGCCTCAGAGGCAGCTGCGAGGGCCAAGTGAGTCAGAGCGTGCTGGGTATAGCTTATGGCAGGGGGTGAGCGTTGCTTGGACGCCCACCGTAGTCAGATGCCACGCGTGCGCCTTGTGCAGGCCCTGTGGCCGGTCATCATCACTGCCCACTGCTGCCCCCAGTGCCCACCTGCTCCTTCCAAGTGAAAGGAGAAGCAGGCCCGGGGCTGGCTTACCTGTGGCTGTGCCCACAAGCAAGCGTGCTAAGTCGCTCAGTCGTGTCCGACTCCCTGTGACCCCAAGGATCGTAGCCCACCAGGCTCCTCTGTCCATGGGATTCTCCAGGCAAGAATACTGGAGTGGGTTGCCATGTCCTCCTCCAGGGGACCTTCCAGCCCAGGGATCAAACCTGCATCTCTTGCACTGGCAGGTGGATTCTTTACTGTTGCACCACCAGGGAAGCCCCACATGTGGCTGATCTTCCACTAAATGTAGGGGGATTTTAGATCCTTCTAGAGTTCTGAATAAAGTGGGTGGAAGGGCAGCTTCCACCCTGTGGGCCTCCTGGGGCCATCACCGCCCGCCCCTCCCCCCCAGGAGCAGGGCCCCACTCTGGGTGCCTTGGGCTCTGCACCTTCCTGAAATAGTCTCTCTCTGCTTTTCGCTGATCTGTATGCTGACCCTTGAGTCCAGGCCCCTGCCACTGGTCAAGGCCCCTTCTGGGCTGGAGATCATGGAATCTAGCGGGTGGTGCCCCTGCCCAGCTGACCTGGGGGTGCGCAGGCTGTGGGGTCTGAGGCCTGGACAGTATCCTGCGAAGAAGACTGGAGTGTGAGGTGGGGAGAGACCGGGAGGACGGGGGTGAGGACGGTGGACAGAGGTGGATGAGAGGGGGCAGAGGGCTCCAGGGAGACAGAGGGCCCAAGGGGGCGGGCCGCGGAGGGAGCCCCCCAGAACAGAACAGAGGAGGGTGGGTGAAGCAGAGGCCAAGAAAAGGAAAGACGGCACGCGCGGAGTTGGGGGGCGGGCAACGCAGAGACAGGGAGACGCCGAGAGACACACAGCGAAAAAGAGCCAGAGAAAGAGATGGGAGAAAAGAGGAAGGAAAAATAAAGCACGAGAGACAGGCCAAGGCAGCCAAGAGGGAGAAGGAACTCAAGCAACCAGCGGCGGAGGCGGGGGCAGCTCCGGGTGCCGCGCGAGAGGGTCGTGCAGGGCGCCGGGCAGCGGACCCACCGACAGCCGAGCGGGACCCCGGGGGGCGAGGCCCCGGGCCGCCAGGGGCGGGGGGACCCGGGGTGCGTGCGGGAGGGGGGCCCAGGGCAGGGAGGGGGCCCGGGAGGCGGGGCGCGGCCGGGCGGGGCGCGGCGGGGGCGGGGCCCGAGGGCGTGTCCGCGGCGGAGCCGCCCCCGCCCCGCCCCCGAGTTGCGCGGAGCGACGGAGCCGGGCCGGGGCGCCGGGGCCGGGGGCGGCTGGCTGGCTGGCGCGGGCAGGAAGCGCGCCTCGCGGCCCGGGCCCGCCCCCCGCCTCCTGCCGCCTCCGGGCTCCCGGCTCCCGGCCGCGCCGCGCCCCATGCACTCGCCGCGCCGCGCAGCCCGCGCACGCCGGGATGGCTCGTAGCGCGGCGGGCGGCGCACCCCTTAGCGCCCGGGCCGCCGCGGCCAGCCCCCTGCCGCCGCGCCCGCCATTCCGGGCCCCGCAGTCCCCGCCGCCGCCGCCGCTGCTTTGGCTGCTGCTGCTCCTGGGGGCGGCGCGGATCGGCGCCCTGGAGATCCAGCGCCGGTTCCCCTCGCCCACGCCCACCAACAACTTCGCCCTGGACGGCGCGGCGGGGACCGTGTACTTGGCGGCCGTCAACCGCCTCTACCAGCTGTCGGGCGCCAACCTGAGCCTGGAAGCCGAGGCGGCCGTGGGCCCGGTGGCCGACAGCCCGCTGTGTCACGCCCCGCAGCTCCCGCAGGCCTCGTGTGAGCACCCGCGGCGCCTCACCGACAACTACAACAAGATCCTGCAGCTGGACCCGGGCCAGGGCCTGGTGGTCGTGTGCGGCTCCATCTACCAGGGCTTCTGCCAGCTGCGGCGGCGAGGCAACATCTCGGCGGTGGCCGTGCCCTTCCCGCCCGCCGCGCCGCCCGCCGCGCCCGTCACGGTGTTCCCCAGCATGCTGAACGTGGCGGCCAACCACCCCAACGCGTCCACCGTGGGGCTGCTCCTGCCGCCGGCCGCCGGCGCCGGGGGCAGCCGCCTGCTCGTGGGCGCCACGTACACGGGCTACGGCAGCGCCTTCTTCCCGCGCAACCGCAGCCTGGAGGACCACCGCTTCGAGAACACGCCCGAGATCGCCATCCGCTCCCTGGACGCGCGCGGCGACTTGGCCAAGCTCTTCACCTTCGACCTCAACCCCTCCGACGACAACATTCTCAAGATCAAGCAGGGCGCCAAGGAGCAGCACAAGCTGGGCTTCGTCCGCGCCTTCCTGCACCCCCCCGACCCGCGACCCGGCGCGCAGACCTACGCGTACCTGGCGCTCAACAGCGAGGCGCGCGCGGGCGACAAGGAGAGCCAGGCGCGGAGCCTGCTGGCGCGCATCTGCCTGCCCCGCGGCGCCGGCGGCGACGCCAAGAAGCTCACGGAGTCCTACATCCAGCTGGGCTTGCAGTGCGCGGGAGGCGCGGGCCGCGGCGACCTCTACAGCCGCCTGCTGTCCGTCTTCCCCACGCGCGAGCTGCTCTTCGCGGTCTTCGAGCGGCCGCAGGGGACCCCGGCGGCCCGCGCCGCTCCCGCCGCGCTCTGCGCCTTCCGCTTCGCCGACGTGCAAGCCGCGATCCGCGCCGCGCGCAACGCCTGCTTCGTGGATCCTGCGCCCGACGTGGTGGCGGTGCTCGACAGCGTGGTGCAGGGCACCGGGCCGGCCTGCGAGCGCAAGCGCAACATCCAGGTAGGACGCCCAGGCCGCCGGGGCTCGGGGCCCGTCCCAGGGGGCCGGCGGGAGGGCGTAACCGGGCAGGTTGTGCAGCTGAGCGGGTGTCACGTGTGAGCGTACCTCGACCCAGATGTGCGTGTATGGGGACCCAAGTGTGAACTCTGGGCCTGCGCCGCAGGTGCTTTTGCGGAGACCCGGGTGTTGACCCGAGGATGCAGGGGTCAGCCGAGGTGGGGGGCACTGGCCTGAACATGGTGTGAGCCCGTTGGGCAGTCCATGAGAGCGCTCCCTTACAGGTGCACGTGTCTAGGTGTGCAGGGCCAATCCGGTTGTGGGTGAGTGCCCAGGTGTGCGCTGTCGAGAGCCAGAGGGGCATATCTTCTAAAGAGGTATCTGAAAGACGTGTTCTGAAGAGAGCTAGGTGTGCAAGTGAGGGTCGTAGCAGTGGGCTGAGGTCACAGCGCATGAGTGCCGTGTCTGCCCGAGGTGTGTTCAGGGCCGGCTGTGTGGGCGCATCAGAGCCGCCTTTGGGAGCTGGCAGATGTGTGCACGGGTGTGGCAGGTGTGTGCCAGGGCCCTGCTGGTGGGGGGGGGGGTGGAGAGGAACGAGTGTGTGCACCAGACCCCTTGTGTCCCTGAGCTGGGTGAGGCGGGAGTGGAGGCAGTTGAGTGTGGGCGGCACGGGGCCCCTGGCATTTGGGAACCCATAGGTGCTCCAGGGAGGCTGCCGGCTGGCAAGAGCACACCTTTCCTGAGCATTCAGCGTGCGCCCGGCGTGGGGGTTTCGCCTCCTAAGCACATCAGGAGAGCGTGACTCTGCGTTCAAACAGTAGTCCTCTTGACTAGGCTCTGTTCCCATCCCCATTTTATGGATGAAGCAACTGAGGCCCAGAGAGGCTAAGTAACTTGCTGAAGCTCACACAGCTCAAGAGGAGCAGAGGCAGGATCTGCGTCCAGGCTGTGTGGCCTCGGCATCTGAGTGCTGGCACGCCTCTGCTGCTTTACAGACGTGGAGCTCAGAGTGTGTGTGTGTGTGTGTGTGTGTCTCGGAGGAGTCAGGGTGGTCGGGGTGGGGAGCTGCCGCTCCAGGAGGGGAGGGAGGTGAGCAGGACTGTGTGTAGCTCCTGAGTGGGGAGGGCCAGGTACCCCAGCAGCCAGGGTGGGGGGGGGATGCGGCCCAGGCACCTGGGGCTGGGCTGGGCAGGGCCGAGGGGGTGTCCTGGCTGGGGGTTTGATGTCTGCGTTGATCTGGGGTGAACGCGACTCAAGGGTGCTGGAGGGAACTGTGTGGTCCTCAAGGAAGCCAGCCAGCAAGGGGTTCCTTCTTCAGGGGGCCCTGGAGGTGGACCCCCGTGCCTTTTCCCCGTTCTCCATCCCCAGCTGAGTCAGGGGACCCCCGGCCACTCCCCTCGGAAGCCTCAACTTCTCCAAGTGCAGAACTCAGCCTTCCCTGGAGAGGACGGGAAGGAGCCCTCCCTGGGGCCCTGCCCCATCCCTTCTCCGTGATCCTCAGGGCCCAGCAAGCTGGTCACGAGATGAATTATTTCCCCCCGTGGGTGTGCCCAACACTGGAGCTTTGAGAAAACACAGATTCCTTCGCTGCAGCTGGGTCGGCCCCTGCCAGTGCCCCCACCCGGCTGGCCGGCTGCCCTGAAAGGGAAGGTCACGGTGGGTGAGCGGGCGGGCGGACTGGGAGCCCCAGCGCCATGCTCGGGATATCCACTCTTCCCCTCCTGGGACCCTCGCACCCCGCCGGGCTGTGGGACACAAGCTTTGTGTCCGGGGTGGGTCTCAGAGCTGCCGGAGGGGAGGGGGGAGTTTCCCTGCTGTCCGGAGGGGAGACCCGTTGGAAGGGCCTTTCTAGGCCTGCGCGGCCACTGGGCCGCGGTGTGAGGCCATCTGTGGGATTCCTCAGGCCGCAGCCTCCCTTCCCCCTCCGGCAGGAGCCGCCCTGGTTCCCACGGTCCCGCGTCCCCAGCCTGGCCTGGCCTGCGGCCGTGAGTCACTCTGCTGAAGGGGGCTGGGGCTTCCCTTTCCTGGGGGGCAGGGCCTCTGCAGGGACACCGCCCCAGGGACAGAGTGGCCCAGGGCCCCCTCTCCACCCCAGAGTGGGGCCGACTCCTGGCCCTGCCCGGCGTCCGTCACACCCCTCTCCCTTCCCCGTGCCCAGCTGTGGGCACAGGCCAGGGCCGTTCCCAGATGTGTCAGAGACCTCTAGCCCTGCTCTGAGGGGGGTGGGAAGGGCAGTGGTTATTCTTGCCCGCTCCCCCCTTACAAGCTAAGGATTTGGACTTCGCACCCTGGGTTAAATCCTGCTCTTGCTGCTTCCCAGCTGTGTGACCTTGACAAGTGGCCTACTCTCTCTGAGGCTTAGTTGCCTCATCTGTAAAGTGGGGACCTTAGATCGCTAAGTATTCAGTTCAGTTCAATTCAGTTCAGTCGCTCAGTCGTGTCCAACTCTTTGCGACCCCATGAACTGCAGCACGCCAGGCCTCCCTGTCCATCACCAACTCCTGGAGTTTACTCAAACTCATGTCCATTGAGTCGGTGATGCCATCCAACTGTCAATCCTTATCTCTAAGGATTGACAAGGACCAAATGAGTTAATTTTCAGTACCCAGCGCGTAGCAGGCCCCTGGTAGATGTGCGCTGTTCCAGCTATTACTACCCCCAGGGTGTTAGTAGCATGTCTGAGCTTAGTCCTAGACATCAACCAGTGACCTTTTCTGGCTTATTCTGCAATCCTGAAGACCCAGGAAACGTTTCCTAAGTCCCTGCGGTGTTGCTGTGCGCTGGGGACCAGCGGTGGCTGCCTCACCATCTGCTCTGGTGGACCATGCTAGGCCGGCGGAGGGCCAGACACGGGGCCAGGCCGTGGGCGCGGTGATGGCGGAGCACAGAGGGGGGCCTCCAGGCCTCTGGGGAGGGTGGTGTCGAAGCGCAGGTGGGGCGGTGAACAGGAATCGGGCTCATGAAGAGGGCAGGAGAAGAAGGGAGGGGTCCAGGCCAAGGGTCACACGTCCAGGGGCCTGGAGCAGCAAGGCGGGCTGGGGTGGTGCAGGGTGATCAGCGTGCCAGGGGCGGGGATCGGGAAGTGTGAGCTGGGTTGGGGGGCGTAGGCGGGCCTGCCCTAGGCACGCTGTGTCCTGGGGACTCGGGGTGGGGGAGTGAGGGACTCGAAGGGCTTCCGCCAGAGCATCCGCTCTGAAGGAGCACCTCAGATTCCCCGTCTGTAGAATGGGAGCGATAACAAAAGTACCGGCCTTCCAGGACTGCGGCAGGATTAAATAAGATGCCACAGGTGAGGCCCCTAGCAGCGCGCCGGGCGCAGGTGCTTGCAGTTACTGGGGTTGTATTTAACGGAGCTAGTTTGGAAAGTTGCTAGTTGAGGACAGAGGAGAAACAGGGTGAGAAGGAAGGAGGCGGGTGCCGTCTTGCAGACAAGTGAGCCCCTCCTGCATCTGCACATGTTTCTTGAGCACCTACTGCGTGCTGGGCCCTGTGGCGGACGCTGGGGGCAGCCCGTGGGGGCAGCCAGCCGGGCCTTGTTCCTGGGGGACGGGTATGAGCGGCCTGGTGGGCCTGGTCTGAGCGCATGGAGGGAAGCAGGGGGCTGTGGACGGGTTTGCATGCAGAGATGCAGCCCCAGAGGTGGGGACGGACAGCATGGAGGAGGGCGCGGCCCGGTCCAGCCCAGCACTGGGGTGGAAAGCGGGGTAGGGGATGCGACGGGTGCCTCTGGGGGAGAGAGTGAGTTTGGTTGGGGGCGGGGGTGTCTGTCTCCCTCCCAAACCTCTCGGGCCTGACTGCTGCAGCAGCAGGGGGTCTCGGTGGGGCTGCCCACGGGGGCCAGGACCCTGGTCTTCCATCTCCTCTCCAGCGATGTCTGACCCCCAAGCCGGGTGGCTCCTCCAGGCCTCTGGATACCCTCCCCTCGTGCTCTTTCCTTCAGGGCCTGGAACTCCAGAGCCCCAGTCGGGGTGGCCTCAGACATTCCAGCTTCTCCTCTGGCAGGCTCTGCCCCTTGCCCTCCACCTTGAAGACGACAAAGAGGTGGAGAACCTTGGCCCCTGGGCTTCAGAGGTCCTCAGCTTTGTCACTGATTGCTTTGGGCATATCTGGGCCTTTGTACTATTTTGAGAAAGTGAGGGAGTGAATGAGCCTCCATCGCGTGTAGATCAGATCCCTTCCCTCAGTTTGTGAATGCGGTTTGAAAGTGGGTTGGGAGGTCGCCTTGTGCGATTGGTGGGGAAACTGAGGCACAGAGCCCCCCAACACAGCGAGCGCAGGCTGAGTCCAGCTCCCTTCCCTGGGTCTCTCCCTTCAACCTTTGAGTGACCGAAAGGTTCGTGTTTTTAAATCAAAAAGAAAACCAACAGGGAAATGTCAATGTTGCATTTTCAAGGTGTCTTTTTATAGTAAAGGTGGAAAAAAAACGCTCAGGCAGTTTTTAAACTGGCATGCAGTGCAGTGGGTGGGTGCCCGTCGTCAAGAAGGCGTTTTCTGAACCGATTTAGGGGCTGAAATGCAGGGTGGAGGTGGAGGAAGATAAGCTTGCAAGATGGCTTTCCATTTGGAGTTGGGCTGGAGGCTGGGGGTGAGCTCCCCGTGGTCGAGAGTATGAGCAGAGACACCGGGTGGGACTTAGGATGGGGGCTCCAGTGGGGTTGGCAGAATGACTTTCTAGCCTAAAGAGACAGACGGGTTCCTGGGCCAGGAGATGGTTACCATACCTCTCTGCCCAGGGCGCGTCGTCAGTCTTGACCGCCAGGTACACGAGGGTGAAGCTGGTGGTGAGTTTTTCCTCCTGCCTGTCAGCTGTGTGACCCAACGTAAGGCATCTACCTCTCTGGGCCTCCTTCATTCCCCTGGTCAAATGGAACAGTGTCTCCTCCTGAACTGAAATCTCACAAGAAGCACCCAGGCCATGGCAGGTGGAGGTACTGGTACCAGAAGAAGAGAAATACCTCCTGGAAAAGTGTGCTCAGTGTGTGGAACAGCCCCCGGGGCAGGGAGCGCTCAGAGGCGGGAGGAGATGGGGCCGAGGCAGGCCCTGCAGGGGAGCGGGGTGCGGGGTGGTGGGGAGAGAGGGGAGTGTCGGCTGCCCTCCAGCCCAGGCTCCCTGGCAGGAGGCGCAGGCCAAGATACACCAGGCCCGGCATCCCCACTGCCATTGGTGGTGCAGCCGCGGCGAGTCTGGTGGGCTGAGGGGTGTGCGGACGGCTCTCGGGGGCTGCATTCCCGGTTCTGAGAAGAATGCTCTGCGGGCCCTTCAGAGGCACCAGTGTGTTTGCTCTCACAACACCCGCCTCCAGCCTGTGAGGCAGGGAGTGCTGTTATCCCCACTTTACAGATGGGAAAACCGAGGCCCAAGGTCTCACACAGCTGGTTAGCAGAGCAGGGTCTGCAGACTGGCTGGCTGGCTCTGGAGTCCGCGGTGGATGTCCTCCCGTGTTAGCTGTGGGCTCTCAGCTGGGGGTCTGCAGTTACCCACCACCCCACCCCCGGGAGATTTGGGAGGGCCTCTGCCTTGACATGAAATGGCACCTCCCAGCTGGCCCCGGATGGAAGCCGGGAGCTGCCACTGCAGTGACTCAGTTCCTGAGCAGCGTGAGGCTGGCGGGGACGCCTGCAGAGGCCAGGCCACAAGCTGGGGGGCTGGGGTTGCCGATCGGGTCTCCTGAGGAAGTCAGGGCAGCAGGGAAGGCACCTAGTGATACTCATCTGTGAGAAGGGGATTGTCAGCGCTCGCCCTTTGGGTGCGTGAGTGAGAGGTGTGGTCGGTTTGAGTGACTTGACAGCTGCTTTCAGCCCTGACGGCCGCCCCGGCCCGTGCTGTGTCCTGGGGCAGGGCAGCTTTCATGCTCCGGAGCCCGCTAGGAAGGTGGAGGGCATGTCACTGCCCCCGCCACGCCCAGGCACGCCCAGAGCGGTGGACGGGTCAGTGCTGGACCCTGGTGCCAACTCCCTGGATGCAAATCCTGCCTCTGCACCTCCTCCTGTTGGCCTCCAGCTAGTCACTCTCCTCCTCCGGGCCTGTATTTCCCCATCTGTATAGTGGGCTCGGCCGGCGACGAGATCAGGGCTGCCTGGAGTCCAACGGAGGCCGCCGTGCGTGCGTTGGCTTGGGCCCTGCAGAATCTCCCTCTCCGGGAGTCTGATCTGCCCACTGCCGCGGCGGCTGGTTTTCGTGGAGATGAAGGAAGCAGGCCGGGTTCCGGGTTCTGATTGCCAGAGGGTAGAGAGCAGGAGAGGAGCCTGAGGGGCCCCTTCTCCTTTCTGGGCCTCGGTTTCCCAGTCTGAACTGGGCTGCCGGGTGGCCGGAAAGCCCTCCCTCTGCTGCCAGAACCGCCCCCGTCAGCCACAGCATCGTTATTATTATCTTATTATTGTTGCTTCCTGGGAACTTACTCTGTGTTGGGTACTTTGCCAAATTGCGTGCGGTGTGTCTCTTTTAACCCTGCCAGAAACAGAATGGGGTTAGGATTGCCCCCAGGCTACAGAAAGGGAAAACAGAGGCCCAGAGAGGGTCAGTGACTTGCCCGAGGTCACACAGCGGTGGAGCAGATGTTGGGTTTTGGAGTCCATGCTCATCACCTTCCCTCCTCATTTGCTCTGAAAATGCTGACCTGACGGGTGTGAGCCTCAGAGGCCCTCAAGGTCACGGTGGGAAGGGTGGGTGGGTCCCTCTTGAAGGTGAAAGAACTAAGACCCAGGAACATCCCTCCCCTGCTGGGGCTGTGGCAAGAACTTCCCAGCGGGGCCAGCAGAACTGCTGAGTCCCATGCCCAGCATGGTCCCAGGCTGGGACCAGGTCCCCTGGGTGCAGGGCTCCTGGGTCATGGGCTCCCATGACCACAGCCGTCTCCACCTTCGCCCACCAGAGCCCAGACCTCCTAGGCAACATGCCCTGCCTGTCTCTGCTGCTGCTGGAGGGTGCCCTGGAGTGTGGCGGGGAGGGGGGCTCACCTCTGTTACCCGGCAGCCCCGCAAAAGAGATGAATCAGCCCCTACCCCTTCCTCCAGGAGCCCCCAGATGGTCGGGGAGGAGATCAAGACAGGAGGTAGAACACCCAAGCCAGAGCTGCACGCTGACCAGCCTCGTCTCAGGGAGTCAGGGAGGGCTTCCTGGAGGAGGGGGTATTGCAGCAGAGCCTTTGACGGATAGGGCTGGGGGAGGCCTTCCAGGCAGAGGACACAGCCAGGGCAGAGGTCCATAGATGCAGTAGAACATGGCTTGGGTAGCAGGCAGAGATGAAGCTGAGAAGTCTGTGAGGCCTGGGGTGCAGGCCAAGGGTCTGGACGCTGTCCTGTGGGCTGCGGGGAGCCAGCAAGGCCTTGGGGAAAGAGTGAGACACGGGCGGTCTGGCTCTGGAGCAGACCCAGGGCTGCCGGCCCTGCGTCAGTCCTGCCTGGAGCCGGCAGGAGCCCCCACTGGGGCTGGACCAGGTGACTCCCGAGGGCCCCTCCGGCTCTGCCAGCGGCGTGGGGGGTCGCCATGGAAACCAGCTGGTCCCCGCGCGCGTGGGCACAGGCCCGGGAAGTCTCCTGGCACAGGCCACGTGGATGTGGATCCCAACTGCCCCCAGAGCTCGGCCGAGTCCCTTCTCTCCAAAGCCTGTGTTGGGCCAGGGCTGAGCCCCGCAGGCCGCCAGGAAGGGCCCCGGGCCGCCCACACTCTCCGGCAGCCCTGGGTCCCCAGTGCGATGCCAGGGCCCTGCGATCGGCCGGGCCAGCGAGGCTCGCCCCGCCCCGTCCACCATCCGTCACCCTGAAACACAATAAATCATGCGCTGGGGGAGGGAGGAAGCTCGCAGCTCCATTACGAGGCCCCACGAGGCCCCGGTGGGGCGTTAATCACGGAGCACTTTCTGCTCTGATCGGTAAATAATGGGGGGGCGGGCCGTGGGCAGAGGCCTTGAAGCGGAGGCCGGGCCAGAACGGAACTCAGCCACCGTGGGCGCTCACCTCCACCCCCAGCCCCTCTCAGAGCCCTCCACCGTCTGTGATGGAGGCGGTGGAGCCTCTAGAGCTGGTCAGCTCCTTGATGGGCCCCAGCTCCCAACCCAGGGCCTTTCCAGCTCCAAGCGGCCAAGTTCCCCGCAGCTGTTGGTGGTCCCCAACAGAGCAGGGGGGTGGCGGGACTGTGGGGTTCGGGAGCCAGCCTGCCCAGGTGTGAGGCTCACGCCCGGCTTTCTGGCGGTATGACCCGGGGCAAGTCACTTGATCTCTCTGTGCCTCAGCTTCCTTTGCTGTAAAGTAGCAGGGGCACGTGAGGTTCTCCGGACAGAGGTCTCTGCACGCAGGAAACCATCGCTGCTTTTTCCTGCTGCGTTACTGGTGCTACTGCGTCGCTGTAGTTGTAAAGCTGTCCCTTCCCCACTGAGGGTCGGTCCCGGGACTGGGATGCTGGCAGCTAGAGAGAAGGGACATGTCTCCATGTCTCCAGCACATGGGACCCGGCCCAGAGATGTTTGCTCAGGGCCCCCCCACCCCGCTGCCCTGGGCTGCGGTCACAAGCTGTTGTAAGATGACTCTGGGACCCAGGCCAGCACCCCAGGGGATGGGCAGGAGGGTGTGAGTTCAGCCCCTGGAGGAGGAGGGCCCAGCGTCCCCAGGAGAGACAGCTGCTCCCAGCTCCTCCTGGCCCGCGTCCCTTCAGGGGAAGGAGTGGGGATCCAAACCCATCCCCCCCAGGGCAAGGAGTTGCCCCGCCCCCACTGGCGAACCATCCACTCCCCCCTCTAACCCCACAAGCCCCCGCCCCCGCCACCTTGGCCTGAGTCCTGGCTGCCCATCCCGTCCTGGGCTCCTCCGGGACCCGGGGGGAGGGCTGGAAACGCAGCCAGGCCGGGCTGGAATGAGAAACAGCTTCGAGAAGGGGGAGCCGGGTGTCCAGGGGGCCGCATCCAGCTAACAAAACAAGGGCTGCTTGAGTCAGCGGCCGCGCCGGCAGTTCCCAGGCAGGCCCCGGGCGAGAGCGGCGTGGCTGGTCCAGCCTCCGATGCTGGACTTGAGGGAGCGGGGGCGCAGCTGCTCCTGGGGGGGGCCCTCCTGTCCTCAGGCGTCCCTGGCCTCTGCCCGGCGGCCTGCAGAACTAACTGGGAACGTTGTAGCCCCCAGGATTGGGGGCTGCTGTGAGCTGAGCCTCTGTGGCGGGTGCAGGGCCTGTCCCCATTTCACAGATGAGGCTCAGTGAGGGCGGGGCAGCCCACACGGAGTTGAGAGACTTGGCGCTTCAGGAGCCTCAGTTTCTCTGCCTGTTAAATGGGAACACGCCGGGAGCGTGTGTGCTCGGCGTCCTCACACGGCAGGTCGGCAGTGTGGCCCAGCCTCTGACCCCAGCCTGGGGCCGTCCCTTCAGACTGGCAGGTCAGGGGTGCCCGTTGGGGGTGGGTGGGCACGTGGTGCTCAGGGCAGCCCGGCTGGCTGATCCGCTCAGCCCTTGGCGCTGGGCGAGCCCCCTGTTCCAGAGGTCAGGGGTCAGGGAGACCGAGGCGGGCCCCTCGGAAGCCTGGAAGGGTGCATGCAAACTGTTGTGCCCGTTTCCTGCCTGATTCAGGCCAGGTCGGGATAACCGCACCATGTGTCCTAAGGGAGCCTCTGCCCCCTCCGTGCCTCAGTTTCCCCAACTTTCCCCCCCGGGCTCAGAGCCAGGCCTGCTGACCGACTTATCCTCTGGCCTGGTTGGCCGTTCTCTCCCGCACTGCCCCGCACGTCCCCCGCCCCAGGAAGTGAGCATCTCGAGTCCCAGTGGGAAGGTGCTGGTATTTCCTTTCTTGGCGGCAAGCAGTCTCCTCCTTGGTGTGGGGGCTGTTGCCGGAGCCCCCCCAGAGCTGGGTCTGTCCTGCCCCCTCCCAGGACCCGCACACAGTAGCCCAGGTTTTCCCTGCCTCGGTTTACCCTCTGTGGAGGGTCACTCAGTGGGGTCGTGTCCCGGGAGGCCCTGCGGGCTGACATGGTTGGGAGAAGTTTGGGTTTGAGGGGCCCAGGGGTGGCTTCAAACCTGGGGCCGACCTGTGCCCTCGGAGCCCTGGGGGACCCGTCCCCTTTAACCACAGAGCTTCGGAGGAAGCTTGGGAGAGAGGTTACTCACCGGAGCTCTGTGGGAAGCAGCATGCGGTGAGTGCCCTGTCTCTAGGCCTGCCTTTTGAGGCTGTGTGTGTATGTGTGTGTGTGATGTCCAACTCTCTGCAACCCTGCGGACTGCAGCCTGCCAAAGTCCTCTGTCCATGGACTTCTCCAGGCCAGAGTACCGGACCCCCACTGCTACCCTGCCGGGCCCTGCCGGCTCCTGCTTGTCCAGCCTTGTCCTCAGGGCACCCTCCCAGCCCTCCTCACCTGTCCACGCTGCGGGAGAAGGAGCCGCCGGGACAGGGGTTGAGGGGAGCCACAGAGGGGCAGGCCAGGTGCAACAGGGCCTTGGGGGCCTGGGAGCTAAGTTTGGGTTTATGTTGAGGGCACTCGGGGAGCCACTGAAGGCTGTAGAGCATGGGAGGGGCACAGCCTGCTTTGCCTTTTTCCATTTGTTTTCTGATGGCCACGCAGCTGGGCACGTGGGATGTTAGTGCCCTGACCAGGGATCGAACTTGTGCCGCCTGCAGTGGGAGCTCGGAGTCTTAACCACTGGACCACCAGGAAGGTCCCTGCGTGTTTTTTTTTTTTAACTGATTTAGTTATTCGTCTGCATCGGGGCTTAGTCACAGCACATGGGCTGTTTCTTGCATCACGTGGGATCTTTTGTTGCAACACACGGACTCTATAGTTGTGGTACTTAGACTCAGTAGATGCAGCGTGTGGGCTTCGCTGCTCTGCGGTATGTGGTATCTTACTTCCCTGACCAGGGATCGAACCTGCGTCCTCTGCATTGCAAGGTGGGTTCTGAACCAGTGGACCACCAGGGACGTCCCATCTTTTCTTTTTTTTAAACAGCATTTTAGTTTGAAACAACTAGGTTTACAGGAGGTTATAAAGACAGTAGAGATAGTTCCTGCATGGGCTTCCCAGGTGATGCTAGTGGTAAAGAACCCACCTGCCAGTGCAGGAGACCTGAAAGGCATGGGTCCGGCTCCTGGGTTGGGACGATCCCCTGGAGGAGGGCATGGCAACCCACTCCAGTGTTCTTGCCTGGAGAATCCCATGGACAGAGGAGCCTGGCGGGCTGCAGCCCACGGGGTCACACAGAGTCGGACACGACTGAAGTGACGACGTGCGTTGCATGTAGTGCTTTGCGGTTGTGAAGGCTCCTTCTGGCTGCTGGTCAGAGTTGGGGAGGGTCTCCGTCCAGCCCCCAGCCCCTCGTGATGGCGCAGGCCACCCTGCCGCCTGCTCTTCACGCCCCAGATTGTGTTCTTTCAGCTCCTCGGCAGTGAAACCTCACCTTCTCAGGGTCAGGGTTCGATAGCAATCAAAAGCCTCGAGGCAGGAACGGGCCCCCCACTTCCCAGACACAGAGGCCCCACGGCCGGTGCCGTCTACACCGTCTACACCGGGGGTGGAACCGCTGGGGCTTGTAGTCGGCTGTTGACGCCTCATCCTCCTCGGAGCCGCCTGCCGTGGGACTGGGGTTTGCTGGGGTCTGCGGGCAGGAGGCGGGAGGCCTGAGCAGCAGGCTCTGGATGCCGCTGTTCCACTGGCTTCCTGGGGAGAGAAAGTCAACACAATTACAGTTGGTAGTGAAATCAATATGTCAGCGCTCTAATGTGAGAGTGGGCAGAGCTGAGCTTTGGCCCCGGGAGGCAGCCAGCCAGACTGGGAAGGGAGGGAGTGTTCTACTCTCCTGGAAAAGAGCTGAGGCCAGCAGCCGCCCGCCACTCATCCCATTTTCGAGAGGGATAAACTGAGGTTCTTAGAGGAGCCAGGAGTAGCAGCCAGGTGCTGCCTGGCCCTGGAGACCTGTGTTGCCACACACACCATCGGCATACAGTTGCCTCTTGCTTTTCCTTCAATTCACCAGCACCCAGCATGGGCGGTGTTGTTCTCAGTATTTCTGTTTGGCAAAGCAGCAGCTGAATACAGTCATTCACACTTTAGTCAAAATTAGTTTCCTTTCTTTAGTTAAACCCAGAGTCTCCGCCCTAAAGGAGCTCATGGAGAAATCAAAGTGGTGAGCAGCACAGAGGAGGGGAGAGGTTGTTGTGTGTGTTTTTTTTTTTTTTTTTGGAGCTGCATCTTGAAGGCGGGCTGAAAGCTTGCTGCCTGGGCACGCCCGGCAAAGGGCAGGACAAGGGGGAGTCCAAGGGGCTCAGAGGTTTGGGAAGGGCGTTGCTTGCTGAGGGAACGGCATTCTGAAGGTTCAGCTGCCCTGGGAGGAAAGCGTGGCCACATTTGAGAAAGGGCAGAGACTAGTGTGGTGGGAGCCAGGGGTCAGGCAGAGAGAGAAGTGAGACTCCAGGCCGGAGCAGCCGGCAGGGGCCAGCTCACCCAGGCCTTGAGTGCCAGCTTGACCCAGGGCGGCCAGGAGCCAGGGAGGGGCTGGCCAGCCCTGTGCTGGGAAGGTGGCCCCCCGTGGGTTGGAGGAGGCCGCCGTGGGCGCCCAGCCCTCCCCCTGCGCCCGGGAAATTGGTGTTGTGAAAGACCAAGGCTGAGTGAGACTCAAAGGCGGGCCGGTGCTGCTGGAGGAATTTCGGGCCATGTCGCAGGGTCAGGGCAAGCAGTATTTTGGACCTTGGAGCCGACTGCTGCCCCTTGGAGACTGAGTTCGGCTGAGGCCACACTCGGGACGGCCAGCCGCCAGGTCCCCGGAGCCTGCTGATCCCCTTTCCCGGGCTGTATCCCCCCAAGAGCGGAGGCCTCTCCCGCCTGCCCGGTGGACGTGTGTGTCCGGCTTCCGTTTTCGAGGCGGTTGAAGCCTTGTGATTTCCCCTGGCAGCTGGGGAGCCAGCTTCCCCCTCGGATCACAGATCACACAGAGCAGCCAATGGGTGACTTCTCCTTTAAACTTTTTTTTTTTAATTTTATTTTTAGGATAAGAAAAAAAAAAGTCGGAGGAAAGGCTTTTTAGAGAATTCCTTTGGTGCAGAATTAATGGCTCTGCACTTTGGGGTGGGCAGGCCAGAGTCAGATTCCCAGGCCGCTCTGCCTGGCCCTCTCTGCAAATCACCCTGGTCCAGGCGGTTCCCAGGACCCCCCGCCCTGCCAGCCTGGGGACCCCCACCAAGGAAAACCCCAAAGGTGTCACCCAGGCCTCCCAGGTCCCCCTTCCTGCCCCCCCACCAGAACTCAGGGAGGAAGCTTGTGTCCCCTGGGCCAGGGTTGGCAATGTTAATTTTAGAACAACGTATTATTTAATGACACACATCACCCATATTCAGGAAAGAGGAGTTATGCAACCCCCGGGGAAAGCGTCCTTGTGGAAGGTCTGGGGCCCAGGTGCCTGCTCTCCTGGCTGCTCACCGCCTCACCTCTTCCCTGCAGCCACGGGATTGCAGGGGGTGGGCCCTGGGGAGAGGAGTGGGCAGCCACCTTCCAGGGCCATCCCCCAACTCAGGCCCCGCAATGAACACAGAGGATAAGTCAGGTAGGGTAGGTCCGAAGCTGGAAGATGAGGAGCGAAGAGTGATAAGACAGTCTGGGTGGCGGTATCCGAGGCAGCAGGGCTGGCACGTGCAAAGGCCCTGGGGTAGGACCCAGCTTGGACCGAGGGGCAGAGACGAGGCCTGCATGGCTGGAGTGGAGGGGGGAGGGTAAGGGACAGGCCCCAGCTCCTCAGGCCCCTGGGAGGGGTGTGAGGGCGGTTTAGGATGTGAGGCTTATTCTCAGTACCGCGTCAACCATCAGAGAGGGATGGTTTGAGACCTCTCTGCAGAGGAGGCCTCTGCACCTTTACAGGGCTCGCCTGGCAGCTCTGTTACGGGGGAAAATGTTGAGGTCAGAGTCAGCCCAGAGAGCAGGGCCCAGGAGAGCCTCCTTTGTGGTGGTCCCGGGGGTCCAGGTGAGAGAGCTTTTGAGGTAGGCATGATTTACCCCTAAATTCCACTTGGTAACAGTCATGTCCGTGACCATCATGTCTGAAACAGCGGTAGTGTCAGTTCACACTTGTGGGGCATTTACTGTGGGCCATGCTGCATGCTGGCGCTCCGCAGTGAAGTCTCTTATCCAGGTGCCTGTGAGGGAGGCGCTGGAGATGCACTAATTTTTTTTTTTTTTTTAAGACTTTAAAAAATATTTGTTTATTTTTGGCTGTGCTGGGTCTTCGTTGGTATGCGCGGGCTTTCTGAAACTCATTGCGGTGCTGGGGCTCTTCGTTGAGGTGGCTTCTCTTGTTGCAGAGCACAGGCTCTAGGCGCAAGCTCTGTATTTGGGCCACATGGGCTCTATTGCTCCGAAGTATCCGGGATCTTCCCAGTCTAGGGATCGAACCTGTGTCACCTGCATTGGTAGGCAGATTCTCAACCACTGGACTTAACAGGGAAGTCCGAGATGTGCCTACTTCACAGCTTGGTAAACTGAGGCTCAGAGGAGTGATGTGACTTGCTCAGGTTGCCCCTAACTCTCCTGCGAAAGGCCACCCCGTGGTGGGTTGTGGCCCCCGGGGCCCTCCCCAGCCCCACCCCATCTCTGGGCTCAGGGCTCAGCTGTGTTTATTTTTCCAAGAATGAAGGACCCAGTATTTATGGTTTGCTTTTGAACACTAGCTGAGATTGTGTACACAACCCATGTGGGCACATCATTGGTGGCTTCAGCTTGCAGAAAGCACAGATAAGGGAGGAAAGCTTCTCTCTGAAGCTGTGCCGTAAAGCCAGTCCTGCTGCCCGCTTCAGTCCTGGTGGCCTGACATCACAGCTGGTGACCTGGAGTGGGCCACGTCCCCCTCTGAGCCTGTTACCCCATCTGTGACATGGGATCTCAGAGCGGGGCCAGGATTCAGCAAACCAATGCACAGGCCTGGTGCATGGTCAGTTCCCAGTAAACGTGGCCTGTGTTGTATTTGCTGTCGTGACTATTAATGTTCATGTGCCCATTTTACCGGAAAGGCCCGGTGACACCCTGTGAGTGTCCTCAGCCAGAGTGTCCTTCTTCACCGCCAGTGCAGATCTGTGGTGTGGCCCGGGCTGGGCCCTCCCTGCTGGGTGACATGCGCCATCCACTCTCCTAAACTAGCCTTCTGTCCGCGTCCTGGTGGATTTGCACAGTCGCCTTCTCAGAGGCACTTGCTGGAGGCCTGTGTTGTATTTTTGTGCAAACTGCAGAAGAAACTTTCAAAAGGTCATCCCGCCTCTGTGAGTTGGGGCTGACGTGGATGCCAGGAGTGTGCATTTGGACATACCTGCCCGTCTGTGATCTGGGCAGATGAAGGGATGTGTGTTGGGGTCTCAGTTTGGGGAGGCCTCAACCTTTTGTCTAGTAGCCTGCTGGCAAGTTGGGGGGTGGGGGTTGCTGGGGTCAGAGCAGGAATCTGGGGGGGAGAAAAAAAACCCCATGGTTGCTATGGAGACCCAGCCAGACAGGAGGGACACCTCTTGGGTGTCAGCAGGTAAGTCGGGGCAGAGGCTGGCCTCCCTGGGCCTTCTTGCCTCCCTCACGTGACCCCTCCTGGCCAGCTCCTATGTACCCGGAATGGACCCCTCTGCTAGGGGCAGCTCCGCGACTGAAGCCAAGGGCGGGGGTCGACCTGGGCTCGGACACGTGGTCCTGCTTGCACCAGGGCCTGAGCCCCGTGCAGAGCAGGAGCAGGACTTTGAAAGCTCAGAGGTTCTGGCCGGCTGTGGGGGACTGGGAGCCACAGAAGGTTCTGGAGCCATGGTCTGATGCACTGTCTCTCTTCCAGCTGCAGCCGGAGCAGCTGGACTGTGGGGCCGCCCACCTGCAGCACCCGCTGTCCGTCCTGCAGCCCCTGAAGGCCTTGCCCGTGTTCCGAGCGCCGGGCCTCTCCTCCGTGGCCGTGGCCGGGGTGGGCAACTACACGGTGGTCTTCCTGGGCACGGTCAGCGGGCGGCTGCTGAAGGTATGGCTGGGCCGGGGGTGCTTGGCGGGGGCGGGGCGGGGGCCCACGGGTTAGAGGGCATCTTCCACGTCCGTTCCTTCCACTCTGGCTCACACCAGTGAGTTCCCGTCGTGCAGATGAGGGAAGCAGAGCTCAGGGGCCGGATCTGTGTTCAGGTCCCTGGGCTCCGCCACTTGGCGGGCTGTCTGACCTGGAGCAGTGAGCGTATTTTCTCCTGGCTTCAGTGTCCCCAGCCTTCAAAGGCTAAAAGTTCAGCCTCTCAAGACTCTTGCAGGGCTTTGACAGGGGCTGGGGGAGGCCACACCCTGGCAAGTGGGGGTCTCCCCCCTCCCGTTTCCTCCTCCGTTCCTCCCACCAGCCTCTGAGGATGCCCCCAGCTCCCAACCAAGGTGACTGGTTTCTGCAGGTAATGCTTCCCGCCCCCGAGATGCCGAGAGCTGGGTGAGAGGAGTCGGTCTCCCTACTAAGCGGCCCCAGGGGAGGGTATGGACCGGCCCTCCAGCCACCTCCCACCCCCCGGCCTGTCCAGAGCGTCAGCCGTCTGGCCTGGCTCCGACCTGCACCAGGCCCTGGTCTAATTGATTCAGATCCAATAATCCAATTCGCTTAGCTTCCCCGGGCAGACGCCGCGGGCTGGTAGTGAGCAGTGGGGGTCGGAGTCCCAGCCCGCCCGGCCCCGGGACCCAACCGCTGACATCCCTGGGGGAGATGCCAGGTGTGGGAGCAGGCGCAGGGGGCCTTCTCCACCTTCACAGCTTCCATTGAGGGTCCGCAGACAGTGGGGCTTGTGGTTGCGGTTGGAAACTTGCATGTGGCTCCTGGCTCTTGCGCTCCCAGCTGTGGGACCTGGGGCGGTTTCCCCATCTGTCCAGGAGTCTCCCCCCCACCCCCACCCATGAAGCTGCAGTTATTAGGCACCACTGTCTACCCAGCCTCAACAGGCATGTCACGGGCATCCTCATGTTTAATTCTCACATCCCTTTAAGGGAGGCAGAGCCATGAGCCCCATTTCACAGATGAGGACACTGAGGCCCCAAAGTCACAGAGCGGGGAAAGTGAAAGTGAAAGTCGCTCAGTCGTGTCTGGCTCTTTGCGACCCCATGGACTGTACAGTCCATGGAATTCTCCAGGCCAGAATACTGGAGTGGGTAGCCTTTCCATTCTCCAGGGGATTTTCCCAATCCGGGGATCGAATCCAGGTCTCCCAGATCGCGGGCGGATTCTTTGCCAGCTGAGCCACCAGGGAAACCCACATAGCGGGAACCGCGGTGGAATCCGAGTCCATTCAGCCCAGAGGCTGCCCCGCCCCTCAGTCCTGACCTCTGCGCCCACCACCCTGCTTCCTGCCAGGCCATCTGCTGCCCACTCTCGCCTCACTTGAGGCTTTGATCACAGCCTCCAGCCCAGGCCCCAGAGCATGCCAGGTGCTTGGTAGGCTTTGGAAAGGGTGGAAACATGTCTGCTGAATGCCTGGGGGAAGCAGGGGGCCAAGCCGCCCAGGACAGACCCTGCCAAGAGGCCGCTTGGGATGACGGATGTCCCAGGGGCTGGGGAGAGAGTAAGTGCAGTTTAGGGTGTGGGGGGCGTCAGGGAAGCTGATTTGCTGAAGACATTGGGAGGATAGCTCCTGGCCCAAGGAGGAGAGGAAGGTGTTTGAGACAGGAGCACAGTACAGAGAAGACATGGAGCTGGATGTTGAGTTGGGTTTAGTGACTAGAGATGAGGCCCGTGGAGTAAGATGGGGTGGACAGTCAGGGCCTTGAATGCCAGGACACATTAATGCTACAAGCAGGAGGCACTGGTAAAGGCTCTGGAGCCCACGGAGGGGGACTGGGCGGCTGGAGGCCCCAGGGAGCCATCTAGACCCCTTGCCCCTTGCTCAGAGCTTGACAAAGCCTGGACAAGGCAACATGTAACGTGAGATCAGCGGAGAAGAGCCATTTGATGAGTCTCTGACCAGCCTTGTCAGGTCTCTGGGGGACGTGCAGAGGGGCCCTCTGCCAGAGAAGCTTCCAGACCCCAGCTAGTCCTGCTCCTTCTCCTGCCTGGACATTGGACCCCAGCCTTGGATCTGGGGTCAGATGGACCTAGACCTCCATCGTGGCCCTGAGGCATCTTCCTTTTAGGACTCTTGCCAAGTCCCTTGGCTCCTCTGGGCCTCGGTTTCCTCATCTGTGAGATGGGTGTGTGAGAGGGGAGGGGTGAGACCAGTGGTCCTGCCGCCTCTCCGGGGCCTGGCCCCAGCAGTGCTTGGCCTGCATCTTCCCTGGCACGCCCCACGGGCCCTGCGGGGCGGGTGGGGTCCTCAGCCCCGACAGCTCAGAGAGGGGAAGTGACTCGGACAGCTCGGGCCTGTGCAACTTGCAAATGTCAAGGCCAGAATTCAAACCCAGGTCCCCGCTCCCTGGCTTGATGCCCGCAGCCTCCCAGAGAATGTTTTCTTAACTGTAAAGCCTGGCCCTGTGCATACCAGGGTGGGACGTGCTGGTGAGGGCGGGGGTGGGGGGGGTTCTTGGTGGGGGGAGAGGCTCACAACAGAGGACAAAGTGTCGGGGCCGGACCCACCGCCAGTCCTGGAAGGGCCTGAGGCTGAGACTCCCAAGCTCAGGGCAGCCCCCCACCCAGAGCCGGTCCCCAGCCTCCCCCTACCTGGGGATGCCCTCCTGGCGCCCCATCCCCTGACAGCCCCCCCGCCCCGCCCCCCCAGATCAACCTGAACGAGAGCATGCAGGTGGTGAGCCGGAAGGTGGTGACGGTGGCCTATGGGGAACCTGTGCACCACGTGATGCAGTTTGACCCCGCGGACCCGGGTTACCTGTATCTGATGACGTCCCACCAGGTATGGCCGGCCGGGCCTCAGCCTGAGGAGGCCCCAGGATGCGCTGAGCTCGCCCCCACCCCCTTGCCTCTGCTTGAGAGTGGCTGCTCCTGCTGGAAGCTTCGCCCTCTCCCTTCCGGCCTGCCGTGGCCTCTGCAGGGAAGCCTCGTCCCCCGCCCCCCCACCACGCCGTAACAGCCTCAGTTTCCCCAACCTCTCCGGCCCTCGCCCGGCTGCCCCCCGCCCCCACCCCGCTGAGCTGGGCCCCCGCCTCTGTCTCCAGATGGCCAGGGTGAAGGTCGCCGCGTGCGCCGCGCACACCACCTGCGGGGACTGCGTGGGCGCGGCCGACGCCTACTGCGGCTGGTGCGCCCTGGAGACGCGGTGAGGCTCCTGGGGCGCAGGCTGGGCCCGGGAGGCCGCGGGGGTGGGGAACCCCCCCACCGCCCCGGATCCTGACCTGTGCCGGGCGCCCCAGGTGCACCCTGCAGCAGGACTGCGCCAACTCCAGCCAGCCGCACTTCTGGACCAGTGCCAGCGAGGGTCCCGGCCGCTGCCCCGCCATGACCGTCCTGCCGGCCGAGATCAACGTGCACCAGGAGTACCCGGTGAGGCTGGGGGAGCCAGGACCCCAGCTCCAGGCTCAGGGGTGCGGGTGGAGAGCAAGCCTTCACCTGGCACCCAGACCTGAGAGGTGGAGCCTCCTGGGTGCGGCGCCTCAGGATCTTGAAGGCAGATGATGAAAACAGTGCCTGGGTGCTCTTAACATCCCCCTTATACAGATGGAGAAACTGAGGCACAGAGCCGTAAAGTGACTTGTTCAAGGTTATACAGTGGGGGAGTGCCCAAGCTGGGATTTGAATTCAAGTTGCTGCCCCCCACCCAGTCCGTGTCCAGGAGTGCCTAGGCCTGCCGCAGCCAGCTCCCTGCTTACCTGTAGCAGACAGCCTCAGTGCAGGGGATTCCGGGGGCAGGAGCTGAGGGACAGACAGGCATGGGTGCCCGTGCCCCAGCCCTGCCCTCAGAGGCTTCTCTGGGCAGACAGCCTTGTCTGTCACATGATGGTTCTGATGACCGACAGGAGCTGGGGCTGCCACGCTCCCCATCGTTACACACCACAGTCCTGCACATACGTCCTGTGGTCAAGCAGGCGGTCCGGGGCTTGGTCCATCCATTCATTCATTTATTCATTCATCAATAACAGTAGGTGTTATTGAGCACCTTCTCTGTGCCACGTGCAGTCCTGGACTTGGGGACACAGCAGTGAACAAGAGAGGCAAGCCGCTGGTCCTCGAGGGGTGGACACACTCCCAGAGGAGTGAGTGGAAACGAGATAAAATGCCAAGACGGTGATAAGTGCTGTGGAGAGGGAAGCAGAGCAGGGCACGGGGTGCAGAGCGAGCAGTGTTGACATTTTAGATCAGGCCGGGGTGGGGGGGGTCTCACTGCCAGACACCATCCGAGCAGCAATAGGAAGCCAGCGTGAGCATCTGGGCAGAGGAACCCGCCAGTGCAAAGGCCCTGGAGTGGGAACAAGACTCATGATTTGAGAGACTGTTAAAGAGGCTGGCATCCTTTCCAGGGGCCACATCGTGCAGGGCCTCTGGCTCCTGTAGGGTGCTCAGTTTCACTTTGTAGTGGGGGAAACTGAGGCCCGTGTGGGCTGCATCCCACTGGCCTGGGGTCAAGTCCACTGACCAACCTCTTCTCCCCAGGTTCCAGGGTGGGGGTGGGGCGGTGCGAGGCGCAGCCTTCCCCCCTCCCCCGCACCCCCAGCTAAGCGTCCCTGGCCTCCAGGGTATGATCCTGCAGATCTCGGGGAGCCTGCCCAGCCTCAGTGGCATGGAGATGGCCTGTGACTATGGCCACGGCATCCGCACAGTGGCTCGGGTCCCGGGCCCAGCCTTCGGCCACCAGATCGCCTACTGCAACCTCCTGCCCAAGGATCAGTTCCCGCCCTTCCCGCCCCACCAAGGTAGGCACCTCACAGTCCGGGCCACGGGGACGGCTGATGGGGGCCCTCAGGTGGTGGGCTCTCAGGCATGGAGGGGTCCTGATGGCACAGCCGCTGGTGTTGGTGGACCCCCCTGCCCCCTTGTCCTTCTCTCCCTGGACGCCCTGTTCTGTTCCAGACCACGTGACCGTCGAGATGTCGGTGAGGGTCCACGGGCAGAACATCGTCAGGGCCAACTTCACCATCTACGACTGCGGCCGGGTTGGGCAGGTGTACCCACACACAGCGTGAGTGGGGTGTGGGGGCTATTCCGAGTGGGGGCAGGACGCTTTGCTCTCAGGGAAACCTCTGCAAGAAAAGTGACGGTGTCCCAGAGGCAGACAGGACCCTTGGCTATTCAGCTGACCACTCGTTTGGGCAACAAACTCTCATCACCCAGTGTGCCCGGCGTCTGTGAGCACCCAGGCTAGTCGAGGCTGAGAAAAGTGCATTGATTACGCTTAACTTAGGCAAACAGGGCCTCCAGGAGACTATCTCCTCCTTGCATACCTCCTGCTCTGGGGAGTTTATTACCTTGCAAGATGCCCAGCCCCTCTGGGCAGCTCTGATGTTGAGCAAGACCTTGTTTCACTGTGCTGGGATCTGTGTCCCGGGTCCGCGCTGCCGGGCACGGGGATGGGGAGCCAGGTAGCTGAGGGGAGGCCCCCCGCCTTGTCTTTCAGTTGCACCAGCTGCCTGTCAGCACAGTGGCCCTGTTTCTGGTGCACCCAGCAGCACGCCTGCGTCTCCAACCAGTCTCGGTGTGAAGCCTCACCAAATCCCACGGTAAGCCAGGCCCAGGGTGCCCTCTGCCTCCACTGTTCCTTCTTTCCCCATTTAGCACGTTGAGAACGTTTCCGTGTCATTACACCGTCTTCCTTGGCTTCCCCTTTAACAGCCGCCGCGCTGGGCTCATCATCACAGCGCATGTAACCAGTCCCCTACTGCCGTTCCCTTCTCCAGGGGATCTTCCTGACCCGGGGATTGAACCTGGGTCTCCTGCATTGCAGGTAGATTCTTCACCATCTGAGCCACCAGGGAAGCCCCCCAATCCCCTGTTGTTGGACGTGCTGAGCGCGCCTCTTTCTTTTTTGTGTTCTGATAGTTGCAGGGCATTGCACGGCCCTGACTGTCCCCTGGAGACCAGTTCTTCAACGTGGCATTTTGGGGTGGAAGCCCATACTTTGAGCTCAGCTGACCCCCAGAAAGCCTGAGCCCATTTACACTTTCAGCCTTTTAGGACAAGGCCCCTTCCTGCATACCGTACTCTTTTCAGTTTTACCTTCAACGTTTTCAGCAACCCTAGCGGGTCAGGGAGTACCACTCTTGGGCCTTGAATCGAAGCCCCTCTTGTTGGCAGCCCGTGTTCTCCCCACTTCCCCAAGTCAGGGGCTGGGCCAAAAGACCCCAGCCTCCATCTCCCATGGGCACTGCGGCCCCAGGGTCATGGGATTGCTGTGGCTCTCACAGGGTGGAGAAAGCGAGTGACCTCCAGAGCCACAGGTTCCCAGGTCCTCCTGTTCGGCCGGCCTGATGGCGCTCTGCGCTAGGGGACAGCATGTCGGGGAGGGCGGGGGACGGGCAGAGACAGAGGCCGAGGCGCCACGTACCTTGCCGCCGGCTGGTTTGGGTGTGTTCGCTTAAGGGGTGGCCTTGCGTCTTCACGCAGAGAACCTCTACGGCTGTACCAGCCTTGTGCCAGGGACGACCAGATGGGACCCCCGAGTCTGGTTAGGGTGGGACGGCTGGACCGGGTGGCTGCCAGGGTCCTGTGCCAGCTCATGCCCCGTCAGGCCCACCTGCTGGATCCTCCATCTCGTGTCAGGGCCGTGAGAGGCCCAGGGTGAGGTACCAGGTTCTTGCCTGCAGCTCATCTCTCCAGGAAAGGGGAGTTCCCACCCATTTTCCAGATGGCACAATTGAGGTAGTCAGTGTAACCCCCGAAAGCCCTGGCTCCCAGCAGGGGGAGGTCACTGAGACCCCTCCTGTGTCCCTAGGAAGCAACCCTGGTGCCCGCTGGGAAAGTAGCCAATTAGACATAGTTCTGCCCTCCCCATCATGAACCCAAGAGCCGGGGGTTGTTGGGTTGTGTCTGTGCGATCCTGGGCAGGCTGCCACACCTCTCTCTGCCCGACTCCCCGTCTGTGAAAGGGGGCCTGTCTCAAAGGGGGACCCGGAGCGACACCAGCTTCGTGCCTGGCACGCTATAGGTGGCCCCTCTGCTGGGAGGACTTCTCCGGGAGGGGACCCTTCTGCCTGGTTCTGGCAGACGCGTAGGAGCTCGCCAGCCTGGAGCTGTTTCCAGGCAGCGCCCCCAGGGACCCTCCTGTCCTTGCCACCCCCACCCCCCCGAGGTCTGCGGGTCAGGGATGCATTGGCCGCAGAGAGGGCCTGTCTCAGAGGATTACGGTAGTCCAGTGGGAGAAGAGGCGGCCCCCGCCCGGGCCTGGCCTGCTGCTTAATCTGGAGTTTAATTAAGAGCCAGTCGGTCATGGAGGCCGCAGGGCTCCAGCCAGGCCGGGGAGGGGTCTCTGGGCCGGCGCGAGCCAGGGACTGTGTCTCCTGACTTCCTGTTGCCTCATGGGCCCCAGAGGAAGGAAGTGGGGGGTACAGGATGCTGCGAGGAGGGCTGCAGCTTTTTTCCAAGGAGGGGAGGGGAGTGGAGAAGGCCGCTGTGTCCGCCCCTTCCAGTTGTCCTGGAGGAGATGGCTTCCCCAAGGCAGGGTGACTTCAGGCCTTAGAAGCAGCGAGGGTTTGGGCAGGTGCCGGGGTCAGGCTCCCTGGGTGGGGGAAGCCTGGGTGGGCACCTCCGTGATGGTGGCTTCATTAGGAGCTGGTGGAGAGAGTGGTTTGGTGGAAACGTGGGGGGCGGTTTACAGAAGGGGACAGGGCGATGCAGAAAGGCAGGGAGGGAGCAGGTCAGGTGGGTTCAGCGGGGCCACTCAGTGCTCTGCTGGGTTGGGTCCCCAGCTCTCAACCCTTGAACGTGGAAAGACCGTGGGGGAGTCTGTGAGCTCCAGTGCAGTCGGGCGAGGCCCCGCCCTGGCTGCACGCGCTGAGCTGACATCTGGGCTTCCTGGGGCTCCAGCCTCGCTGTCCCCCCAGCTCCTGCTCTCCCGCCTGTCAGCTCTGCCCAGAGACGGGTCATCAGCTGTGGCTTCCCGAGCCTGGAGGCTCAACTCTGGCCAAGGGAGAGAAGCCACTCAGGCTGTCTCTGAGGCTTGGATGGTTCGGCTTGGGATGGGACAAGGAGGCCCCTGTCCTCTGCAAGCCGCCAGCCGCGGCCCCAGCAGTCAGTCACCTTTGTGAGTGCAGAGTCCGAGGGGCGGCCTCCCCTTCAGGCTCAGCTGGATCCGGGGGCCCTGCCAGCGTCACCAGGGCCAACGTGCCCCCCCCCCCCGGGGTGGCCTCTGTGCTCCGGCAGGCCCTCCCCCTTGGCCGCAAGACGCCTTAGCAGCCCCGGGCGGGGTCCTGATCCCCGGCAATCCCAGGAGAGCCTCCTTCTCGTTGGTTCTGCGGAAGTTTTCCAGGGGAACTGGGTCACATCCACTCCCCGAACCAATCGCTGAGCCCATCCCTGGGGCTAGGGAGGAGGGTGATTCCTCCCAAACCACAGGCCTGGGGGGTGGGGAGATGCAGGCACACTTGGACCAGCTGTCCCCAGGGGAGATTAGCGACCCTGGGGGTGGTGCTGGAAGAGGGCAGAGAGGCACCCACACTCTCCCAGGCTTGCCCACTCTGGAGAATGGGTACAAGCATCCACAGTGGGTTATGAGGATCGAGGAGAGTAGGGCCCTCGGGGATGGTCCCACGTCGTTTCCTCTGGACCTGCCCGCCTCCAGCCCCTGCTGGCCACCTCCCCTCGGCTGGGGCGGAGCCAGGGTCGCAGCCGCAGGGCCCCCGGCCAGCTGTGAAGCGGGCTGGCAGCGGCGGTGAAACCCGATTGGAAACATGTGAGTTCCATTCCCCGAAATTCCACGGGGTTTACACATGGAGCGGCTCAGGACGGCGGCTCGAGGGAGGGACGGACTTGCATGTCACACAACAAGCCGGATGCCAGCTCCTGCCTCGCAGCCCTGCAGCCTTCGCCGGCCAGGTGGCCTCCTTGGCCCCTGTGGTCGGCAGCAGGCAGTGCTCCCGGGGAGGCGCATCGTCTGGGCGCGGTGTCTGGGCTGGGGGTCAGCAGAGGGTCTGCGCCGCCAGAGCCCGCTATGCTGCCCGACTAACAATACTGAGAAAAGACCCTGGGTCCCTATCTCTCACCTTGGTCCTCAGTTTCAGACCCCAGTCTCTGGCCCGAGAACCTGGGAAAGATTGAAGGCAGGAGGAGAAGGGGTGGCGGAGGATGAGATGGTTGGTTGGCATCATCGATTCAATGGACTTGAGTTTGAGCAGACTCCGGGAGATAGGGAGGGGCAGCGAAGCCTGGCGTGCTGCAGTCCCTGGGGTCGCAGAGAGTCAGACAAGTCAGACACGACTAAATGACTGAATAACAACAGTGACTCCACGTCCGACACGGGAATGCAGACGCCCAGGCCCCCCTCCGAGGCCCGTGACATGCCCGGGCAGTGGGGAGGGGTGGGCAGCCTCACACCCTGTTTCTCGTGGGCCGCTCCGAAGTCTGAGGTTTCCTCTTCTGTGAATCATTCATCGTGTGTCCATCTGGAAACCGGAATTCCAGAGCTGGAGGGAGCCTCAGAAAGTGAGCGCGGCGCCTCATTTTACAACTGGGGAAAGATGAGTCCCAGAGCCGGGGAGGTCTCCCCTGAGAGGCTGCCCGTGGAGTGGCCATGGGGACTCGGTTCCACTGGGCAGGTTACTGCCTCTGTCTGTGCCTCAGTCTCCTCGTCTGTGAAATGGGGCCAATAACACCTTCCTGCTCGCAGGACGAGGTGAGACGGTGTGTGGGAGGCGGTGGATGTGGCTGTCGTTTTATCACTGCATAGGCTGCTCAACGCCTCCCCAGGGAGACGGGACTGCACTGGCTGGCTTGGGGTGGTCGTGCATCCCGCCTCCTCTGAAACGCCCCAGGGTCAGCCCCACTTCCTTGCGTTTTGACTGCAGAGCCCCCAGGACTGCCCGCAGATCCTGCCCTCCTCCCTGGCCCCCATGCCCACGGGCGGCTCCCAGAGCATCCCGGTGCACTTGGCCAACGCCGCCTTCTTCCAGGTAAGCGGGGGTGGGGCCCGCCGCCCATTCTTTGCTTCTCCACTTATTTACTTGTCTGGCTGCCCGGGCCTTAGTTGCAGCGTGAAGGATCTCTAGCTGCAGCATGTGGGATCTAGTTCAGGGATCGAACCTAGACCCTGTCCATTGGGAGCTTGGAGTCTTAGCCACTGGACCACCAAGGAAGGTCCCATGCTTCGGTTTTCTTCCTCTTGAGTTTCTGGGCTCTGTTGGAGAAAGCCCTGCGCTGGTTGCATGGAGGTAGGGGGAAGGAAGGTGGGTGGTAGGCACAGCTGTGGGGACAGCCAGCTGCCCCTAGCTCCTGATGGGAAGGGGGGTCTGGCCAGGACCCCCAGGCCCTGTCCCCTGTGATGCCCCCCGACAGGCCCAGCCCCTGCCCAGGGCTACAGCCCGTGGGTGACTTTGTCCGTGTGCACCCTGAGCTGCGCCCAGGCTGGGATGTGACCCTGGACATACCCTCCCCCCGCCCTGCATTTTGAGGCCGACGTGTCTACTCTGGAGAATGGTCCGAGACCCCCTTGGCCGCCCCATCCCCATCGTCCTGGTGGGGAAAGCGAGGCCCAGGAAGGGGAAGCAGATGCCTCCAGGGCACACGGCGTCGGGCTAGACTCGCACCCTAGGCCTGGGCTCCCTGTCCAGTGCTCTTCCCCAGCACCAGCCTTCCCCGCCCGTGCCCCCCACCCACCCACCCATCTGGGCTGGGGGAAGGGAGGCCTCCCCTTGCCGGGTCCCTCCTGGAGGAGTGTCCTGGGTGGGAAGCGTTGACAAGTCCTGGACGTGTGCCAGCCACCCCCTCCCCAGCTCTCAGGGACTCGCCATCTGTCGCTTCCACGGGGGAGCGGAGGCCCTTGATGACTTGTCACACGTGGGGGCCACGTGCCGGGCATCCGGAATGTGTCAGGGAGCCTCGTCGTGGCCGGGGCCGCCACCCCGTGACGGGCTGGGAGCGGGGGCTGTGCCCTCGGTCCTGGGGCTCCTCCCTGCGGTGGTTGGTGCAGAGGTTCCGGGGCATTTGGAGCGGGGAAGGCCATGCTGCTCCCCTGGGCTGCCGGAGCCAGGGTCGGGGAAGCCCAGGGCCTGAGTGTGGGTCCTGCCTCCTGCCTTTGAGCAGAGTGTAACTGGGGGGCCTGCCAGGCAGGGGGTCCGCCTTCCTGGGGCCTCGGTGATCCCGGCCCGCCTTCCCCTGGGCCTGCTTCTGACTCTGCCTGGGCTCGGCAGCAGCCCAATCCATGCAGCCCATACCCAGCAGAGCCCCAGACAGGCTGGCCGGCTGCCGTGAGCCCAGGGGCTCAGGAGACCCAGCTCAGGGTGTCAGGGATTACAGGAGCTCTCAGCCCATCAACAGCCACTTCCCTGGGTTAGTTTCGTAGCGGGGAAGGGGGCAGGGCCGGGGGGTGGCTGACCTGCTTTCCCCTCAGGGTAACACATCTACCAACGACAGGGACACAGACAGGAAGTCCTGCCACGTGGCTGGCCGGGCCCTCTTGAAACCTGGGTTTGTTCACTCAGCAAATATTTACCGATGGCTGCTCCCGGGGGGCCTGTGCGGGGCTGAGGGCAAGATGGCACTGGGGAATTGGCCATGTTTATTTCCCTCCCCGCCCCACAGCAAGCATTTATTGAGCACTTCCTGTGTACTGATCACAGCCAGCATATATTAGGTGCCAACAGCATGCCACCCACTAAAGACACACCGTGTCCAGTTTCCTTAGAGTCCAGCGGAGCAGGGGAGTCTCTCTTTGTTGCTGAGTTTACAGACCCACACAGCTCAGAGAGAAGGAGCCACTTGCACAGTCACACGGCTGGGAGGTCGCAGAGGTGGGATTCAGACCTGAGTGGGCCTGTGTTAAGGTAGAGCCCGAGCTCTTTCAACTGCCATCTTCCTGGAGGTGTCAGAGGAGCCGAAACCCAGCACCCCGCCGCCCAGCAGGCAGAGAGACAGGTGTAGACAGAGTATGGGCAGGGGATGGGGAGGTCCTTGGCATGCAGGGTCAGGGAAGGCTGTCGGAGCTTACTGAAGCCCCCAGCTTCACACCCTAATGTTCATTGCCAAACGGGAGGATGCTCAAGTGAGGGGTGTCCCTGTGATTTGGGTGAGGGGCGGTCTGGGAAGGCTTTTGGAACATGGTACATTTGAGCTGGATTTTGAAGGCTGTGTTGAGGTTTCCTGGAAGGGAAGCATGGACTTGGACAAAGGCTGAGGGCAGGACAGCGTGTGCGTCATTGACCCGCGTCCTGTGTGATCTATCCCGGGCCGTGGGGGGCAGCCGTGGTGGGTTTTGAGGCTGCGGGGCAGGCGGAGTCTCCTGGGATGAACCTTGTAAGTGTTGGTCATGCTGGAGAGTCGGGGCTTTGCCAGCGGAGTGAAAGGCCCGGGTTTAGGCCACTGGAAGTTGTCGGTGAGGTTTTTAGTGGTGTGAGAGCACACAGCCAGAGTTCTGGGTGTTCGTGTGTACCCCCCCGACCCCCGCCTCTGTCAGACATTGGGCCAGGAAGGAACATTCTGGAGGAGATGCAGTCCAGGGAGAGAGCCCCTGCCCACTCCTCAGGACAGCAGTCTCTGGTGTCCTGAAGAAGGTGGGGGGCAGTGGGTGCTGCCTGGACGCCCCCTGACCCCTGTGTCCCGCAGGGTGCAGCCCTGGAGTGTAGCTTCGGTCCGGAGGAGACCTTTGAAGCCGTGTGGGTGAACGAATCGGCCGTACGCTGCAATCACGTGGTGGTGAGCGACGGGGCGTCATGGCGGGGGTTAGCGGGGCAGAGGAGAAGGGCAGGGCTGCCCAAGTCCAGATACATACACGCCTTCCTTTCTGCCTCCCCTTTTTGGTCCCCTCGCCCCCAGTGGCCCTGCCCTCGTCTCTCCCCCGATGTGCCCTCCCCCCAACAGAGACCCAGACAGCGCCCACACCCGTCACGCATTTCCCCATCTTTTGCAGCTGCACACGACCCAGAAGAGCCAGGTATTTCCACTCAGCCTCCAACTAAAGGGGCGGCCGGCCCGGTTCCTGGACAGCCCTGACCCCATGACAGGTGGGAGGCCCCCCCCAACCTCACATGGCCGCAGAGGGTGGGACGCAGCCTTGGGGGGTTCCAGCCAGTGCTCAGGTATCCCCCCACCATTCCCTGACACATACTGTCTCTCAGATCCCAGCCCCACCTCTCTGCCGGCTTGCTCACTCTGCACCTAACTGGAGCCGCTCCTCTGGGCTGGTACCACACCCTCGGGGTGTCCGCGTGCCCGTGGCTCTGCCCCCCCAGCACCCACTCACCTGCCCTTTCTCAGCCTCAGGGTCCTCCTGTGAAGTGCGGCTCCGGTTGCAGAGGGCGGGGGCGAGGGTTTGCTGCAGAGCTGTCTGGGACACAGTCTGCTCCCCTAGATGGTGGGGGGTGGCCTTGTTCTTATTATATGTGTCCAATCAACTCTCCAAGGGCCTGTCTGTTCGGGTGGGGGAGGCTGTGCACATCTATGCCACCCCCGCCCCGCTTCTGTACCATAAGGTCCCAGACAGAAGCCCCAGAATCAGCTTGTCCGCCCTGGGAGCCCACCCTGCACTCCTGCCTGGGCCCACCTGACGGTCTAGGGCTCACAGCCCGCATTGCTCAGTGGTTCACCTCAGAGCTCCGCTGTGGGCTTAGGAGACCCACTCGGGCCTGGCTGTGGCTCCAGCTCTCCTACTCACAGGCTGTGTGACCTCGGGCGAGTCACTCTGCCTCTCTGAGCCTTGTCTCTTTATCTGTCAATTGGGGCCAATAAACAGCCCGCACTGGATAGGATCCCGTGAGGATGACTGTCGAGGTGGCAGTGGCCGCACTGTGCTCATTATTAGCAGCCCCCTGGGGTGGGGCTGGGGGTTGGAGAAGGTACTAAGAGCTTCGTGGGGCCCTGACTCTTAAGAAGCAGGACCCGGCTGAGCTGGGCCGCCTCCGTGTCTCCCGCAGTGGAGGTCTACAACTGTGCCGTGGGCAGCCCCGACTGCTCCCAGTGCCTGGGCCGGGAGGATCTGGGCCACCTGTGTGTGTGGAGCGACAGCTGCCGCCCGCGGGGGACCCTGCAGCCCCCGCCTGGCACCTGCCCCGCCCCCGAGATCCGAGCGGTAAGCACCCCACACCCCGCCCCCCGCCTCGGGGACCTGTCGCTCCCACTCGCCTGAATGCGCACACGCACAGCGCCCCACACGGGCTCGGGGACGTGCAGCTTGTGTGTTTGCACACACCCGGGCCCCCACGCGCGGAGTCACCCACTGGGCACCAGTTCCCCCTGTCCCGGGGCTGGAGACACAGCAGGGAACACACACGTTCCCGTCTTCACTGAGCTCACGGTTCAGTTGGCCAGGGGGACAACGATGAGAAAGGAGATGATTTGCATAGAGAACGCGCTGAGCTACGAACGGGCCGGGCACGGGGGTGCATTGGAGCCTGGGGTGGAAGACAGGCTGGGGCTGAGGGTCTTTATAGCGAGGTCCGGGAACCCTTGCTGATAACGGGGAAACTGGGGTAACCCACGAGCCTCAGTTTTAATTAAGAAAAAGTCTCAGGGAAGGGTTCTGTTTGCCTTAGCCTGGTTCACCTGCCCGTCCCAGGCCCAGCTGGCTCTGCCTGGGATTTAGGGTCATGTGGTGAGACAGGGGTCCCCGTGATGACGGGGACTGGACCTCAGTGTCCCCAGGAGATGCCCCTGCAGTAGCACTGACTCTGTCCCTGCACACTGGTGTCCCCGAGCAGGCTGTGTGTCACACACACACATCCCCTCTGGCAGCCCGGGTGACCTGCCAGGTGGCCGGCAGGGCCAGCACTCTCAGAGCTCTGCCTGGCCCTGCCTCCCCGGACACCCCAGCCTCAGAGCCCCATTCTCCCGTCTCTCCGATCGCCTGGCAGATTGAGCCCCTGAGCGGCCCCTTGGACGGCGGGACCCGGCTGACCATCCGCGGCAGGAACCTGGGCCGGCGGTTCAGCGACGTGGCCCAAGGCGTGTGGATCGGCAGCGTGGCCTGTGAGCCGCTGGCCAACAGATACACGGTGTCAGAGGAGTGAGTAGGGGGCGGTCCTGGGGGCCCTTCAGTGACCTGCAGGCCCCACCTACCCGGAAGTGCCAGCTATACCTCTGCCCTCCCCTCTGCCCTTGACCACCCCACCATCCCTGGATCCTTTCTGCTCCCCAGGAGTCACTCACTCCTGGGTCTCCCCGGCTTTGCTCAGGGCATTCCCGCCACGTGTCCTGGCCTTCCCTGCTTCACCACTCTGGAGCCTGCTCCCCCGGGAAGCCCTCCCAGGTTCCCCTGAGCAGCCTGCTTCCACAGAAGCCTCACTCTGATGGAAAAAACATGCTGTTGGGAAAGTGCAGGTCTGCTGGTGGGTGCAGAGACCTGGGCCTGCAGCCGTGGGGCCTGGCCCAGACAGGCTCGAAGATACGTGGTGGGCAGGGACTTCCTTTCTAGAGGCTGTAAGCCAGGCTTGCAGATAAGGGCGTCAGTCTCCCAGCCCAGCAGATGTTCTCATGGTTGGAGAACTTCCACATATCCCCCTGGGCTTTCCTGGTGGCGCAGCAGTAAAGAAGCCGCCTGCCAATGCAGGAGATACGGGTTCAATCCCTGGGTCGGGAAGATCCCCTGGAGGAAGAAACGGCAACCCACTGCGGTATTCTTGCCTGGAGAATCCCATGGACAGAGGAGCCTGGGAGGCTACCGTCCATGGGGTTCCAGAGTCAGATATGACTTAGCGACTACACAGTGACAAAAGACCATCTTATCCAATCCCCTGTCTACTAGGCACAGAATTGTGGTAGACTCGGGGAGGGCAGTCCCAGAGAGGAGCTGGGCACCAGGGTGACACCTGGGAGCCCAGTGGCTGTTCTCCAACTGATCGGGAATTGTTTCAGGATTTTGACAAGAGTGATGCCGTCAGGTGTCATGGCTCAGGCGCCCCTCCCAGCTGAGTGGGGGGCGGGGGGCTGAGTACAAGGAGGCAGGGCTCACACGTCCTGGGAGTGGAGGGGGACATCGTTCAAGGGAGAAACCAGAGGGTGCCTGCCTGGCCCCCGGGCCCCACCGGCTGCTCCTTGACCAGACTCGCCTCCCCCACCCAGGATCGTGTGCGCCACGGGCCCAGCCCCAGAGGCGTTCTCGGACGTGGTGACAGTGAACGCCTCCAAGGAGGGCAGGTCTCGGGAGCGCTTCTCCTACGTGGTAAGGGAATGCAGCCTGCCCACTCCCCCACCACCCTGCCAGGCTCGTCCCGGGCTGGCCTGGGGCCTGACCGCCCGCCTGTTTCCCCACAGCTGCCCCTGGTCCACTCCCTGGAGCCCACCATGGGCCCCAAAGCAGGGGGCACCAGGATCACCATCCACGGGAGCGACCTCCACGTGGGCTCCGAGCTCCAGGTCCTGGTGAATAACACAGAGCCCTGCACAGAGCTGCTGTGAGTCCCTGGCCTGGGGGGCCGGGGGGATGGGAGGGGGGTGTCCTCGCACCGAGCATCACCGGGGACTTCACTGGCTGTGTCCCCTGCGGGGCCCCTTCCTCTCGCTCAGCCTCAGTGTTCCCACCCAGCGCGGACAGTACCCGGGAGTTGGGGGGAGTACTGTGCCCTTCACAGGTGACCTTAACTTGCAGTGAAAATGGTGACGATTGTGCAGGGTCTGAGACCTGCCGCCGGCCCAGGGGTGTGGCCAGAGGCAGGGCCATGGTCCAGAAGGTCTCCGCGAAATGCCCGGTCCCACTGATGGGCACGCGATGAACCCCACTGTCTCGGCCCCCAGGGGACCGCCATCTCGCGGGAACTGGGAACATCCAGTGGGGCTGGGGTGAGGAGGAGCCTGGGCTTTCAGGGCTGTAGGGGCAGAGCCTTCGCAGGGGCAGGAGCCGGAAGGGTATCTCTGAGAAGGCTTCTTGGAGGAGGTGGGACGGGGCAGCGTCAGAGAGGAGAAGGTGGGGTGGACGACTGGAGCGCAGGTGCGGCAGTGGGAATGTGGAAATGGTGTCTGTGTGAGGCCGAGCCGGCTGGTGGGTGGCTCACGGCCGTGGGGTGACGGGCAGGGGAGGCGGCGGGAGGCGGGTCCGTGCTGACCGGGCCTGCCGCTCCTCCCCGCAGGCGCTCGGACGCCAGCATCGCCTGCACGGTGCCAGGTGGCGCCCTGCCGGCCATGGTGCCCGTGTGCGTGCGCTTCGAGCAGCGGGGCTGCGTGCGCGGCGGCCTCAGCTTCCAGTACATGCCGAACCCGGTCATCACGGCCATCAGCCCCCACCGCAGCCACGTCAGGTGAGACCCGGGCGCCACCCCCTGGCGCGGGCAGGCCCCGGGGCTGCGCGTGGGCTCACGAGGCTTGCTGTCTCTCCCCACCCCAACCCCGCAGTGGCGGCAGGACCATCACGGTGGCCGGCGAGCGCTTCCACATGGTGCAGAAGGTGTCCATGGCCGTGCACCACATCGGCCGCGAGCCCACGGTGAGGGCGGCAGGGTGGTCTCAGCCCCCCGCTGACCGGGCCTCCCGGTGCCGCGTCTTCTCATCTTTGCCCCCCTCTCTCTCTCCTTCCGTGTTTCCCCGCTGACTGCCCACCCCGTCCCCCACTGTGGCCCCCGTGGCCCCCCTCCAGCTCTGCAAGGTCCTCAACTCCACCCGCATCACCTGCCCGTCGCCCGGGGCTCTGAGCAACGCCTCGGCCCCCGTGGACTTCTTCCTCAACGGCCGGGTCTACGCAGACGAGGCGGCGGTGGCCGAGGAGCTGCTGGAGCCCGAGGAGGCCCAGCGGGGCAGCCAGTTCCGCCTGGACTACCTCCCCGACCCGCAGTTCTCCACGGCCAAGCGGGAGAAGTGGATCAAACACCACCCCGGGGAGCCCCTCACGCTGGTGATCCACGTGCGTGCCGGCGGGGGCGGCGCGGGGCGGGGCGTGAGCAGGCCGGGCTCCGCCCCGGCCCCGGGTGAGCGCCCCCTCTGCCCCCGCAGAAGGAGCAGGACGGGCTGGGGCTCGAAAGCCACGAGTACCGCGTCAAGATCGGCCAGGTGGCCTGCGACATCCAGATCGTCTCCGAGAGAGTCATCCACTGCTCCGTCAACGAGTCCCTGGGCACGGCCGAGGGGCAGCTGCCCATCACAGTGAGTGGATGGGGCACCGGAGGCGGGGGTGGCCCCCCAGTCCAGGGCGTCTCAGCTGAGCACCGTCATGCTCAGGAGACAGTGGAGGAAAGCAGAGCTTTACGTCCCCACTGGGCAGATGAGGAAACTGGAGACCCAAGAACTGAGTGACCTGTTCAGGCTGTGACCAGCCCCCCGCTGGGCCTGATGGGGCTGGGCCCTGAGCCATGGTCTCTGTTCCACCTGGTGGTATAGCCAGAGTCTGGGCCGCCAGTCACCATGAAGAGACACAGAGGGAGGGAAGCAGGAGGGGTGGGGAGAGGGCCCAGAAAGGGGGATCTCACCCCCTTTCTGGCAGCACACGCACCCCACGATGGCTGTGAACTGCAGAAGCTGCCTTTCACCTGCACCCCAGTCCCAGTTCTGCCGTCTGAGCCCTGAGAACTCACTTGCTCCCCTGTTCCTCAGGTATCCCAATAGATAACTTCGGTTCACAGGCCAGGCTCTGTGAACTGACTACAGTCATCACAGAACTAGTAATCACAGTTCCCTGTATTTATTGAGTTTCCGCTTCTGTGCCAGGCCCAGGATTAAGGGCTTGACAAGCGTCATCTCATGTAGCCCTCACAGCGTCCCCAGGAGGCGGGTGGGGTTATCTCTTCTATTAATACTTGGGGCATCTGAGGCTCAGAGAGGTTAGGTGACTTGCTCCAGGGCACACAGCCAGTGAGGAGAAGAGCCAGGGCATATGTCCGGGGAAGCTACAACTCCCTCACCACACCCCCACAGATCCAAGTAGGGAACTTCAACCAGACCATCGCCACGCTGCAGCTGGGGGGTAGCGAGACCGCCATCATCGTGTCCATCGTCATCTGCAGCGTCCTGCTGCTGCTGTCTGTGGTCGGTAAGGAGCGCCCCCCACCTGTTGATGCTTCGCGGGGCAGACCTGTGCACCTCGCCCTGGTCCCCTCTGAAGATCGGTGGGTAGGAGAGAGGTGTGATGGGCCGGGCAGCCTGACCAAAGGCGTGGAGCGGGTCAAGGACAGAGTCCCGGCGACAGCACCAAGCGTGCAGGGCGGGCGCTGTTGAGAGGTGTGCCGGCGCGGGCCCTGAGCGCCAGGCAGAGGGGCTTGGAACGCGCTGTGGGCTGTAGGGCTACTGCAGGTATTTCTGAGATGGCTGCTGGGGGAAGATGACCCTACGCAGTAGGTAGGCTATGCCCTTGTTAAAATAGTGGTTACAAAAATACTATATTCAGTGATGCAGGGCCTTTTGAGCCCTCGTACACTGCTGGTGGGAATTTAACTGGTGCCGCTGCTATGGCAAACTCGCCACCAGTTTCCTCGAAAGGTTAGCGTTACTGCATGACCCAGCAGTTCCCCAACCTGGGCATCTGCCCAGGAGAATGAGAACACAGGTCCACACCAGCTTTATTCATCATCGCCAACAGCGGCAATGGCCCAAAATGTCCATCCGCTGAGGAATGGACAAAGAAAATGTGGTTCAGCCACATGGCATAGTATTAAGTCAGACAAAGGAAGGAAGTTCTGACACGTCCTTCAGCGTGGGTGACCCTTGAAATCGTCATGGTAAGTGAAAGATGCTGGATAGAAGAGGCCACCTGTTGTTTGGTCCCATTTATATAAAATGTCCAGATAATAAAAAAACACAAGACAAATTAGTGGTTCCTAGAGGCAGGAGGAGGGTGGATAGGGAGTGGGTACCTGTGGCAGTGGGTCTCCTAGGGGCAGAAAAAGTGAGCTAAAATTGGCTCGTGGATGGTGTCACAACCCCGTCATATACTAGAAGCCAGCGACTTGTAGACGTAGATAGACTAGATGATATGTGTATTATCTCAATGAAGCTAGTTTTTAAAAGGTAATATATTCAATATACAAAATTTTAGGGAAAACAGAGTATATAAATATCTGTCTGCTAAAAGAGAACAGAAATCACCCATAATTCTCATATCTAGAGAAATCCACTGTTGATCACTATTTCATGCTTTTTGCTCCACAAGTAATTTACTTTTTCAGTTAATTTTATTAGAGTTAATTTGCAATGTGGTGTTAGTTTCAGGTATACTGCAGAGTGATTGAGTTACACACACACCTATGTCCGTTCTTTCCCCGTATAGGTTATTACACAGTTTTGAGTAGAGTTCCCTGTGCTGTAGAGGAGGCCTGAGGTGGTTATCTGTTTTGTATAAGTAGTGTGTACATGTCAATCCCAGACTCCTGACCTATCCCTCCCTTCACCTTTCCCCTTTGGTAACCAGAAGTTTGTCAAAGTGAGTCTGTTTCATAAATAAGTCATTTGTATTATTTTTTATAGCATATGATATTTGTCTTTAAACTTCCTTCACTGTGAATGATAATCTCTAGGTCTGTCCATGGTGCTGTAAATGACATTATGTCCTTCTTCTTTATAGCTGAGTAATATTTCATTGCGTCTTTATCTACTCCTCTGTCGATGGACACGTAGGTTGCTCCCATGTCTTGGCTATTGGAAGTAGTGCTGCAATGAACACTGGGGTGCATGTATCTTTGGAAATCTATGATTTTCCCCGGATATATGCCCAGGAGTGGAATTGCTGGGTCAGATGGTAGCTCTGTATTGAGTTTTTAAAGGTACTCTGTACTGTTCTCCATTAATGGTGGTACCAGCTTTCATTCCCACCAACAGTGCAGGAGGGTTCCCTTTTCTCCACACCCTCTCCAGCATTTATGGTTTTGTAGACTCTTTGATGATGGCCATTCTGACCAGTGTGAGGTGATATGGAATCATTTTGATTTGCATTTCTCTAATCATTACTGACATTCGTTTTTTCATGTGCCTCTTGGCCACCAGTATGTCTTCTTTGGAGAAATGTCTATTTAGATCTTCCGCCCATTTGTTGCTGGGGAGGTTTGCTGTTTTTGGCGTTGAGCTGAGTGAGCTGCCAGAGGCTTGCAGGCAGGCTCTCTGCCTTCCACCCAGGCCCTGCACATGGCACGTTAACGACAAACACTCTCTGACACTGAAGGGATTGCGGGCCTGACCCCCCTCTCTGCTGCCCACAGCCCTGTTCGTCTTCTGCACCAAGAGCCGCCGCGCCGAGCGCTACTGGCAGAAGACGCTGCTGCAGATGGAGGAGATGGAGTCCCAGATCCGGGAGGAAATCCGTAAAGGTAGTGTGGGCAGCCATGCGGGACCTCGGTCCTTGGCGTCACCCCCTGACCCGCTCACGGCCACCTGCCTGCCCACCAGGCTTCGCAGAGCTGCAGACGGACATGACAGACCTGACCAAGGAGCTGAACCGCAGCCAGGGCATCCCCTTCCTGGAGTACAAGCACTTCGTGACCCGCACCTTCTTCCCCAAGGTCAGTGCAGGCTCCCCCCGGCTGGTGATACCTCAGGAGTTCCTCGAGTCCTCCCTGGGTCCTGGGAACCTAGAAGGCACCTCTGTGCCGATGGGAGAACCTGAGTGCGGCAGGGGCCCTTGAGCAGTGCGAAACCTGCACACCCGCCTATGGCAGCCCGGCCGCCTTCCCTGGTTGCCCTACCCAGCCTGCCGAGGGAAGGGGCCCAGGTTCCACCCCCCTGTCCCAACTTTCTTTCTCTGCTCACTTGATGTTCAAGTGTGCCTACCAAAGGCAGCTCTCAGCCCTGCTTTCCTCCTGGGGTGCTGGGCCTGCCTCTCCTCTCACCGAGGGGCCATCCTGTCTCCATCTCTTCCTCCTGTCCACTGGACTCCGTCCCCTCCCTTCCATGCCTCCTCGTGCTGTTCCAGGGGCCGCTGCCCCATCCCCACCCTCCTCAGCCTGTCAAGAATATCCCTGCAGGTGGCACCGCCCTCGTCTGGCCCCTGGTGGAGCCTCTCTGCCTTGTCTCCTCCTTCCACACTGAGCTGCTTTAGCTTCCTCTTTCGCATGTGCGCTCCATCTCTGCCACCCCTGGACTTCAGCCTGGTTCTGCTTTTCCTCCAGGAAGCCCCCCTGGGGTTCCCCTCCCCTCCCCTCCCCTCCCCTGGAGTCCTAGGGCCCCTGGGCGTGGTCCACTGCCTCCTCTTCCTGTCGAGTGGGCTCGTGCATTGGTGGGGCAGGCCCTGCTGAGACGCTGGGGGTCTGCTCCACAGTGCTCCTCCCTCTACGAAGAGCGTTACGTGCTCCCCTCCCAGACCCTCAACTCCCAGGGCAGCTCCCCGGTGCAGGAGACCCACCCGCTGCTGGGAGAGTGGAAGGTGAGTAGCCCCCTACCCGTACACACACACGGGGCTGCCTCGGGGCACCCCCACTTTCCAGTTCATCTGATCCATTGATCCTAATCTTGGGAAGTTAGGAGGAACCTGCCATTGTAAGGTAGTGAACTCTCCATCCCAGCAGGTAGTCAAGTGGCCATTCAGGGTATTCTATGTAGTGACTCCCAGACCAGAGAGGGGAAAGGGTTGGGTCCCCCTGGACATCTCTCTCCCCCTGCTGCCTAGAGAATGGAAGACGGTCCCCCACACAGGGATATGCGGTTGCCTTCGGGCACCCTCGCCTGAGCCCCCCCTTTTCCAGCTCAGCTGAGCCATTGTTCCCGGTCACAGGGAGTTAGGTGGCATCTCCCACTAAGAGGTAACGAGCTCCCCATCCTGGGAAGCATTCCAGGTGCCACGCCGGGCATTCCCAGTGCTGAGACACGGGACCCTGTCGACATCCCTCACCACTTGCCCCCCGCAGATCCCCGAGAGCTGCCGGCCCAACATGGAAGAGGGCATCAGTCTGTTCTCCTCGCTGCTCAACAACAAGCACTTCCTCATCGTCTTCGTCCACGCGCTGGAGCAACAGAAAGACTTCGCGGTGCGGGACAGGTCAGGCTGCGGTGCGGGATTCTGGGGAGGACAATGCAGCCTGGGTCCGCCGGGCTGGATCCAAGCCTGGGGCAGTTTGCAGAGGACCATGTCCTCGGGGCAGCCAGCATCTCCCCAGAGTCAAGCCCTGGGGCCGTGGAGGTCCTGAGACCACCCCCCCATTCTGTCCCTGCCTGCCCAGGACCAGGCTCATGGGCACGGTGGTTACTGTACACGGTAGGGAAGGTAGGCTTTTTCCAGGGAGGTTTCTGCCTCATCCACCCATCTGTCCAGCGACGAGGCGGACACCGGAGCCCCCACGGCATGGTCCTCGGGGTCCTGGGGCCTCGCGGTGCAGCTGGTGCTGACGCCCCACCTGCCCCCAGGTGCAGCCTGGCCTCCCTGCTGACCATCGCGCTCCACGGCAAGCTCGAGTACTACACGGGCATCATGAAGGAGCTGCTGGTGGACCTCATCGACGCCTCGGCCGCCAAGAACCCCAAGCTGATGCTGCGCCGCACGGAGTCCGTGGTTGAGAAGATGCTCACCAACTGGATGTCCATCTGCATGTACAGCTGCCTGCGGGTGAGGGCGCCTGCCGCCTCTGCCAGGACCGGTGACTGGGAAAGGGGCTGGCCCACAGGATCCGTTACACGGGCCGGGGAATCGAGGCTCAGGGCTACTCTGGGAACAGAGGCCGTGTCAGGAAGACACTCTTCTCAGCCCTCGAGCCCTCCCTGGCATGCCTTTGAGTCCAGCTCTGCCACCTCCCTGCTGGGTGGCCTTGAGCAGCTTGCTTGCCCTCTCTGAGCCTCGGCCAGAAGGATGCCACCACTACCTGGAAAGGTTGCCAGGGTGATAAAATGAATGCGGCCGCCCACCTTGGGCGATGTCTGAGCTGGGAGTCCAGGGAGACGCCCTGGGTGTGGGGGCGGGAGGGTTGAGCGGCACCAGGATCAAAAGGGAGGTGTGAAGCAGGCAGGGGCGGAGGGGTTGGTGGAAGTGGGTATGATGGGTTCCGGGGGGGGCGCCACAGGCTCAGGACTGGAATTGAGGCTGGGTGGCTGGCTTCAGCCTCTGACCGCCCCCTCCCCGCACCCCAGGAGACAGTGGGGGAGCCCTTCTTCCTGCTCCTGTGCGCCATCAAGCAGCAGATCAACAAGGGCTCCATCGATGCCATCACGGGCAAGGCCCGCTACACGCTCAATGAGGAGTGGCTGCTGCGAGAAAACATCGAGGCCAAGCCCCGGGTGAGCCGGCTCGGGGGGAGGAGGAGGCGAGCCGGCTCGGGGTGGGAGGGGTGCGGAGGGGGTGAGCCGGCTTTGCTCCTGACACCCCCGCCCCCAGCCCCCACCCGCTGGCTGCCTGCCCGGCGGGCCGGTGGGCAGCTGCTGACCGCCTCCCCCCCACCCCCGTCTCTGTCTTGCAGAACCTGAACGTGTCCTTCCAGGGCTGCGGCATGGACTCGCTGAGCGTGCGCGCCATGGACACAGACACGCTGACACAGGTGAAGGAGAAGATTCTGGAAGCCTTCTGCAAGAACGTGCCCTACTCCCAGTGGCCGCGCGCTGAGGACGTGGACCTAGGTGGGCAGGGTTGGGGGGGCGCGGCTGGCGGGCCCTGCTCGGTCACACAGTCTTTGGCCACTGCCACACATGCGCCGTCCGGGGCTCCAGGGACATGGAGACGGTGCCCATCATCCAGGAGCTCTTATTGGGGCCGGGTGGGGAGTTCACCACAGGTGACGATGGCCCGGTGGGCAGGAGAGGCCGGCCCAGCCGCTCCGACCGCCCGGTGATCGCCCTGAGGTTGGCTGTGCGGAGCCGCGGCTCCGTCCCCCTGCCCGGCACCCCCTCCCAGTCTCCCAGATGCAGGAGTAGAGGCTCAGAGAGCTCTGGGGGCCCCCCAGTTCTCTCCCCGTGGGTGGGCGCCTCAGCCCTCACCCCCTACCCACCCCGCCCCCAGAGTGGTTCGCCTCAAGCACACAGAGCTACATCCTGAGGGACCTGGACGACACCTCGGTGGTGGAGGACGGCCGCAAGAAGCTCAACACGCTGGCCCACTACAAGGTGGGCCCTGGCCCCGCCCGCCCCCGCCGCCGCCCTCCCTGACCTCCAGCCTCTGACCGCGACCTCTCTCCCCGTCAGATCCCCGAAGGCGCCTCCCTGGCCATGAGCCTCACGGACAAGAAGGACAACACCCTGGGCCGAGGTAGCAGACAGGGGGCCGGGCCCTCCTGAGCAGCCCCGGGCGGGAAACTGAGGCTTCCAGCGGCAGGGCCGGGCCGGGCACCCTGCCGCAGCGCAGCTCGGGCAGGGCCTGTGGCCAGGCCTCCTCGGCGCTGGGTTCCCGCAGGCAGCCAAGAGGGGCCCCAGGAGCAGGGAGGCAGTTGTAAGAGGTCTGGGCAGGCGCCGGGCCATCGGGGGTTCGGGCTGTGTCCCTGCCTCACACCGCCATCCCTACCTTCAGATGCTCCAAGCTTGGGGTCCTAGGCGCCTCGGGTTCTCAGGGTCCCTTCCAGGAGCTGGTGAGGGTGAGGTCTGGGCTCAGGGGGGCAGTGGGTGAGGGCAGCCCTTGTGGGGAGCTGCCCCGTGTCCATCTGTGGTTGTCCTCTTGGGGACGTCTGTCTGTCTGTCTCTCTCTGGCTGAGCCTCGTTCTGTGCGTCTCTCCGGATCTCTGTCTCAGCCGTCTGACTTTGCATTCCCCTGTCTCCTGTCCACACGTCTGTTGGGCTCTCTCCCTCCTGCTGGGTTCCTTCTCCAGCTTTCTGCCTCCATTTCTGGTTTGCTCTCTCCCCCACTCCCTGGCCCCTGCTCTTGTGTCTTGTTTATTTATTGTGTGTGTTTCCCTCTCGCAGTGAAAGACTTGGACACAGAGAAGTATTTCCACTTGGTGAGTGCCCTGCCTCCGGCCCTGGGGGTGCCCGCCCCTCACTGGGAGTGGACTTGGCCTCCTGCCGCCCTGGGCCTCTGGAGGCTGTGCTCCCAGGCCTGGGGAAGGCCGGGGTGGGGAGTGTGCGGAGCCAGGCGCCCGCGGGTCCCGGGTAGGGCCTCCCAGGGGCTGCTGCCTGGCGCCAGCGCTGACCCAGCCCCGGCCTCCCAGGTCCTGCCCACGGACGAGCTGGCGGAGCCCAAGAAGTCCCACCGGCAGAGCCACCGCAAGAAGGTGCTCCCAGAGATCTACCTGACCCGCCTGCTCTCCACCAAGGTGCGCCCGGCCCCCCACCGAATCCTTCCCCCCACCCCCGGTGTCAGCTGGGAGCACACGCTGGGGGAGGGGGGGACAGCTCTTCCCCTGCGGGGCCAGCCGCGCTCCCAGCCTCTGTCTGCGGGTGTAACAGAGAAGGCAGTAGTGGCCCAGCAATGTCCCCGGGGCCACATGGCTAGGGGCAGAGAGCTCACCCCCCAGCCCAGCAATTCCTTCCGACACTCCTGTGCAGTGGGTTTCACCAACCCATTTCACAGACAGGAACATCGAGGCCCAGAGCACTTAGGCAGCCAGCCTGAGGCCACACAGCTTCCCGTTCACCCAGCACTGCTCAGCCCCAGCACCACGGGCTCCCCACCACCGCCAGAGGTGCATGTCACCACCCCCCACCCTGTGTGTTCCTGGGCTGACGGCCGCCACCCCGTCCCCTGCAGGGCACGCTGCAGAAGTTTCTGGATGACCTGTTCAAGGCCATCCTGAGCATCCGGGAAGACAAGCCCCCACTGGCCGTCAAGTACTTCTTTGACTTCCTAGAAGAGCAAGCGGAGAAGAGGGGCATCTCAGACCCCGACACGCTGCACATCTGGAAGACCAACAGGTGGGGGGCCTCGGGGGGTGGGGCCCGGCCGGGGCCTCGGGGGTGGGGCCCGGCCGGGGCATGGGCTTGCTTCACTGGATCATGGCAGCAGCAGTGGGATTAGAGTTCAGAGCCTGGGTTCAGTCCCTTATGCCATTCCAAGCTGTGTGAGCTTGAACAAGAGACTTAATCCCTCTGGGCTTTAGTTTCCCCCAGCTGGAAAACCAGGGCAGTAAAAGGAACCCACCATAATTGTAAGGATTAACTAGAAGTGAGCATTGTCTAAGTTTTGCCCTGTCGTCCCTCTCTCCCCCCACCCCATCCCTTGGGTGGGCACCGTCGGCTCCGTTTTGTAGACAAGCACGCTGAGGCTCCCAGAGACGCGCCTGCCTCCATCACATGCCTCCTTGGAGGCGCGTGTTACCTTTTCAGAGACCCAAACCCCAACAGGAAGTTGTTGAAAAGTTCAGCCTGACCCTCGAAAAGAACTGCCACAGACGCAGAAGTTTCTCTGTCGTTGCAGGGGCTGCTCTGAGCCATCGGGGGGGGGGGGGGGAAGGGGGCGTGTCCCCCGTCCCAGGGTCCCCAGTCACTGGAGAGGCGGTTTTACCAACCCTCCGGCCTTCTTAGGCCTCCCCCACCCTCAGCCCTTCCTGGTGACCCAGCTAATGACAGACGGACTCCCCACAGCCGCACAGGGCTGGGGGAGGAGCCACGGGCTGCCAGGCGGGGCAGGGGCTCTAATGAGAACCAGGACTGGGCCCTGGCTCCTAGCTCCCAGCTCCTAGCTCCCAGCTCCTGCCTGCGAGCAGGAGGCTCCGCGGGGGATGGGGCGGGCAGTGAGGGTCAACTCAGGCCCCCTCCATGCAGGAAACCCGGCTCCCAGCCCCTCTGCCCACCTCCCCTGGCCAGCTAGGGACAGTCACCAACCCCCTTTGTGGAGGAGACACTGAGGTTCCCAGAGACTCCATCCAGTCTCCGCTGGCCTCGGGAGCAAAGCCAGCCTGTCCTCTGGGCCTGCCGGCCTCCCTGGCCCGAGCCCCCATCGGTGACTGCTTTCTCCGCCACCCACCCTCGGGCGGGGCTCACGCCACTGCCTCCCTCTGTCCCCCAGCCTTCCTCTGCGCTTCTGGGTGAACATCCTGAAAAACCCGCAGTTTGTCTTTGACATCGAGAAGACGGACCACATTGACGCCTGCCTCTCGGTCATCGCTCAGGCCTTCATCGACGCCTGCTCCATCTCCGACCTGCAGCTGGGCAAGGTCAGCTGCTGTAGGCAGGCCGCCCGCTGCTACGGGGACAGCAGACTTTCTGGGAGGGGAACCGGAGGAGCTCAGATGTGGGGTGAATGGGGTCATCAGACGGGGGTTCTCCCAGAAACGGGCACCCACAGTCACAGGCTCCAGGGCTGCAGCTGCCTCAGCTGTGCCCAGCACCAGCTCCCGATCTCCAGGCCCTAGAGCCAGGCGGGGAGAAGCCAGGCGGGCGTGGAAAGCCCCGTGTGGTCTGATACAGTGTCAGCGACCAGCCGGGCTCCAGGCGCAGCCCTCATGGTCACGGGCCACCCGGTGGGCGCTGAGGGTGGGCAGGGGGGCACAGGCATGCAGGACAGAGGAGGAGACCCCTGAGAGAGAGGGGACCATCGGGAGACGGTGCAGAGGCTTGAGCGGGAAGGAGAGAGCCCGGCGTTTCAGGCCGAGGGGCCGTGAGTGTTCATGAGACAGGAGTTAGACCTGGCCCTGCCGTCACCCCGTGACTCAGAGACGGACCACAAAAAAGGCAGAAAACGCCATCACCTCTCACGTGCTGTCTGGGAGGGCAGGATGCCCATGACAAAGAACCGGGAGCATACTTGGCAAGCTTCGCTCTTGGGAGTAGGAAACATGTGGTGGGAAATATTCCACTGAGACAGCAGTCAGGCTTCCAGAAATCTTAGCCACCAAGACCCATAACCCTCAGCAAGGACGCAAACTAAACAGCCTGCGTGTCTAAGAGCTGGCACGAGCCCATGCGCTTTCCCCTCCTCCCCACGGGGGGTAGGTCCCCCGTGAGGTCATCACCCTGAGAGTCCTGCAGAAAACGGGGCAGAGAGGAGAAGGGTGGGGAGCCCCCGGTCCAGAGCCTGCAGCATAGGGATTCTGGGTCAGGGATGGGCCTGTGTGTGCAGTGGCGTAGACGTGGGCCCAGCAAGAGGCGAGTCTGCTGTCTCCACCCAGCGTCTTACTCCCTGGCTCCTCCCCGCCCACCCAGGACTCACCAACCAACAAGCTGCTCTACGCCAAGGAGATCCCCGAGTACCGGAAGATCGTGCAGCGCTACTACAAACAGATCCACGACATGACCCCGCTCAGCGAGCAGGAGATGAACGCGCACCTGGCGGAGGAGTCGCGGGTGCGGCCGGCTCCGCGGGGACCTCGCCGGGAGGATGGGAGAGGGGCAGGGCTTGACCGTCAGAGCAGGGCGGAGGGCGCTGTGTATAAGCGGCAGGTCTTGACTGGGCCGGGCCTGGTTCAGACCATGGAGCCTCCATCACGCTCCAACTCCCGCCCTGTCTTTCCTTGCAGAAATACCAGAATGAGTTCAACACCAACGTGGCCATGGCAGAGATCTACAAATACGCCAAGAGGTATCGCCCGCAGGTGAGCAGCCCCCAGTGTGAGGCCCGGGGCACCCCCGCCCTGGTCAGCCCTGCCCACCCACTCAGGGAAACCCGGGGTGAGCGGGTTCTCCGGGCCCCAGGACGTTTGATTGTGCTGTGGGCGTGGCTGCCAGCACTGGGAATCCAGGCCACGTGTGTGTGTACTCCCCCTAATGTGTGGTGGGACCAGGGGGGTGTCCTGGGCCCTAAACTGATTCCTCTGCCAACCGCCCCCCCCCCGCCACCCCAGATCATGAGCGCCCTGGAGGCGAACCCCACGGCCCGGAGGACGCAGCTGCAGCACAAATTTGAGCAGGTGGTGGCCCTCATGGAGGACAACATCTACGAGTGCTACAGCGAGGCCTGAGCTGGGGGGCCGGCGGCGGGCGCCCACCCGTGATTCACTCTGCCCCCCGCCCCCGCGGGCCCCGTGTGCCTCTGACGCCGGCTGGGAAAGGACGCTGCACCAGGGGCTCTCTCTGAGCCCGGCAGAAGAGCCCCTGGCCCCGGCCCCCTCCCACCTGCCCTCATACCCCAGCTCTGGGCCTTGAGCGCCGTCCACCCAGCACAGCCTGGACGGTGCCCCCCCAACTCACTCTGTCCCAGCCCAGTGCCGCCGAGGCCGCCAGTGGGCAAGCAGGGCCGCCTGGGCCCCAGGCCACAGCCAGAAACGCTACCTCATCCTGCCTGGCAGAGGGGGAGGCCCTGTGACCCAGCCCTCGGTTCGCTTCTGCTTCCACCACCAAGACGTTGCCCCCCGCCGTCTCCGCCCAGCTGTGAAGGAGCCTGGCCACTCCCGGCTTCCAGCGGCGTCAGGTTTTTCTATGGCTCCAGCAGACAACAGCGGAGCGGGCGGCATCCACAGCCCGCGGGAGGCTCCGTGCCGTCCTGGGAGCTGGGCTGAGGCTGGGGGACCCATCTTGGGCTGAGGGTGGGTGGGAGGGGGTAGGGGAAGGGGGCTGAATTGCACCAAGGCTGTAGCTGGGCTACGTGATCTTGCTGGAAGTGTTTCTAAAGATAGCACCACTTTTTTGTTGTTTTTTTTTTTTAAAAGAAGCTTTTATATATTAAAGAAACTTATCACACGCCAACTGTGAATAGCTGCCGCTAGTGCGGAGGCCCCGGGAGGGGGCCCCCGGGGCTCCCAGCGCAACACTGGAAATGACTGTTCCAGGGACGGGCGGACCCAGCAGAAACGCCCCCCTGAGCCCCGAGATCATTGCCTTTTCTTTTCTGTCGGAAGTGGCCGCCTGGGGCTGGCCTGGTCAGTGCCTGGACGGGCTGTGGCCCGCGGGGCGGGGCTGGAGGGGGAGGCTGGGACGCTCTGGAACCTTCTTTATAATAAAAGCCTGATGGGAAAACCTGCCGTGAGCTCCAGCCTTTATCCTGAGATGGCCGTGCTTGTAGCAGAAAGGAGGGCGGGGAGCCCGACTTCGGACCCCGCCCAGCCCCCCTTGTGAGGGGCAGGCAGACACTGACTCTGGCTTCTGAGCAGCTCCACGGGGTAACAACGCCAGCGCCCGCTGGCCGCCAGGACGATGCCACAGCAGCTGTGTGTCACCTCCCGCTGCCCCTAACCTGCTTACCTGTGTAACAGGCCGTGAGGATGTGTCCCCATCTTACAGATGGAGAAACTGACTCAGCACAGCCGAGGACTCTCCCAGGTCTTGGGAAAGTGAGGACGACACACCAGTGTGCACAGGCCCTCGTTCCTCTGTTCCACACTTCCTCTGGGCTGGTGTGTCCACGGTGGCCCCCGGAGTGTGTGGGGAGCTCCAAGCTGACCACCCTGGGAAGAGAGTGGACGTTTATGTGCTCATCCTGAATTTGTCATCAGTCTTGACAAATATGTATGGGCTTCCCCGGTGGCTCAGGTAGTAAAGAATCCACCTGCAATGCAGGAGATGTGGGTTCAATCCCTGGGTTGGGAAGATCCCCTGGAGAAGGGAATTGCAGCCCACTCCAGTATGCTTGCCTGGAGAATTCCATGGAGAGAGGAGCCTGGCGGGCTACAGTCCAGGGGGTCACACAGAGTCGGACACAGCTAAGCAACTAACTCAACACTTTTTGACAAACATGCACCATCAACCCCGTTATTCAGATGAGGAAACACAGACCATCCCGGGCTGGTATAACCCTCGACTCTTCCTCGCCACTGTCCTTGACGTGGGATCAGCAAATACCACGGAGACCCCCAGCCCTGCCTGCCCCCCAATTGGCTCTAGGCCTGAGCCAGGGCTGAAAGTCACTCAGCCCCAGGAAAGGTCACTAGAGGACCAGCCCCAAATTAGAAGCAGCTTAAGTAAGTCTTTTTTTCCTTTCAGGAAGGAGAAATAACCACACGTATATATCAGGAGTAAGAACTAGGACAGAAATGTATACAATTTAAACAAAACCCCACCAACACCAGTTCTAGAATTAATGAGCACAGAAAAGTGAGGAGAGAAAAGTAAACAATTTTTAGCTTTAAAAATAGCCTCTTCTTGTCGTGCCTTCTGGGTGGAGAGAGATTATCTTTTCAAATTTTCTATTCTGATCACTGATGTGTTTTTATTAAGCAGCAGATTTTCTAATGTGAGTTATTGACACATTTGATGGGGTTTTTTTTTGGGGGGGGGAGGTGTGATTCTAGAATGAATACACGCTTTCTGCAGAACTGTCAAGGAGGACAGAAAGCATGGAGAAAATAAAAGCTACCCTAACCCACCCGTGGTTTGAATCTCAGAGAATGTTGTCCCAAAGCCCAAATCGTGTGCCCGTCTGGGAGGTGGGCAGACGGGCAGGAACTGGAATCAGGACATGCTCCATCCTGCAAGCTGCCTTTTCCCCACGCGGCCTTTCATCAGCACCATCTTTCTGTGCCATTAAATATTCCACAGCCTGTTTTAATGCCTGATTAACATGCAATTCCTCCTTGAAGTTTAAAGACGCATTTGCAAGTGGAGGAAATCTCTCGTTTCTGGGATCACCTGCTCACCACCCCCAGTCCTTGCCTGGGCCCCCGAAGGCTTGCCTTGCAGCTCCAGGTGTCCGTGGGCTCTGTCTGCAGGTCACAGGAGGTGGGGACTTCGGCAGACTGTCTGTCCTCAAGCCGGGGAGCAGGCTTTCCCGAGTCTCGTGGGTGCTCCATGCTGTCCGGCCTTGGCCAGGTCGTGACTCCTGGCCGGCCCCCAGGTCGTAGAAGTGCCCAGTGATGCCCGCCCCCCAAGCGCCTGCCCGGGGTGCCTCCCACAACCGGACCCCCCCTCGCGGGAAGCGCCAGCCCCGCTCCCTGCCAGCTGCTCACGATGCCCCTGGGGGCTCTGCCGGCAGCCCCATGACAGAGGCCCCAGGGAAGCGGCGAAGCCGACAGCACAGCCCGACAAAGCCTCACGTGGGATCTGGGATCGGCGCGGCAAGGGCGGGGCTGAGAGGAGGGCGGGGAGGGAAGACGACGCTGGGCTGCCTCAGTTTCCCTTTGTGTCCATCTGCCCCAGCTGACCTCTGCTGCCCCTCAAATCCACTCCTCAGTCTCTGCCCCCCTCCTTGGCTCAGCGGTCACCCCTCATCTGGACCATCTCAGCAGCCTTCTGAGCAAGCTAAGGTCTCATCCCACCAGGTGGTCGCTGGGCAGGTACTCGTGTGGACCCCACATTGTGGATGCCTCATTGACCCCTTTCTACACAGTCTCAACAAATCCCATCCACCAAGCGTAAACATCTACCCAGCATCCACCACTTTCAACCCCTCCCTCCGTGGCCGGACCCCCTCACTGGACCACAGCAGGGGCCACCACCCTGGCTTCCCTCGTAGCTTAGACGGTAAAAGACTGCCAGCAATGCAGGAGACCCAGGTTCGATCCCTAGGTCGGCAAGATCCCCTGGAGAAGGGAAATGGCTACCCACTCCAGTATTCTTGCCAGGAGAGTCCCATGGACAGAGGAGCCTGGCAGGCCACAGTCCATGGGGTTGCAGAGTGGGACATGGCTGAGCGACTCACGCACACTGCCCTGGCCTCCTGTGTCTGCCCGTGTCCCGCTGCGGGCACCCTGCTGCTCAATGGCCTCAAATGGGCATTTATCACAATTAAAACCCAAATTCTTACCCTGGCTCATGAGGCCCTTCAGGATCTAACCCTTGTCCACCCTGCAGCTCTCGTTATGGTGTCTACTGCTGCATAACAAACCACCTCAGCACGTTCACGGTGCTCCTGTGTCTGTGATCGGGGCAGGGCTCGCAAGGGAAGGCCCGTCCCTTGGTGTCAGTGGGGCTGCTCAACAGGGGCAGAAGATCCGGTTCCTAGCTGGCACATGCCCAAGGGGGGCAAACTGGTGCTGGCTGATCAAGGAGCTCAGCCGGGGCTGAGAACTGGGGTGTCCCGATTCTCATCCAATGGCTGTCTGGGCTTCCCCACTGCGTGGTGGCTGAATTCTAAGCACAAGTATTAAAAAATGGAAAAACAACCCGCACACAGGAAGCAGAAGCTGCCAGCCTCTTGAGCCCTGGGCCCAGAAAGTGTCCCAGTGTCATCTCAGTACTCGATTCAAGTGATCACAAAGCCCAGAATCAAGGGGCACGGAGGCAGGCTCAGCCTTTCCTCGTGCAGTGTCGCATATGTTTAAAAAAAACGCCAGACCTCACCTCTGCACCTCCGGCTACTGTCTCTGTGTGGGCTTTACCCATTATGAGCTGCCTTGTAGTTCCAGAGCTCATTCCCAACCCAGGGCCTCTGCACTTCCACTTCCTGATGCAGATTCCCGCTGGACCCACAGTCCTGCTCAGTGACTAGTCCGATGATCCATACTTCCTCTCAGCTCCTCTAATCCTTCCTCTCTGTAACCGCAGAGCTCCTTCTCAACACACACGTCAGCCTCTTGCCTGCCCGGAACCCTCCCTGGCGCCCACTGCCCCCAGGATGACGCCTGCCTTCCCGAGGCTACTCTTCCACGCCTTGCTGCCCCATCCCCCACGGCCCAGGGGCTCATGCTACGTGCCCCCAACCTGTGCTCCTCCCAAAGCCACAATTCGCCCCCGTTCCAGTCCCATCCCACTGCCTGCAAGTCCTTCCCCCCTCATCTGTCTGGTAATTCCCGCTCATCCTTTTAAGACCAAAAGCTGCCTCCTCCAGAAAGCAGTCCCAGATCTCAGGTTGGACTGAGCACCTCTCCTGTGCCTCCGCAGGCCCCTGCATACCTTTGCATCCCTGTAGCAGTTTGCATCTCCCAGGACAGGAACTTCCATCCTGTCCATCTGGGTCCATGCCCTGGATGGCCAAACCTTTAGACCTCAGCCTCCTCTCGTACCCATGAGTGGGGAAAAAAAGCTTTATTGATAAATAGGTTATAGTGAAATAAATAGAGTGATAGTTTCTAGGGGAGTAAAAAAGTAGAATCTGCATCTCTCCACCTTGCCTCTAGCCCTCGGCTTCTGCCTTCTTGCTGGCCGTTTTGGACGCTGAAGACTTGGTGGGGATGCCAGGCTTTCTCGGGCCCTTAGAGGCCTCAGCCTTCCTGGCCAGTGGTACAGGCTCTCTCTTGGACCCAGCGCCCTTGGGAGGAACAGGGGCCTTGGCTTTGGGCCCCTCCCCAGCAGTCTCTTTAGGGACCTTGCCCCCCATTTTCTTTTTGGCCAGGGAAGCACCATTCTCACCCTGTAAGAAAGCAAACCACGAGAAGGTGGCAGGGCTGGGCACACCGCTCAGAGCCCACGAACTCAGGGTTGAAACCCCAGCTCTGGGTTGCTTTTGACAAATGCCCTCCCTTCTCTAAGCCTCAGCCTCCTATCTATAAGGTGGGGACGGTGATCCTCCGGGCACTGGAGGGCTGGGAGCAGAGGAAAGTGAAATAAGTTACCCTCTTCCTCGACTGACCCTCCCTGGGCTTAGGTGGGGACACCCAAGCTCTGGCCACTGGAGATTAAGACAAGGAAAGTCACCCCGACACCTACCTTGGTGGATTTTGAACTCTGACTTCCAGGCTGTGTCTTCCTGTGGGCCTTGGTATCTGCTGGAAGAAGGGATGCCATGTGAGACAGACTTTTTTCCGGAGGAGCTGCTGCTCGGCAGAAGAGTTGAGGGGCCCCACAGCCCGCAGCCTGCCCAGGGCCCATTCCTCACGCTGACACTTGCAGGCTGTGTGACCTAGGACAAGTTGCTCAGCCTCTCTGAGCCTGGTGCCTGAGTCTGCCAATTGAAGGTCGCAGCCTCTGGCCCAGGGGACAGTGGGAGGATTAAGTGGAAGGAGGACAACCATCCCTCATTCCATTCACAGCATCCCATCCATCCACGCCAAAGGCCCCCCACAGGCATATCAGCCCTTTGTCTTCAACCCATCTTCCACGCGGTGGCCAGGACACATTTTTAAAAATACCTCAGGTCCTACCTGTCCCCTGTTCAGGGAGGCTTTCTATAGCTTGATAAAGCCATCATGGAGAACAGTATAGAATTTCCTGACGAAAATAGGAATAAAACGACCCTGTGACCCAGCAAGCCCACTAGTTGGGCATAGTTCAAAAAGACACATGTACCCTCCATGTTCATCGCGGCACTATTTACAACTATCGGGACATGGAAGCAACCTAGATGTCCATCGACAGATGAATGGATGAGGGGTTGAGGTCTAGCTCTACCAAGGAATATCACTCAGCCATGAAAAGGAATGCATTTGAGTTCTATTGAGGTGGATGAACCTAGAGGCTGTCATACAGGGTGAAGTCAGTCAAAATGAGAAAAACAAATATATATGAATGCATATACATGGAATTTAGAAAACGGGTATTGAACCTTTTTGCAGGGCAGGAACAGAGATGCAGACGTAGAGAGCAGACCTGTGGACGCAGTCGGGGAAGGGGAGGGTGGGATGAACTGAGAGAGTAGCGTGGAAATACACACACTACCGTGTGTAAAACACATCGCGAGCAGGACGCTGCTATATAGCCCAGGGAGCTCGACTTGGTGCTCTGTGATGACTAGAGGGGTCAGAGGGGGGTCACCAGGGTGGGGATATATGTGTACATATAGTTGATTCACATTGGTGTAGAGCAGAGAAACATTGTAAAACAATCATATTCCAATTTTTATAGTTTTTTTTTTTAGATTCGTAAGAGAAAAAGCACCTTGGGCCCTAACTGTCCCCTGTTCAGGGTCTTTCCATGGCTCCTCCTCATCTTCCAGATAAAGTCCAGCCTCCCGCCGCCCCTCACAGCCTCCCCTTCTCCCGCTCCCGATGCACACAGACAGGACTATTTAGACTTCTTCCACCTTTTGGGCTTCCCTGGTGGCTCATATGGTAGAAAATCCACCTGCAATGTGGGAGACCCAGGTTCGATCCCTGGGTTGGGAAGATCCCCCGGAGGAGGGCATAGCAACCCACTCCTGCATTCTGGCCTGGAGAATCGCCATGAACAGAGGAGCCTGGCGGGCTACAGTTCGTGGGGTCACAGAGTTGGACACGACTGAGTGACTATGCACAGCTCAGCACAGCCACGTTCTTCATGACTTCCAGGCCTTTGCACAAGCTGTTCTCCTGTCTGCGCCACCTCCTCCAGGAAGCCTCCCCGGACCCCTCTCAGAGCTGACCCCTCTTCCCACCCCCACCAGCTACCTGAGTTCTCTGTCTCTCCGGGTCAAGCCAAGTGCTTAGGGCACATTGAGTAGACACACCCTCCTCCCCAGAACCGACCCTTCCATCCCAACTCATGGCCAGCGGCTGCCAGAAACTCCATCCCAAGCCCACCCCATTCACACCCATACCTTGGCGGCTCCCTCTTTCTTTGACCTTCGACTTCCTGCCGGGCCCACTGGCACTGGGAGGGGCCTGAGCGGCCTTGTCCGGCCGTTGGGAGGACTTCTTGGCCTCACCCAGCCTTGCCTCTGGGTCCTTGGTCTGCGTGCCTTTCTTGGGGGCCTTCTTGGCTGCGCCTGGTTTGGAGGGAGCTGCCCTCCCCTCTCCAGGCTTCCTGGATCCTTTTTTCACCTCGCCTGGGTTGGCAGGGTCCTTCTTTGACTCACTCAGCTTCTTGGGGTCCTTCCCCTCAGTTTGACCTGGCATCCTGGGGGCCGTCTTCCTGGGTGGGATTTTCCTTTTGTCTTTGGGGACTAACTGGCAGAGGAGAGAACGGGGTGGAACTGAGAGCAAAGGTCTGGGCATCTCACACCCCGACACCCTACGGGAGGCTCAGAGTAGACCCCATTCCCAGGGAGGGGGTGAAGGCGGCAGCCAAGGGTTTGGGGAGAGGATGAACAACCGCCTCCTAAAAGCCAGAAGCCAGTAGTGCATGCTACCCCGCCCTGCACCACGAGGGAGGTGCTGCCATGGAGGAGCTAAGGGACTTGAGTTTGCAAAACTCACCCAGCATTCTCCCCCCTCCCTGAGTACGTGGCAGGCACATACCTCCTACCCCTGCCCGCCGGAAGCCTCGGAGCCTGGCTCCTCGGAGCCTAGCACGCACTTTGAGCCCTGACGCTGTCCTCTGATGCTAACCCATGAAGCATCTTTGACCCTCCCGCAACACCTCCCTGTGGACTGCGGCCCTGACACCCCCTCCCCGCCTCATGCCACTGCATCCCTAGGTCTCCTGGCCGCTTCCTGCTCTGCAGCTGAACATGGACAGAGGGCAGATGGGCCTTGTCCTTTTGTCTTTGGGGACTAACTGCCTCCAAGAACATGGGGCAGATGGGCCCCAACCCCAGCTGTGCAACTTGACCTGTCCAAGTCTGATCCAAGTCTTCTCCTCCCCCTCGGGCCTCAGTCTTCCCATCTTTACAATGGGGTCATCAGGGAGAGTGTGAGCAGCAGGGGGACGCAGGGACGCCTGGCTCTGCCCTTCTCAGCCCAGCTCTGATGCCACTGCTCCCCAACATCCCTGAATCCTCATGGGTCCCTGTTTCCCACCATGACCAGAAAACAACCCCCGCTCCCAGCGCACACACATCTTGACTCTGTGGTACCCGAGACCCCCTTCCCTGCCTCCCACCCTCTGGTCCAGTTTCCTGACTGCCTCCCCATCACACACACCCTCAGCATCCCCTCTCCTGCTCCCCCTTCACCCCACCCCGTGCCCCTGGCCTTGCCATGGCAGCTGCCAAAGTTCAGACCCACACACGCGGAGTTCCAGGAGGAGGTCTCCCTGGGTTCAGTTAGCCTGTCCCCACAGGGACTGGAACGGGCAGTTAGAGAATGTTCCACCAAGTTCCACGGCGACCGTCAGAGGGGCACAGCAGTGACAAGACGTATCCCCGGCCCAGGTCCCTTGGGATCCGGGTCCCTGGGATCTGGGATCCGAGATGTCCCTGGTGGCAGCTGGCAGTCACGATGCTGGGGTTTGCCTTTTGTGCCAAATTTGCTCTTAGCTCGGGGTGACTCGCCCCTCAGAGAGGAGGATGTGCTGGCTCAGGGGGGTGTCAGCCCGGGTTTGGAGACCTTGGGTCAGGAGCCAGGGCGCGTGGGGAGCTAACCCCAAGGCTGTGACCTCGCAGGGGCCAAGGCTGGGTCTGGGCCGCCCCTGATGAAGGAATTCCAGGAAGGGGTCACGGGCGCCAAGGACCCGGAAGTGAAACAGCTGAGACGGTCTCTGGTCGCGGGTCCCACCCAACAAGGAACGAGGTGGATGCGGCAGGGTGACGGGGGCCGGGTCTGGGCTCAGCCTCCCCGGGGTGGGGAAGGGGGAGTCTGGGTGAAGACAGAGGAAGAAGAAGAAGAGACAGGAGGAGAGAGGGAACAACACCCAGAGCTCAGAAAGAAAGCTGGAGCTGGAGTTCCAGCCCGGGGCCAAGTTCGCCACGCCCCGGGGCCCCCTGCCACCTCCCACCACCCGCATCCCCCGGGCCACTCACTTTGAAGCTGCCGGTGGCCCCCTTGGCCTTGGAGTTGACGGGCCGGACGAGCAGGCCGCGGTGCAGGCCCGTGGCCAGGGCCTGCTTCAGCAGGTGGCTGAGCCGGAGGGCGTCCACCGTCGGGTACTTCTGCAGGATGTAGACCTTGATGGCCGCCACCGAGGTGCCCCTGCGCCGCTCCCCGGCCTGCAGCGCCTCCAGCACCATGCGAAGCACTGGAGGGTGGCGGCGCGGCGCCCGGACGGCGCCCCGGGCCAGGCCTGTGGGGACGGGGCGGCAGGACCTCAGCCAGGGCCCAGGCCGTCCCCAGGCCCCCCGCCGACAAACCCGCCCAGGGGAGTGCCGCTGGGTGCTGGCCGGTCCCCGCGGCCGGTGGGCAAGCAGCCCAGGGACTCACGTATGCGCTCCCCCAGCCCCATCCACCCCGATCTGGGAGCAGAGGGTGGGGGTGCACTGCTTGGCCAGCCACGGTCTCCCGGGGCCCGCCGTGGGGCTGGGCACACAACAGCCTCCACGAAGGCTTATTAAAAGGCATTAAAGGTCCTTTTAATAAACAACACTGGGATGCTCTTCCCGGTGGTCCAGGGGTTAAGAGGCCACCTGCCAATGCAGGGGACATGGGTTCGGCCTCTGGTCTGGGAAGTAAGATGCCACATGCCCTGGGGCACCTCAGCGCTGGGTTCCACAACTACGGAAGCCCGTGTCCCAGGGCCCGTGCTTCGTGTCAAGAAGCCACAGCAATGAGAAGTTCACGCGCTGTAACCAAGACCCAGTGCAGCCAAAATAAATAACTAAAGGAACAAACACTACACCAGGTCAGTTGTCTAGATCTAACATTTTACAGGAAATGCAAGGGCCACATGAAATCAGTAAAACCCAGATATGAGGAACTCTCCAGGACACGTGATACAGAGCCTCCTACAAATAAGCAAGGAGGAAAAATAAACGTGGGAAAGGCCCCAGAAAGCGAAGATCCTACGAGACCCTTCAACCAGAGGCAACGTAGGGGCCTTGCTTCAGAATATGATCTGAACAATCCAATTGGGGGCAGAAAAGGCAACTAGACACGTGGACACTGGGATATTTGATGACATTAAGGATGATATTGCTTCCGGCCGGTGTGCTAATGGCAGTGCAATTATTTTAAGAGATTCTCATCTTTTAGAGATAAATACTGAACAGTTTACAGATGAAACGATAAGTGTGGCATTTACTCTGAAATAACACAGTGGTGGAACAGGGTAACCATGAACTGTTAGCTGCTGAAGCTGACTGATGGTTGCATGGAGTTGTGGGGGCGGGTCTGTCACCATACCATCAGCCTGCTTTTGTGTCCTTTTGAAAGCTTTCATCATAACAAGTAAAAAGAATTTCACTCTTGGGTATATATCCAAGAGAAAAGAAAATATATGTCCACACAAAAACATATACACAAATGTTCATAGAAGCATTATTTAGTCACTAAGCTGAGTCCAACTCTTATGGCCCCATGGACTGTAGCTCACCAGGCTCCTCTGTTCATGGGATTTTCCAGGCAAGGATACTGGAAAGGGTTGTCATTCCAGGGTATCTTCCTGACACAGGGATCGAACCTGCGTCTCCTGCTTTGTCTCCTGCTTTGCAGGTGGATTTTTTATGGACTGAGCCGCCAGGGAAGCCCCTTACATTATTTATAATAATTCAAGAGCAGAAGCAACCCCAAAGTTCATAAACTAGTGAATGGATAAACAAGATGTAGTACGGCCAGAACATCACACAGCGAACAGGAGGAATGAAGAACCTCCTTGAAAAGATGATGCAGAGTGAAAGAAGTTAGTCACAAAAAAGTCACATATTGTATAATTTAGCTGATATGAAATGTCAGGAATGGGCAAATCAGAGCCAAAAAGTAGATTCGTGGTTGCCAGGGGCTGGGGAGGTGGGTGGAGACGGTGAGTGACTGCCACTGGGTACAGGTTTTTATTTAGAGGAGATGAAAATATTCTAACATTCACAGTAGAGACGGGCCACAACTGTGAATGTGCTAAAAGCCACTGTACACTTTAAGTGGGTGAACTGCGTGCTGTGTGATTTACTGAGATATCCCAATAAGCTGCTATTTTTAAATTGCTGCAAAAAAGACTAGGATCCAGGTGAGGAGGGAGAGAGTGTTAGAAGCTGTCAGTCACCATAAAGCACAGATAAGTGGTTTAAATATGAAACCTAATTTAAACACGGTGATTAGAAATGTTGATTTCTGACCAGTTTATAAAAACTGAAGACTCAGAAAAGGAATCAAGTAGCTAATATTAATATACATATATGAAGGCAAATGTGCTCAGCTGCTCAACTATGTCTGATTCTTTGCAACTCCAAGGACTGTAGCCCACCAGGCTCCTCTGTCCATGGAATTTTCCAGGCAAGAATACAGGAGTGGGTTGCAATTTCCTTCTCCAGGGGATCTTCCCGACCCAGGGATCAAACCAGCATCTCCTGGGACTTCTGCACTGCAGGCAGATTCTTTACCACTGAGCCACCAGGGACGCCCCTTTATATATATCTCACATCTTAAAGTGGAAAGATAGAACTTTGTACATGTGCAGATTGCTATATCAAAATCTCATGGGAACTATTAATACAAAACAAAAAACTACAATAGAGAATCAGCCAATACAAAAGAAAAAGTCAGCCAAACACAACAATAGGGGGCTTCCCTGCTGGCTCAGTGGTCAAGAATCCACCTGCCAATGCAGGACACCTGGGTTTGATTCCTGGTACGGGAAAATCCCACATGCTGTGAGGCACCCCCATGCATGACAACTACTGACCCCATGCACCTTCTAAAGCCTGTGCTCCACAATGAGATGAGCCGCTCTAGTGAGAAGTCCACACTCTTCAGCTAGAGAGTAGCCCCACTCACCGCAACTGGAGAAAGCCCTCACACAGCAATGAAGACCCAGTATAGTTAAAAAAAAATAATAAAAAGAACAAAACCCCACAGCACTAGTCATCAAACCACAAGAGATAGACGAGGGAAGAAAGAACACCAACAACAACAAAAAATCCAAACAATTAAGAAAATGGCAATAGGAGATACTGGCACAAAGACAGAAATACAGATCAATGGAACAGAATAGAAAGCCCAGAGATAAATCCACGAACCTATGGACACCTTATCTTTGACAAAGGAGGCAAAGACATACAATGGAAAAAAGACAACCTCTTTAACAAGTGGTGCTGGGAAAACTGGTCAACCACTTGTAAAAGAATGAAACTAGAACACTTTCTAACACCATACACAAAAATAAACTCAGAATGGATTAAAGATCTAAATGTAAGACCAGAAACTATAAAACTCCTAGAGGACAACATAGGCAAAACACTCTCTGACATAAATCACAGCAGGATCCTCTATGACCCACCTCCCAGAATATTGGAAATAAAAGCAAAAATAAACAAATGGGACCTAGTGAAACTTAAAAGCTTTTGCACAACAAAGGAAACTATAAGTAAGGTGAAAAGACAGCCCTCAGATTGGGAGAAAATAATAGCAAATGAAGAAACAGACAAAGGATTAATCTCAAAAATATACAAGCAACTCCTGCAGCTCAATTCCAGAAAAATAAATGACCCAATCAAAAAATGGGCCAAAGAACTAAACAGACATTTCTCCAAAGAAGACATACAGATGGCTAACAAACACATGAAAAGATGCTCAACATCACTCATTATCAGAGAAATGCAAATCAAAACCACAATGAGGTACCATTACACGCCAGTCAGGATGGCTGCTATCCAAAAGTCTACAAGCAATAAACTCTGGAGAGGGTGTGGAGAAAAGGGAACCCTCTTACACTGTTGGTGGGAATGCAAACTAGTACAGCCACTATGGAAAACAGTGTGGAGATTTGTTAAAAAACTGGAACTAGAACTGCCATATGACCCAGCAAATACCACTTCTGGGCATACACACCAAGGAAACCAGATCTGAAAGAGACACGTGTATCCCAATGTTCATTGCAGCACTGTTTATAATAGCCAGGACATGGAAGCAACCTAGATGCCCATCAGCAGATGAATGGATAAGGAAGCTGTGGTACATATACACCATGGAATATTACTCAGCCATTAAAAAGAATTCATTTGAATCAGTTCTAATGAGATGGATGAAACTGGAGCCCATTATACAGAGTGAAGTAAGCCAGAAAGATAAAGGCCATTACAGTATACTAACACATATATATGGAATTTAGAAAGATGGTAATGATAACCCTATATGCAAAACAGAAAAAGAGACACAGAATGTACAGAACAGACTTTTGGACTCTGTGGGAGAAGGCGAGGGTGGGATGTTTCAAAAGAACAGCATGTATACTATCTATGGTGAAACAGATCACCAGCCCAGGTGGGATGCATGAGACAGGTGCTCAGGCCTGGTGCACTGGGAAGACCCAGAGGAATCGGGTGGAGAGGGAGGTGGGAGGGGGGATCGGGATGGGGAATACGTGTAACTCCATGGCTGATTCATGTCAATGTCTGACAAAACCCACTGCAATGTTGTGAAGTAATTAGCCTCCAACTAATAAAAATAAATGAAAAAAAATTAAAAAAAAGAAATCAAGGAAACTTGAAAAAAAAAAAGAAAATAGCAATACGAATATATGTATCAATAATTACTTTAAATGTAAATGGATTAAGTGCTCCAACCAAAGACATAGGCTGGCTGAATGGATACAAAAACAATATCCACTTTATAAGCTGTCTATAAGAAACACACTTCAGACCTAGGGACACATATAGACTGAAAGTGAGGGAATGGAAAAAGATACTCCATGCAAATGGAAATCAAAAGAAAGCTGGAGGAGCTAACCTCTTATCAGACAAAATATATGTTAAAATAAAGATTGTTGCAAGAGACAAGGAAGGACACAACATAATGATCAAGGGATCAATTCCAAAAGAAGATATAACAATTGTAACTATTTATGCACCCAACTTAGGAGCACCTCAGTACAAATGGCAAACACCCATAAAAGAGGAAATTGACAGTAACACAATAATAGCAGGGGAAGTTAACACCCCACTTACACCAATGAATAGATGATCCCGACAGAAAATTAATAAGGAAACACAAGCATGAAAAGACAAGAGACCAGATAGACTTAAATGATATTTATAGGACATTCCACCTGAAAGCAACAGAATACACTTCCTTCTCAAATGCACATGGAACATTCTCCAGGATAGATCATGTCTTGGGTCACAAATCAAGCCTTGGTAAATTTTAAAAATTGAAATTGTACCAAGCATCTTTTCCAATCACAACACTATGAGATTAGAAATTTATTACATTTAAAAAAACTAAACAAAAAACCACATGGAAGCTAAACAATGCACTAGTAAATAACCGAGAGATCACTGAGGAAATCAAAGAGGAAAGAAAAAATACATTAAAACAAATCACAGTGCAAACACAGCAACACAAAATCTACCACCCAAAACCTGTGGGATGTAGCAAAAGCAGTTCTAAAAGGGAATAGACAGCAATTTAATCCTAGCTCAAGAAATAAGGAACTCTCACATAAACAACCTAAGGCTGATGATTCACGTTGAGGTTTGACAGAAAACAACAAAATTCTGTAAAGCAATTATCCTTCAATAAAAAAATAAATTAAAAAAAAAACCTAACCTTACAGCTAAAGCAACTAGAGAAAGAAGAAACAAAACACAAAGTTAGTAGAAGGAAAGAAATCAGAAAAATTGGAGCAGAAATAAATGAAATGGGAATGAAGACAACAACAGCAAAAAAAACCCCGATGAAACTAAAAGCTGGTTCTTTGAAAAGATAATTGAAATCGGTAAACTTTCATAGAGACTCATCAAGAAAAAAAAGGGGAGAGGACTCAAATCAATAAAATTGGAAATGAAAAAGGAGAAATGACAACTGACACTGTAGAAACACAAAGGCTCATAATACATTATTACAAGCAACTCTAAGATGATAAATTGGACAACCGGGAGAAATGCACAAATCCTAAGAAAGGTACCACCTTCCAAGACTGAACCCGCAAGAAATAGAAGATATCAACAGACCAATCACAAGCCATGAAGTTGAAACTGTAATGTAAAATCTTTCGACAAACAAAAGTCCAGAACCAGATGGCTGTGGATTTCATCAAACATTTAGAGAAGAGCTAATACCTATTCTTCCGAAACTCTTTACAAAAATTCGTGGACAAAGGAACACACAAACTCATTCTATGAGGTCACCATTACTATTACCCTGATTCCAAAATCAGCCAAAGATACCACAATAAGAGAAAACTGCAAGTCAGTATCACTGACGAACAAAGACAAAAATCCTCAACAAATGCTAGCAAACTGAATCCAACAACACATTACGTGAACATAAATCATAATCAGGTGGGATTTCTCACAATGATGTAAGGATTCCTCAGTATCCACAAATCAACCAGTGTGATACATCACATTAACAAATTGAAGAATAAAAACCATATGATCATCTCAGTAGACACAGAACAGTTTCACAAAATTCAAAACACCCATTTATGATAAAAAAAAAAAAACTTTAGAAAGTAGTTATAGAGGAAACTTACCTCAACATAATAAAAGCCATTAAATGACAAAACCCACAGAACACGTCACTTTCAATGGTGAAAACCTAAAAGCATTTCCTCTAAGATCAAGACAAGGAAGTTGACTCTAAACATTCAACATAGTTTTGGAAATCCTAGCTACAGCAAAGAAGGATAGATAAAAGAAACTCAGATTGGAAAAGTAAAACTGTCATTGTTTGCAAATGACAGATACTATACATAGAAAATTCTAAAGATGCCCCCAGATAACTAGCAGAGCTCAATGAAATTGGCACTGTTGCAGGACACAAAATGAAAACCTAGAAATCTCTTGCATTCTTGTATACTAACAATGAAAGATCAGAAAGAGAAATTAAGAAACCAATCCCACTGACCACTGAAACAAAAAGAATAAAATAGCAAGAAAAAAAAACTACCTAAGGAGGCAAAAGACACGCTTTTGGAAAACTCTAATAAGACACTGATAAAAGAAATCAAATACGGCACAAACAGAGAGAGAGATACACCACATTCTTGGGTTCGAAGAACCAATACTGTAAAAATGACAACACTACCCAAAGCAATCTACAGGTTCAGTGCAATCCCTATCAAATTTCCAATGGCATTTTTCACAGAATTAGAACAAAACAATTTATAATTTGTATTAAAAAAAAGAAGAGCTGGAGGGATCAAGCTCCCTAATTTTAGACTATACTACAGGGCTACAGTAATCAAGACAGTATATGGTATGGCACAAAAAGAGAAATATAGATTAATGAAATAGAAAACCCAGAAATAAACCCACACACCTACGGTCACCTAATTTATGACAAATGTGGCAAGAATATACAATGGAGAAAAGGCAGTCTCTTCAATAAGTGGTGCTGGGGAAATTGCACAAATACATGAAAAAGAATAATATTACAACACCTCCTAACACCATATGCAAATTAAAGTCAAAATGGATTATAAGGCCAGAAACTATAAAACTCTTAGAGGAAAACATAGATCACTCTCTGACATAAATCACAGCAAGATCTTTTTTGACAGACTATTAGTCATAAAGAGGAATGAAAAATGGGTCATTTGTAAAGACATGGATGGAGCTCGAGACTGTCATAGAGTGAAGTCAGAAAAGGAAAAATATCGTATGTTAATGCATGTGTGGAGTCTGAAAAATTTTGTACAGAGCAGAAATAGAGACACTGACATAAAGAATAAATGTATGGATACCAAGGGGGTAGGGGAGAATGGGGTGAATGGAGAGGTTGTAATTGACCGAGAACCTACTGTATAATACAGGGAACTTCACTCAATGCTCTGTGGTGATCTAAAGGGGAAAAAAATCCAAAGAAGATATCTATACACACACACACACAGCTGATTCACTTTACTGTACAGTAGAACATAACACAACATTGTAAAGCAACTATAATAAAATATTTTAAATAAAAATAAATAAATGGGACTTAATTAAACTTAAAAGCTTTTTCACAGCAAAGGAAACCATAAACAAACAAAAAAGACAACCTTGAGAATCAGAGAAAATATCTGCAGATGAAGCAACTGACAAGGGATTAAACTCCCAACTATACAAACAGCTCATGCAGCTCAATATCAAAAAAAACACCCAATCAGAAAATGGACAGAAGACCTAACTAGACGTTTCCCCAAAGACATACAGATGATCAAGCAGCACGTGAAAATACGCTCAACTTCACTAATTATTAGAGAAATGCAAACCAAAACTGCAATGCCAGATCACTTCAAACTGGTCAGAATGGCTAGTATAAAAAAATCTACAAACAATAAATGTTGGAGAGGGTGCACTGTTGGTGGGAATGTAAACTGATACAGCCAATATGGAAAACAGCATGGAGGTTCCTTAAAAAATTAAAAATAGAACTACTATATGATCCAGGAATCCCAATACTGGGCATATACCATGAAAAAAACCTTAATTGAAAAAGACACAGGCACTGCAATGTTTATTGCAGTATTATTTACAATAGCCATGGCTTCCCTGATAGCTAAGTTGGTAAAGAATCTACCTGCAATGCAGGAGACCTGGGTTCTATCCCTGAGTTGGGAAGATCCACTGGAGAAGGGATAGGCTACCCACTCCAGTATTCTTGGGCTTCCCTAGTGGCTCAGCTGGTTTAAAAAAAAAAAAAAAATCCACCTGCAATGAGGGAGACCTGGGTTCAAACCCTGGGTTGGGAATATCCCTTGGAGAAGCGAACAGCTACCCTCTTCAGTATTCTGGCCTGGAGAATTCCATGAACTATATACAGTCTATGGGGTCGCAAAGAGTCAGACATGACTGAGCAACTTTCACTTTCACTTTGGGCTTCCCTGGTGGCTCAGATGGTAAAGAGTTTGCCTGCAGTGTGGGAAACTTGGGTTCGATCCCTGGGTCTGGAAGATCCCCTGGAGAAGGAAATGGCAACCCACTTCAGCATCCTTGCCTGGAAAAACTCCATGGATGAGGAGCCTGGCAGGCTTTAGTCCACGGACTCGCAAAGAGTCAGACACAATTGAGCAAAAGATCCCCTGGAGAAGGAAATGGCAACCCACTTCAGCATCCTTGCCTGGAAAAACTCCATGGATGAGGAGCCTGGCAGGCTTTAGTCCATGGACTCGCAAAGAGTCAGACACAATTGAGCAACTTCATTTTCTTCTTGACAATAGCCAGGACATGGAAGGAACTTAAATATACATTGACACATGAATGGATGAATATCTGGTGTGTGTGTGTACACACACACAATGGAATATTAATCAGCCATAAAAGGCAAAGAAATTGAGTCATTTGTAGAGAAATGAACGAAGCCAGAGACTGTCTTTAAGAGTGAAGTTAGTCAAAAGGAGAAAAACAAGTGTCGTGTCTTAATGCATATGAGTGGAATCTAGAAGAGAGGTACAGATGAACCCCTCTGCAAGGCAGGAACAGAGACACAGACGTATGGATGTGTGGACACGGGGTGGGGGAGGGAAGTGGGATGGACTGGGAGGTTGGGTTTGCCACGCGTACACTCCTCTATGTAAAACAGACAGCCAGTGGGGGCCTGCTGGACCGCACATGGAGCTCAGCGCAGGGCTCTGCGGTGACCTACAGGGGTGGGGTGGGTGAAGGGAGGCGATACGTGTACACATATCGCTGACTCACTCTGTTGTACAGTAGAAACTAGCAACATTGTAAAAGCAACTATACCCCGATTTTAAAAGAAGGAGAGCAAGCTGGGGCAGCAATGCTCATGTCCGACAAAATAGATATTGAAATAAAGACTGCAGTAAGAGACAGGGAAGGACACTACATAATGATCAAGGGATCGATCCAAGAAGAAGTATAGATGTACTCAGCACAGGAGCACCTCCATGAGCTGTGCTTAGTCGCTCAGCCGTGTCTCACCCTCTGCGACCCCACGGGCTGTAGCCCACCAGGCACCTCTGACCATGGGATTCTCCAGGCAAGGATACTGGAGTGGGTTGCCACGCCCTGCTCCAGGGGATCTTCCCAGCCCAGGGATAGAAACCAGGTCTCCCAAATTGCAGGTGGATTCTTTACCAGCTAAGTTACCAGGGAACAAGGCAAATGCTAATAGCCATAAAAAGGGAAATTCACAATAACACAGTAATAGCAGGGGACTTTAATACTCCACTGACCCCAGTGGACAGAACATTCGGGCAGGAAATAAATAAGGGATCATAAGCCTTAAATGACACAATAGACCAGATAGAGTCAATTAATATTTTTAGGGCACTCCACCCAAAACCAGCAGAATACACTTTCTCCCAAATCCACATGGAACATTCACTAGGACGGATCACATCCTGGGTCACAGATCAAGTCTTGGTACATTCTGAAAAACTGAAATCATATCAAGTATATTTTCATAGCACTATGAGATAAGAAATCAATTACATGGGGAAAAACTGTAAAAAACACAAACACATGGAGGTTAAACAATACGTTATTTAACAACCAATGAATCACTGAAGAAATCAAAAGAGGAAATAAAATACCTAGAGACAAATCACAATGAAAACAGAACAATCTTAATGCAAAAGCAGCTCTAAGAGGCAATTTACAGCAATAGAATCTTATCTCCGGAAACAGGAAAACTCTGAAATAAACAACATAACCTCATACCTAAAGGAACTAGAGAAAGAAGAGACAAATACCAAAGTTAGTGGGAATGACAAGAATAGCAAAAAAAAAAAAAAGAAGAAGGAAACTGAAAGCTGGTTCTTTGAGAAGATAAATAAAATTTATAAACTTTTAGAGAGACTCATGAAGAAAAAAAGAAAACAGATTCAAGTCAGTAAAATTAGAAATGAGAGAAATTTACAACTGACACCGCAGAAATGCAAGGCTCATAAGAGATTACTACAAGCAACTACATGACAATAAATTGGACAACCTGGAAGAAATGCACAAATCCTTGGAAAGGTATAAGCTTCCAAGACTGAACCCAGAAGAAACAGAAGATATAAACAGACCAGTTACAAGTCATGACATTGTAACTGTAATTAAAAATCTTCCAACAAACAGATGTCCAGGACCTGATGGCTTCACAAGTGAATTTGATCAAACATTTAGAGAAGTGATGTGAAAGTCACTTAGTTGTGTCTGACTTTTTGCGGCCCTATGAACTATACAGTCTATGGAATTCTCCAGGCCAGAATACTGGAGTGGGTAGCCTTTCCCTTTCTCCAGGGGATCTTCCCAACCTAGGGATTGAACCCAGGTCTCCCATATTGTGGGTAGATTCTTTACCAGCTGAGCCACCAGGAAAGCCCAAGAATACTGGGGTGGGTAGCCCATCCCTTCTCCAGCAGATCTTCCCGACCCAGGAATCGAACCGGGCTCTCCTGCATTGCAGACAGATTCTTTACCAGCTGAGCTACCAGGGAAGCCCATCAATAAAACCTTTAGAGAAAAGTTAACACCTATTCTTCTGAAATGCTTCCAAAAAACTTGGGAGGAAGAACATTCCCAAATTAATTCTCTGAGGCCACCATCATCTTGATTCCAAACCCTGACAAAGATACCACAAAAAAAAGAAAATTGCAAGCCAGTATCACTGACGAACACAGACACAAAAATCCTCAACAAGTACTAGCAAACTGAATCCAACAACACATTAAATGATCATACACCATGATCAAGTGGGATTTATCCCAATGATACAAGGATTCATCAATATCCACAAGTCAACCAGTGTGATATACCACATTAACAAATTGAAAAGCAAAAACCATATAATCATCTCAATAGACACACAAAACCCTTGACAAAATTCAAAACACTCATTTAGGATGAAAACTTTAGAAAGGAGGCATAGAGGAAACCTACCTCAACAAAATAAAGGCCATATATGACAAACCCACAGCAAACCTCATTCTCAATGGTGAAAACCTGAAAGCATTTTCTCTAAAATCAGGAAATTCCTCTACAACAAGGAAGCTCACTCTTGTCACTATTATTCAACACAGTTTTGAAGTTCTAGCCACAGCAGTCAGAGAAGAAAGAGAGATAAAAGGAATCCAACTTGGAAAAGTAAAACTGTAACTGTTTGCAGATGACATGATATTATGCATAACGCTCCTTGGAAGGAAAGCTATGACAAATGTAGATAGTGTATTAAAAAGCAGAGACATGACTTTGCTGACAAAGGTCCATATAGTCAAAGCTATGGTTTTTCCAGTAGTCATGTATGGACAGATGTGAGAGTTGGACCATAAAGAAGGCCCAAAGAATTGATGCTTTTGAATTGTGGGGCTGGAGAAGACTCTTGAGAGACCCTTAGACTGCAAGATCAAATGAATCATTCCTAGAGGAAATCAACCCTGAATATTCATTGGAAAGACTGATGCTGAAGCTGAAGCTCCAAGACTTTGGCTACCAGAATTAGAACAAAAAATTTATATAATTTGTATTAAAAAAAAAAACAAAAAACAGACCTGGAGGAATCAAGCTCCCTGATTTTAGACTATACTACAGGGCTACAGTAATCAAGACAGTATGTTACGGCACAAAACAGAAATATAGATCAACTGAACAAAATAGAAAACCCAGAAACAACCCCACCCACCGATGGTCACCTAATCTATGACAAAAGAAGCAAGAATATACAATGGAGAAAAGACAGTCTCTTCAGTACGCGGTGCTAGGAAAACTGGACAGCTACATGAAAAAGAATGAAATTAGAACACTTCCTCATGCCACACACAAAAATAAACTCAAAATGGATTAAAGTCCTAAATGTAAGGCCAGAAACTACAAAAATCTTAGAGGAAAACATAGGCAGAACACTCTCTGACATAAATCATGGCAAGAAATTTTTTGACCCACATCGTAGAAAATAGAAATCAACAAATGGGACTTAATTATACTGAAAAACTTGCACAGCAAAGGAAACCATAAACAAGATGAAAAGACAACCCTCAGAAGGAGAGAAAATATTTACAAACAAACCAAGTGACAGAGGATTAGTCTCCAAAATATACCAACAGTTCATGCAGCTCAGTATCAAAAAATCAAACAACCCCATCAAAAAATGGGCAGAAGACCTAAACAGACATTTTTCCAATGAAGACATGAGATAGCCAGCACATGCATAAAAAGATGCTCAACATCATTAATCATTAGAGAAATGCAAGTCAAAACTACAATGAGATATCACCTCCCACCAGTCAGAATGGCCATCATCATAAAATCTACGAACAATGATGAATGCTGGAGGGGGCATGGAGAAAAGGGAACTCTCTTGTACTGCTGGTGGGAACATAAATTGATACAGCCCCTATGAAGAACAGTAAGGAGGTTCCTTAAAGAACTAAACATGGAACTACTACTATGTGACCCAGGAATCCCACTACTTCTACTTGGCATATGCCGTGAAAAAAACGTAATTCACAAAGACACGTGCACCCCAGTGTTTACTGCACCATTATTTACAATAGCCAGGACATGAAAAGAATGAATGGATGAAGATCTGGGTGTGCGTATATGTGTATGTACACACAGACAGAAATATTACTCAGCCATAAAAAGGAACAAAATTGGGTTATTTGTGGATGGAACCAGAGACCATCCGACAGAGTGAAGTAAGTCAGAAAGAGAAAAACAAGCATTGTATATTAATGTATCTATGTGGGATCTAGAAAAGTGGTCTAGATGAACCTGTTTGATGGGCAGCAACAGAGACACAGATGCAGAGGATGGACGCGTGGACATGGGGGTGGGGAGGGAAGTGGGATGGACGGGGAGCCTGGGGGTGACATGCAGGCACTGCTATGTGTAAAGCGATACCCAGTAGGAAACTGCGGCACAGCACAGATGCTCAGCTCAGGGCTCTGCAGTCACTCGGACGGGAGGGGTGGGTGTACCCACACCTCATCATTCTGTTGTACAGTAGAGCCTAGCAACACTGTTAAACAACCATACCCCAGTTTAAAAAGAAAGCAAGCAAGCGGGGGTAGCAATACTCATATCAGAGAAAACAGATCTTAAAGACTCTTACAAGAGACAAGGAAGGACACTACATAATCATCAAGGGATTAATCCAAGAAGAAGATAGAACAATCGTAAATATATATGTACCCAACACAGAAGTACCTCAGCACATAAGGCAAATGCTAACGTCCATAAAAGGGGAAATCAACAATAACACAATAACAGTGGGGAACTTTAACACCCCACTGTCACCAATGGAGAGAACATTTGGGCAGAAAATAAGCAAACATGAGCCTTAAATGACACAACAAACCAGGCAGATTCAATTAGTATTTTTAGGGCATTCCATCCAAAAGCAGCCGAGTACACTTGCTCCTCACATCCACATGGAACATTTTCCAGGACAGATCACATCTTGAGTCACAAAGCAAGCCTCGGTACATTTTTAATAATTGAAATCATATCAAGTATCTTTTCTTACCACAACCTTATGAGATTAGGAATATATTACAGGGAAAAAAACTGTAAAAAACACAAATACATGAAGGTGAAACACGTTACTAAATAACCAATCAATCACTGAAGAAATCAGAGGAGGAAATAAAAAAATACCGAGAGGCAAATCACAATGAAAACACAACTATTCTAATGCAAAAGCAGCTCTGAGAGAATTTATGGCATTAGAATCTTATCTCAGGAAACAAGAGAAATCTCAAAGAACCTAGCCTTACACCTAAAGTAACTAGAGAAAGAACAAATAAAAACCCAAAGGTAGAAGGACAGAAATCATGAAAAATCAGAGTGGCAATAAATGAAACAGAAACAAAGAAAACCAGTATTAAAAATCAATGAAACTAAAAACTGGTTCTTTGAAAAGATAAATAAAATTGGTAAACCTTTAGCTAGACTCATCAGGAAAAAAAGGAAAAGTGTTCATATGAACAAAATTAGAAATGAAAAATGAGAAATTACAACTGACACCACAGAAATACAAACACTCAAAAGAGATTACTACAAGTAACTATGGGCTTCCCTTGTGGCTCAGCTGGTAAAGAATCCACCTGCAATGCAGGAGACCTGGGTTGAGAAGATCCACTGGAGAAAGGGACAGCTACTCACTCCCATATGCTGGCCTGGAGAATTCCATGGACTGTATAGTCCACGGGGTCGCAAAGAGTTGGACACAAGTGAGCAACTTTCACAGGTTTGCCAAAACACTGGACAACCTGGAAGAAATGCACAAATCCTTAGAAAGGTACAACCTTCCAAGACTGAACCAGGAAGAAATAGAAGATATAGACAGACCAATCATGAATACTGAAATTAAAACTGTAATTAAAAATCTTCCAATAATCAAAAGTCAAGGACCAGATGGCTTCATAGGCAAACTCTATCAAACATTTAGAGAAGAGTTAACACCCTATCCTTCTGAAACCCTTTCCAAAAAACTGCAGAAGAAGAAGCACCCACTAACTCATTCTATGAGGCCACCATCACCCTGATTCCAAAACCAGGCAAAGATACCACAAAAAAAGCAAATTACAGGTCAATATCTCTGATGAACATAGATACAAAAATCCTTAACAAACACTAGCAAACTGAATCCAACAACACATTAAAGGATCATACGCCAGGATCAAGAGGGATTTATCCCAACGATGCAAGAATTCATCAGTATTCCACCAACCAACCAGTGTGATATATCACATTAACAAACTGAAGAATAAAAGCCATATGATCATCTCAAGAGATGCAAAAAAATGATTGGCAAAATTCAGAACACCCATTTATGATAAAAACTTTCTAGAAAGTGGGCATAGAGGGAGCCTACCTCAACATAATAAAGGCCACAAATGACAAATCCACAGCAAACCTCATTCTCAATGGTGAAAAACTGAAAGCATTTCCTCTAAAATCAGGAACAAGACAAGGAAAGTCCACTCTCTCCACTATATGCAACAGTGCTTTGAAAGTCCTAGCCATGGCAATCAGAGAAGAAAAAGATAAAAGGAATCCAAATTGGAAAAGTAACGCTGTTACTGTTTGCAGATGTGACATTATTACCTGGAGAATTCTAAGGAGGCCATGTAAGAGAGCCCATCAATGAAATCTGCACTGTTGCAGAATTCCAAAGGAATACACAGAAATCTCTTGCAGGGCCTCCCTGGGGGCCCAGTGGTTGAGGATCCACGTGCCCATGCAGGGGACACAGCTTTGTTCCCTGGTCTGGGAAGATCCCATCTGCCATGGGGCAACTAAGCCCGCATGCCAGAACTACTGAAGCCCGAGTGCCCACGACAAGAGAAGGCACCGGAATGAGAAGCCCACACACCACAAGTGGAGAGTGTGCCCCCGCCCACAACTACAGAAAACCCATGCGCAGCAACAAAGATCCAGCACAGTCAAAAAAAACATATATCTCAAATTCTTATATACTAACAATGCAAGATCAGAAAGAGAAATTAAGGAGACAATTCTATTTACCACTGCAGCAGAGAATAAAACACCTATGTATAAACCTACCTAAGGATGTAAAAGAACTCTACTCAGAAAACCGTAAGCTACTGGTGAAAGAAACCAAAGGTGGCACAGACAAATGGAGAGATATACCACGTTCCTAGGTTGAAAGAATCAACACTGTGAAAACGACTGTACCATCCAAAGCAATCTACAGGTTCAACAAAATCCCTCACAAATTATCAATGGCACTTTTCACAGAATTAGAACAAAACAATCTCCAGCTTGTATGAAACCACAGAAGACCCCAAATAGCCAAAGCAACCTCAAGAAAGAAAAACGGAGCTGGAGAAATTGGGCTCCCAGACTTCAGACTACTACAAAGCTACCATAATCCAAAGTTTCATTGCAGCACTATTTACAACAGCCAGGACATGGAAGCAACTTAAATGCCCATCAGCAGAGGAATGGATAAGAAAGGTGTGCTACATATATACAATAGAATATTACTCAGTCATATAAAAGGAACAAAGCAAGGCCATTTGAAGCAATATGGACGGACACAGAGGAGGTCATACTGAATGAAGTGCGTCAGACACAAAAAGACAAATACATGACATCACTTGTGTGTGGAATCTAAAAAAAAAAAAAAGAATACAAATGAACTTATTTACAAAACAGAAGCAGAGACACAGATGTAGAAGACAAACGACAGCTACCACAGGATAAGCTTGGGGGGCATAAATTGGAAGGCTGGGACTGAGATTTACACACTGCCATTTACACAATAGATAACTAACAATAACTTGCTTTATAGCACAGGGAGCTCTCCTCAGCACTCTGTAACGGCCTGTATGGTAAAAGAACCTAAAACTGAGTGGATACACGAATATGTGGGCTTCCCAGGAGCCTCACTGGTAAAGAATTCACCCGCCAAGTAGGAGACGCAGGTTCAATCCCTGGTTTGGGGAGATCCCCTGGAGAAAGAAATGGATACCCACTCCAGTATTCTTGCCTGGGAAATTTCAAGGGAAGAGCAGCCTGGTGGGCTACAATCCATGGGGTCACAAAGAGCCAGACACAACTTAGCGACTCAATAACAACAATGTATGTTTATGTATAACTGACTCGCTTTGCCGTATACCTGAAACTAACAGAACAATGTAAATCAACTATACTTCAACAAAAAGTTTTAAAAAATAAACTAATGGGATCTAATTAAACTTCAAAGTTTTGCATAGCAAAAAAAAAAAAAACCACTATACGAAAAGGCAAGCCACAAACTGTGAGAAAATATTTACAAACAAACCAACTGACAAGGGATTAATCTCCAAAATATACAAACAGCTCATGCAGCTCAATATCAAAAACAACTCAATCAAAAAATGGGCAGAAGATCTAAATAGACATTTCTCCAAAGAAGACATACAGATGGCCAAAAAGCACATGAAAAAATGCTGAACATCACTAATTATTAAAGAAAGGCAAGTCAGAACTATAGTGAGGAATCACGTCACACCAGTCAGGATGGCCATCATCAAAAAGTCTACAAAAAATAAATACTGGCAAGGGTGTGGAGTAAAGGAGACCCTCCTACACTGTTGGTGGGAATATAAATTGGCTCAGTCACTGTGGAAGAGAACAGTATGAAGGTTCCTTAAAAAACTAAATATAGAATTACTGGATGATCCAGCAATCCCACTCCTGGGCATGTCCTCAGAGAAAATCATAATTCAAAAAGATACGTGCACCCCATTATTCACTGAAATACTATTTACAATAACCAAGACATGAAAGCAATCAAAATATTCATCAACAGAGGAGTGGACAAAGATGTGGTACATACATACAATGGGACATCACTCAGCCCTAAAAAAGAACCAAATAAGGACATGTGCAGCAACGTGGATGGACTTGAGATTTATCACACTGAGTGAAGTCAGTCAGAGAAAGACAAACACCAGGTGATACTGGTTTTATGTGGAATATAAGAAAACGGTAGAAATGAACTTATTTATAAAACAGAAATGGAGTCACAGATGTGGAAAGCAAACGTCTGGTTACCAGGAGAGAAAGGGGAAAGGGATCAATTGGGAGATTGGCGCTGACATATACACGCTATTATATATAAAACAGATGACTAATCAGGACCTGCTGGGTAGCACAGGGAATTCTACTCAATACTCTGAAGTCAACTACACGGGAAAAGAATCCAAGGAATAGATATATGTATACCGTACACCTGAAATTCATACATTTTTACAAAATAAAGTCGGAAAAAACCCCACCTGAAAACCCTAGATGTCCGCAAAAATTGTAAAGAGACCTTATCAAATTCACCCTCTATTGCCCCCTGGCTAGGAAGAAGCCAGTGTCTGAGAGTATTCATTTTGGGACCAGAGCCTGCAAATCAGTGGAGTCTCAGGTCAGCCAGGACCTGGGGGCCTCGACTGCACCCCACCCCCCATCTCCAACAGCGGGGAGGGGGCCCCAGGGAGGTCCGAGCCCTCCCAGCAGCAGAGGGAGAGGGTTTCTGGAGGGGCCTGGCCTGGGGTGAGAGCTCTGAGACAGGCTGCGACCTGGGACTGCTTGTTGCAGGGCTGGCACCCGGACAAACGTCCTCTCCAGCAACAGGGCACAAAGAAACTCTAAGTGACTGCAAACAACGACACGCATGGGTGTGTGCCAAGTTGTTTCAGTCATGTCCGACTCTCTGCAACGCCATGGACTGGAGCCCGCCAGGCTCCTCTGTCCGTGGGATTTCCCAGGCAAGAATACTGGAGTGGGTTGCCATTGCCATTCCCTTCTCCAGGGGATCTTCCCGACCCAGGGATTGAACCCAGGTCTCCTGCACTGAAGGCTGATTCTTTACTGTCTGAGCCACCATAGAAGCAGTGGAGGCAAATTATGGACAAGAAGATACAAAAAAAAAAAAACCCCAAAACTCGACTGCTACTTCTGATGAGCTGGGAGCAAAAGCAGGGTGCTGTGCGTGACCCCGCACTCCACACCTCTAAAGGGACAGACAGACCACCTAGGCCACTCTTTGGCCTGACCCCTGAACACACCCCTACCCTCACCCCATATGAGGAACCAATTTGCCCCCACCTCAGAGAGCAAACGAGGGGACCTGTTACTTGTTTTCATTCCTCCTTCTGCAGCAGGAACTGCAATAAATCCTTGCCTGAATTCTGATCGATTTCTACTGTTTAAGGAGGCCAAGAACCATGGTCGGTAGCAAAGTATCCAGTGACGCCATGTAGGGGACAATTGCCCACTTCCCAGGAGAGGATCTGGGCACGTCCAAGACCATGGAATGAAGCCTTCCTGTGGCTGACCCGCGCCCACCTGAGTCTCGTTTCAGCGTCACCACAGGTGGTAAGTCTGCCTTCCCGGCCCCGGGGCATCTCGGGACCCTCACCTGGGCAATGCCTTCTCCTCCCCTGTGTCCTTTTCCAGCTCCTGAAATCTCTGTCCTCTCCTCCTTGTCTTATCCTTCCGAGAGAGTGGACACCAGGCAGCTACAGCATCGCTTCCCCCAGCTTGTGAGACCTGCTCCCTCTGGCCAAGGGCTCACCTGATGGGTGGTGAGCAGAAGTGGGGAGGCTCTCCCGATGGGAGGTTTATCTCATAAGTGACAGATGTTCAAACCTCAGCACGCGGCCCAAAGTCCAATCACCCCCAATATGCTCACCTTTGTTTCCCTGCCGCCAAGAGACGTCCCCTTGGGAACGGGCCCACGCAGCAGATTTCCACACACTTGTGTACACGCGCGTGAGAGTCCCAGAGATGACGGACACCCAGCTGGTTTCCAGGCTTGATGAGCCCCGTGGGCAGCGGCCAGGGTGCCCCCTCCTTCACCGGCCCTTTCTGGAGGCGCACAGGTTGGTGTCTGAACAGACACCTGGCAGGGGGCAGGTTGAAATGGCAATTTCTCTGTATCTTCCTCTTTCCCGGTTTTTCCTATCTCTCCTCCGTTTACCTCTCCCTCGGTCCTCACCCACTACACTCCCATCCCAATCATCCTAAAGTCTTATCTGTATCTTTATAAACTTTTGTCACTGGTGTCTTTCTTGTATGTAGTTTTGTCTGTCTGACAGCTCTTGCAAGTCCCTGCCAAGACATGGTGGAGAATTCAAACCTCGAAATACAAACATAGCCCAAACTGCCTGAGACTCCAGCCTTGGGTTATTTGGGGAGAATTTTAAAGAACAAAAAAGAAAAAGAGAGGGGCTTGGGTCTCTCTCCTCTGCCTTTGCAACGTAACTCTTCTGCCTGGGCTCCAAGAATTACCTGATCCATCCCTAACTGAAGAAGAAGAGAGACCTTTTTGAATTCAAGCGGGAAAACTATGAGATCCCTGGTTCTGTAGAAATTAACTTATCTGGCTTAGGCTTGTGGGTTTAATTAATACAGACCTGTCTTTAGAGTTATCAACATGACACTTTTACTGTACCTAGGGTTACTGAAAGTCAGTAAGTGCATGTTGTTTCTGCTATCATAAAATCTGTCATCAAACAGAATAACCTTATGCAATTAAACTTTTGGGCAAATATAACTGTGATAAGAGCTTTCTGGTAAATGCTATAGGAATCATTATGCTTTGGAAATGTCCATCTAGAATGTTGTTGTTTAGTTGCTTAGTCGTGTCTGCCTCTCTGTGACCCCATGGACTGTATCCCCCACCCCCGCCCCGGGCTCCTCTGTCCATGGGATTCTCCAGGCAAGAATACTGGAGTGGGTTACCATTTCCTTCTCCGGGGGATCTTCCCTACCCAGGGATCGAACCCAGGTCTCCTGCATTGCAGGTGGATTCTTTACCATCTGTGCCACCAGGGAAGCCCAAGTTGATTGAACTGCAAAACACACAGCTTGTGTGCAAGAGCTCAAGTTATGGTCCTAGTGATTGCCCGCCCTGAACTCCCTGGTCTTCTCCAGTACTCCCCATAGGAACAAGAACATGCTGAGAAATGGGGCTAGGATAGAGGAAGCACAGGTTAGTATGAAGAGCAGGGGAAGCTTCTAGTCCCGGAGGCCCAACAATGGAAACTAAGAGTTGACGATGCCTCCACTATGGGAGGGATGCACCATGGGACTTGAGGCAAAAGGCTTTTTCAGGGAAGGGGCTTGCAAGAACAGTAAAGCAAGCAACACTGGCCTGTGACTTATGTGCCCATAATAATCTGAAAGGGATCTTTCCAATCCAGGGGTCAAACCTGGTTTCCTGCAATTGCAGGCAGATTCTTGACCATCTGAGCCACCAGGGAAGCCCCATAATAATGCCCAGACCCATCCAATCCCCCCTCTGTTACTCAGGCCAATTCAGTGCCGACTGACACATCCAGGGGAAGATTGGCAGTTAGATTTCACCCAAATGCCCCCACGATCAAGATATAAATATGGTCTGGGCTTGGTTGATACTTTCACAGGATGGGTTGAAGCCTTCCCCACCTGATCTGAAAAGGCTATGGACATCTCTAAGTTCCTTTTAAAAAGAAGTAATTCCTCGCTTTGGACTTCCCAAGTCTCCCCAGAGCCATAATGGGCCCTCTTTTATAGCCAAAATCACACAGGGGCTCACAACAGCCCTAGGGACAGACGACAAGCTACATACCTCATGTTCGACTCTCTGTGACCCCATAGACCGTAGCCTGCCAGGCTCCTCTGTCCATGGGGATTCTCCAGGCAAGGATACTGGATTGGGTTGCCATGCCCTCCTCCAGGGGATCTTCTCGACCCAGGGATTGAACCCATGTCTCCTACACTGGCAGGCAGGTTCTTTACCACTAGCATCATCTGGGAAGCCCAATTGTATGATTTAGTTCATGTGACATGCCAGGAATGGGCAAATCAGGGCTAGATAGTAGATTAATGGTTGCCAGGGGCTGGGAGGTGGGTGGTGATGGGGAGTGACTGCTAACAGGTATAGGTTTTCATTTAGAGGAGATGAAAATTGACTATGGAAACAGGCAACTGTGAATGTGCTAAAAGCCACTGTAAATGAGTGAATGGTGTGCTATGTGAATTATTGAGGTATCTCAGTAAGCTGTTATATTTAAAACGTTGCAAACGAGAGTAGGATACAAGGGTAAGGAGGGAGCCAGGGAGAGATGTATCAGTCACCATAAAGCACATAAAAGTGGTTTAAATATGAAACCAGTGATTAGAAATGTTGACTTCCAACCAACCTGCAAAACCTGAAGACTCAAGAAAAGGAATCAAATGGCTAGTATATATATATATATATTTTAAAACATTTTAAAGTGAAAAAAAAAAGAAAACCACCACCATCTAAAAACTCTAGACCTTAGCAACATTTGTAGAGAGACTTAATCAAATTCAACCTCTGTTGTTTCCTGGCCAGGAGGAGCCCAGTGTCTGAGAATATTCATTTTGGGGTCAGAGACCGCGAGTCCATAGAAGCTGAGGTCAGTCAGACCTTGGAGTCTCACTTTGAGCCTCAGCTTTCCCAGCCCCGCCTCCCCGGCAGGAGCCCTAGCGTGGTCTGAGCCCTTCCAGCTGCAGGGTTAGAGGGTTTCTCAAGGGGCCTGGCCCGGGGTGACAGCTCTAACTGCTGCCCTGTCTCCCCCAAACCACGCCCTGTCCCAGGGAGCCACCCGCGCGTCTCCATCCTCCCCCCGGCCCTCCAAACTGTTCAGCTCCTCATTCTGCAGTTAGTCAATGCCTGCTGTATACTGGGGTGTCCAAAAGAAGAGCTCACGCTCCTTACAAACCTGTCCCTCGTCTTCTCTCCCCCACAGGTGCCTATCTCTCATACCTACCCAGACACCCAAACAGGTGCCCAGGGCATGTCCTGAACACCCCATCCCCACCCGAGGCAGGACACAGATGGGCCCCAGGCTTGAACAGTTTCTCCCCTACGGACAGAAACTCCACAAAAGCACACGGACGGAGGAGGCTGGACCCTGCCCAGAAAGAAGATCACGTATTCCTCGTTGTCGAAGTTAAGGAGGCCTCCCCAACGACACAGGCACAGAAAGGCTGCTTGGAGGTCAAAAGGGGAGTGGGTGTCACCCCATAGCAAGTGATGTCAGCTACCCACAGGCCTCCGCGCTAGACTCCATCTCGGCTCGGAGATGCGCACGCACACGTGGGAGGAGACTGAGGTTACCAAATACAGACACACAAGCAGGCCAAGCAAGGTGCCTGGCCAGAGGAAACCCAGGAGAAATGCCCCATAAACGTGATTCAAACCACGAGGGCAAGACCCTCTCTGAGCCCGCCCGTGTGTCTATATCCACATGTACTCTTTTTCCTCCTAATAAACGCTGGACTTGCTTCACTACTTTCCGTCTCTGTGTGGAAACTCACTTCTACCCAGGCAACAAGCTAGGGCCTCATCACTGCCCACTGGTCCCTGGGGGTCTGGTGGCCAGGATTCGACGCTCTCCCGGCCACTGCCCGGCCTGTCTCTGGCTGGAACCGAAACCCTGAGGTCACTCCTGCTCCCCACAAGCCTCTCAGCCGCCATCCCCAGGGCGCAGACTTCTCCCCTTTGTCACTCTTTCCACGCGCATCTAGAATCTCTCGCATCCCTCAGCCACCTGACCTGACACCTGACCTCAACCTGGGAGGCCCGGTCCGATCAGCGCCTCCCCATCACTGCTGTTCTCCCAACTCTGCCCCAGCCGGAGGGAAGTCATGCAGCACCACCACCCACCAAAAGGAAAACCAAGCCCTCCACCAGCACGCTCCCCGCCAGGCCCTGGCCCGAGCCAGGCTGTCCCCTCGGCCTGGTCGGCCGCTGTCACTCACCATTCAAGGCCCAAACAGCACTGAGCCCCTCTGCCCTGCGCTCCCCAGGCACTTGGACCCATTCTTTCTCCAAAGACATCTTCGCAAATACTCGTTTGAACACGTCCCCTGTCCCACCCTCCTCTGGGAAGCCTACCCTGACCACCCAGAGCGGCTCCGACAGCCCTCTGGCTCCCCACCACTCAAGCACATGCCTCATTATCAAAGCAACTGACTGCCTCCCAGCCTGGGAGCTCCTGGAGGGGATGAAGCGGGTCCGTGTGCCTCAGTGGACCCCATACCCAGAGAATCCTGAGGCGCTGTATGTTGGTTGAAAGCTGGGATGCGGCCTTACAGCCAAAGCGCAGTTGAGCCTCAAGCGTTTGCCCGCCTGTTGCTCCAGCCCTTCAATTAGCCCCAGCTGGGCAGAGGCCCGCGCCCCGAGCAAATGGGCTCCAGCTGGGGAGGCCCCTGCCCTCTCCTCCCTGCCCGCCCCCGCCTCTGGCATCAGCTCTTCTGCCCCTTGGAGGGGTGGGGGGGTGCGGTTTCTGGGGCCAGCCTGAGGGAGCAGGGGGCGGGAAGGATCAGGACCCCTGGGGAACAGGCTCCCTCTCGGAGGACTGAGGGGGCCACTCCATGAGCTCACCTGGCTTTTCAGACCCTGACGGCATGGACGACCCCTCTGCGGAGGCCGAGGAGGCGGAGGAGGCAGAGGAAGCGGAGGAGGCCGAGGAGGCCGAGGAAGAGGTGTCACTGGAAGCGACGCTCCCGGGAGCCATCCCGCAGGCAAAAAGTTACGGGTGGCCCCCTCGCCTGGCGTGAGACCCCGGGGCCGCCTGCTCGCCTTACATACCCCCCAGTTAGCCCCTGATTGGGCGGGAGGCGCGGCTGCTGATTGGGCGGGAGGCTGGGGCCTTGCAGCCCCGCCCGGAGCGCCGATGATGCCTCAGCCCAGGCACCTGCTCCGGTGTGACCTTGCCCATGTGCCTGACTTCTCTGGGTCTCAGCCCCCACGGTGAAAGGAAGGGGGCTCAGATGCTTGATCCCTCCTGCGCCTCCTCGCAGCAGAGGCTGGGGGGTGCAGACGGGGAACTGGCACGCCTGGGCCACAGGGAGCTAGCCGCCCGGAGGGGCCCCCTGCCCCAGTGCCCACCCCTGTGCCCAGGCCCCAGCTGGCCTCCGCTGTCTCAGGAAGCAGCAGGTGGCGGCCAGCCAGTGGGTTCACCTGGAGCAGACACCCCCAGGTCAGCCTGTCCTGACCTCCTTTTGAGTTGCAAGAGTTTCTAACGGGTGACAGAGCGATGTTTAAATTACTTAGCAAAAGTCTCCGTAAATAAGGACAGCATCCACTGGGAAAACCGACAAAGAACACGAATTTACCAGAAAGGCAAACAAACACAGGAGAACAGCCTCGACTTCTTTGGCACTCAGGAAAATTTAAACCGAAACAACGATGAGCTACTCCTTTTCTCATCAAACTGATAAAAACTGAAGACAAAGTGTTGGCGAGGATGCCGGAGCCAGGCCTTCGCTGTCTCTGCCAGGGTGTAAATTGGGTGTAGCCTACTATGGAAAGGTATTCCCTGGAGCCCAGCAACTCCGCCTCTCTCTTCTAGGAGCACATTTGTCGGAAAAGAAATAATTGCTGTGTTATTTGGAAAAGGAAAAAAACAAAAAACTTCCAAATGAATCATTCAGGGCCTGGTGGAATTACTCTCTTACTGTAGAATACTCTGCAGCCATTTAAAATGACGAGGTGCAGACTTCCCTGAAGTCCAGGGATTAGGACTTCCGTCTTCCACTTCAGGGGCTGTGGGTTCGATCCCTGGTCAGGGAACTAGGATCCCACATGCCATGTGGTGTGGCCAAAAATAAATGAATAATAATAACAAATAATAATAAAAATAAATAAAATGACGAGAGGAATTAAAACAAGGATGAGGTGGTATTTCACATGCAGTAGAATGACAATTTTTTTTTTTTTTTTGGCCATGCCAAGTAGCATGTGGGATCTTAGTTTCCCAAACAGGGATTGATCCCACACCCCCTGCACTGGAAGCATGGAGGCTTAACCACTGGACCACCAGGGAAGTCCCCAGAATGACAAATTTTTAAATGTCCATCGAAATTGAGCATCCAGGATGTGAAGAAATACATAGCTGCTGGGAAGCAACATAGAAAAACAACTGCGTAACATCTATTACGACTAAGATGGATTTGGGCCACATCTACCCATGTCACTCTGGGTATAAATTTGAGAGAAATTCTTATACTGATGGGGTTTCTCCCGTAGTTCGGTCAGTAAAGCATCTGCCTGTAATTCGGGAGGCCTGTTCAATTCTTGGGTCTGGAAGATCCCCTGGAGAAGGAAATGGCAACCCACTCTCGTATTCGTGCCTGGAGAATCCCATGGACAGAGGAGCCTGGCAGTTTACAGTTCACAGGGTCGCAAGAGTCAGACACGACTTGGTGCTCTTTCTTTCTTACACTGAAGATACATAAGGGTGCTCAGTGCAATCCTGGCAAAAATGCAAAACAACCTAGATGCCCACCAAGGGCAGACTGGACCAAGGCAGATGCCCACCAAGGCAGATCTGTTCACATGGTGGAATATTACACAGCAGTGAAAATGAATGAGACAGAAAGTATCTGTGGAATATGTTCCCCACTTCTGAGAAGGTAGAACTGTGTGTGTGTGTGTGTGAGTGAGAGTGAAGTCCCAGAAGAAGGTCTGAAAGGATTTATAACAAGGTAATAGCAGTGGTTACCTCTGAGGAGAGTGTAGGATTTTAACAGGGCAGGTCTAGAACAGACTTGCATCTTTCTCTCTGTGGTCTTACTGTTGGGATTTTTCCAGGGGAGTCTCCATTACCAGAGGTCTGGATTGAGGCAGGCAAAGTGTTCTAAAGTGAAACTAGATACCACTGCCTGCCTAGCACCCTTCATGGCTCCCCACTGCCACGGGGACCTCTCCATTGACCTCTCCAGTCTGGCTTATGAAGCCTCCTTCCCCCTTGAAACCCCATAGTCCAACCACACTGAGGCTCTTGGAACCGGTTAGGTGCTGAGAGCTGGGCTTTCCACTTTGGTTTCCTTTGTGTGTGTGTGTTAGACTGATGTACATATAGTGCCAGTTTTTCACCCCTGCCCATATCCATGCCCATCTGCAATGTAAGTTTGCAGCTCTTCCCACGTGCCTGGAATCTGAGCTCACCTTGGGACTTGCTGTGACCAACTCAGTATGAGGGAAGGGATGTCTGGTCCCAGTCCCACGTGAACAAGCCTGCTGGATGTGGAGAGGCCCGTGGCCCAGTCTCCCCTGTTGCCCAGCCCACGCTGGCCAAGCGGCCAGCCCTCCAACTGACCACAGATGCGTGAATGAACCCAGCAGAGATCAGCCAAGCTTGGTCTGGATCACCTGGCTGACCCACAGAGTCACAAGCAACAGTACACGGTGTGTTGTCTGAAGCATGAGGTTTGGAGGTTGTTGTCAGTGTAGCTGATACACTCTTCCTACAAGGCCCTTTTTTATCTATATCTACCATCTCCGGGGGACTTCCCTGGTGGCTCAGTAGTAAAGAACCTGCCTGCCAACGCGGGAGATGCAGATTCCATCCCTTGGACGGGAAGATCCCCTGGAGACGGAAATAGCAACCCACTCTAGTATTTTTTTTTTTAATCTTTTATTTATTTATTTATTTTCCCTTTTTTTTTCATTTATTTTTATTAGTTGGAGGCTAATTACTTTACAATATTGTAGTGGTTTTTGTTATACATTGACATGAATCAGCCATGGATTTACATGCATTCCCCATCCTGATCCCCCCTCCCACCTCCCTCTCTACCCAATCCCTCTGGGTCTTCCCAGTGCACCAGACCCAAGCACTTGTCTCATGCATCCAACCTGGGCTGGTGATCTGTTTCACCATAGATAATATACATGTTTTGATGCTGTTCTCTCAAAACATCCCACCCTCGCCTTCTCCCACAGAGTCCAAAAGTCTGTTCTGTACATCTGTGTCTCTTTTTCTGTTTTGCATATAGGGTTATCATTACCATCTTTCTAAATTCCATATATATGTGTTAGTATACTGTAATGGCCTTTATCTTTCTGGCTTACTTCACTCTGTATAATGGGCTCCAGTTTCATCCATCTCATTAGAACTGATTCAAATGAATTCTTTTTAATGGCTGAGTAATATTCCATGGTGTATATGTACCACAGCTTCCTTATCCATTCGTCTGCTGATGGGCATCTAGGTTGCTTCCATGTCCTGGCTATTATAAACAGTGCTTCGATGAACACTGGGGTGCACGTGTCTCTTTCAGATCTGGTTTCCTCGGTGTGTATGCCCAGAAGTGGTATTGCTGGGTCATATGGCAGTTCTATTTCCAGTTTTTTAAGAAATCCACACTGTTCTCCATAGCGGCTGTACTACTTTGCACTCTAGTATTCTTGCCTGGAGAATCCCCGGACGGAGGAGCCTGATGGGCTCTACAGTTTATGGGGTCACAAAAGAGTCAGATTTGACTTAGCGACTAAACAACAACACCACAATGACAACAACCTTATCTGAACTGTTTCTCACTCATCCTTTTGGCCTCAGTGTAGACATCACGTCCTCGGAAAAGCCCTCCATGACACCCTAAGATGTTAGGGGCCCCTCCTCGGGCTGCCAGCAGCCTCCAGCACCTGGGGTTAAAACACTGCCTTACCTGTCTCCTTGAGCTCTGGGAGGGAGGGGCAGTGGGCAGGGCTGTGTCTGTCTAGTTCCTGGTGGTGTCCCTCATGCCCAGCACAATACCTGGCACGCAGTAGCAGGACTGCTGTAGCAGTCCCAGTGCCAGAGCGGAGCTCGGCTGAGTGGAGGGAGGCCTGAAAACCATCTGCGGGAACCATCTAGAGCAGGAGCCGAGATAAGGCAAAGAGGCGTGTGGAAGCTGGTGCCAACGGGGGCAGCAATTTTGATCACGTTTCCAAGAACTGAGAAAGACTCAGGGATACAAACATTCCCACGAGCTTCATCTGAAACCCTGCTCCAGGTCTGTGCCAGGATAGAGTTTTGCATTTGGAGGGAAGAAGTTCTAAAATGTGCTGCATGATCTAAAAATTCTTCTAGAGGATTGCCTTTTCACAGGGAAATGGTAATTGTGAAGATCAGGCTGCTGGAGAGAGGATGGACTGCTTCGGGTACTCATGAGATGTTTTTGCTGAGAGCTGTGTGAAATTTAAGTTTTGCCAAAAACTTTTTTTTTTTTTGCCATCTTGGGACACTGAATGGGGTCCTTCTACGTGTGAACTTACAGTTCTGCAGGTTACAGTTCTAAACTCTTTGCATTCTCCTTCCAGAGGCAAAAAATCAGGGGCTGAGAGAGAGCTCTGTGGCCTTGACCCTGGCCAGGTCACAGCCCAGACTTGCTCCCTCCAGTCCAACTCTGAGTCCCCAGCGTGTCCTGGCCTAGGGACGTTAGCTGCCTGGAGCCTGGAGATGAGGTGGGTAACACCCTCTGCCTTTATATACGGCGGCTTCCCCACCAATGGCAGTCAAATCAACTGCAAATTGGACACGACTGAGCGACTGAACTGAAGGAAGTTAAGTAGGGTTTACTCTCTACCAGGAACAAGTCAGAGAATATTCAGGTTTTAGAGGAAATTTTTTTTCCCCCTCTGGATGTGAGGCTGATGAATCCTCACAATAAGTGGGCTGTGGGAGTGAGGGGGCAGGGCTGCCTGCGAGGCAGACTGGCTGCAATGCTACTGTGCCTACCACTGCTGGGCCTGGTCCCACACAGTATCTGAAACACAGGGTGGGATCCACACCCGCCGGCCGTGGGAATCCTCTCTCACCGCTGTGGATGGAGGGCGAACTAGCCGGGTATCACCGACACGAAGCGCACCTCCTCTGGACGGCTGCTGGTTCCGGGCCCCTTGCCTGTGGCCCTCCTCCTTCTGGCAACCACCTCCTGAAGTTTCCTTTCGGCTCCTTCCTATCCCCACCCTCAGACCATTCGGTTAACGTAGGGTTAACACTACCGGGCTTCCCTCGTGGCTCAGCTGGTAAAGAATCCGCCTGCAGTGCCGCCGGGCGGGAGACCTGGGTTTGATCCCTGGGTTGGGAGGATCCACTGGAGAAGGGAAAGGCTACCCGCTCCAGTACTCTGGCCTGGGGGAGAAGTCAATGAACTGTAGAGTCAGTCCATGGGGTTGCCAAGACTCGGACGCCAATGAGCGACTTTCACTTTCAACACTACTTGGCTCAGCAAATGCAATCAGGTGACCGGGGGGCAGGCCAATCAGAGGATGAATGCCCATCCCAGCCTGGTGATTGGCTTAGGAGCTATCAGGTGACCCAGGCCTGGCCAATGAGAGCCCTACCTGGAAACGACTAACAGATGGAGAAGAGAAGGTCCATTTCTGCAGGGTTTGTTGAGCTTGGAATTACTGGTGATTTCTATGCTTACGTCGTTGGAACAGTTAACCTGACATAAAGGCATTGCTTTGTCAACAAAGGTCCATCTAGTCAAGGCTATGATTTTTCCAGTGGTCATGTATGGATGTGAGAGTTGGACTATATAAAGAAAGCTGAATGCTGAAGAATTGATGATTTTGAACTGTGGTGTTGAAGACTCTTGAGAGTCCCATGGATTGCAAGGAGATCCAATCAGTCCATCCTAAAGGAGATCAGTCCTGGGTGTTCATTGGAAGGACTGATGTTGAAGCTGAAACTCCAGTACTTTGGCCACCTGATGTGAAGAGCTGACTCATTTGAGAAGACCCTGATGCTGGAAAAGATTGAAGGCAGGAGGAGAAGGGGACGACAGAGGATGAGATGGTTGAATGGCATCACCAACTCGATGGACATGAGTTTGGGTGAACTCCGGAAGCTGGTGATGGACAGGGAGGCCTGGCGTGTTGCGGTTCATGGGGTCACAAAGAGTCGGACATAACTGAGCGACTGAACTGAAAGGCAACACAGAGGAAAGTGCAGCCCAAGGGAGACCTAGAAGCCAGATAGCCTGGGCTTCCCTGGCGATCCAGTGGTTGAGATCCCCCTGCCGGTGGAGGAGACGTGGGTTCCATCTCTGGTCTAGGCTCCAGGGCAGCTGAGCGGATGAGCCACAGCTACTCACTGAAGCTCGAGTGCCCTGGAGCCCGATCACAGCAACAAGAAAAGCCACCGTGATGAGGAGCCCTAGCGCCAGAGGGAAGGGTGGTCCCCGCTCACTACAAGTAGAGAAAGCCAGCGCACAGCAAGGAAGACCCAGTACAGCCCCCTCAAAAGCCAGGTGACCTTATCTGAGCACCTGCACCCAGTCATGCCCGAAGTCCTGAGCTTTTCATTTATGGGAGCCAATCGTGTCTTCCTTTTGCTTCGGTACTATTGAGTGTGATTTCCTGTCTCCTACAGATAAAGGAATCCTGACTGACATCACCCACCTAGGGAGACAGAGTAGAGAGGGGCAACGATAGAGATCCCAGCTTTTACCTGCCCCAGCCCCTCCATGGCACTAAGGATCTCCCTTCTCAGACTCCTGCTGCCTTTGCCCGCCTTGGAGGAGGAGGGTCATTTGGGAGCTACACCTTCATCCCATTCCCCCTTCAGATGAGGTCCCTGGTAGGGCCAGCCCGGAGCCGAGGCTCTGGTAATGCAAAAAGTCTCTCATCATCTGCTGAGTCCAGGAAGCACACTGGCTGCATAAAGCCTGAAATCTCATTAAAGTCAGTTTTAAGATCCCTTTTTGCAGATAAGGAGGCTTCCAAGAGGTGACAAAATTTGCTTGCAGTTTCACGGGCCACCTGGATCTCTGTGACTCCAAGGATGGCGCTTTTCCCATTCCTGGGCCTGCTCCCCACAGCCTAAAGCACTCCCAGGGGGCTGTGATGGTTGCCCAAACCCAGAAACCCCAGGGTCAAGGATCAGATGAACACTGCCCCGTTTCCATCCATCCTGTAGATAAAGAGCTTGAGAGTGACAAAAACCACCACTACCAACACCAAGGATAGGAGCTGAGCTTTTAATACCCCAATTTGCCTTCGTCTCCAGGCAGAGCTGGGGAGAGGTAGAGCTTCCCACTTTGGTTATATAGTGGAGGAGGGGCATTTATGAGGCGGCTCAGTTCTGATGTCCCAGAGTCCCAGCCAGCCTCGCAGCAGCAAGGACTCTCTGGAGGGGGAGAATGGATTGGAGCCGCTGAAGGCTTGCCCAGCAAGGGAGCTAAGATCTGTGACCTGTGAACTTCCCCGGGGGAAGGTGGGTCCAGCCGGATTTCCCATGCTTTTGTTTTTAAGCTCTTTTTGAGACAAAGGTGAGGTTGGGGACCCAGCTCTTCATTAAATGTGGGCAGGTGAACATAGCTTCTAGAAGCTCCATACGGGCCCAGAGATGCTGCAGCCTGGGTGCTGGGCAGGAGAGCTAGTGGTTTCTCAGAAGCTGAGAGCAAGACCTGTCTCTCTGTGGGTTGCATTGGAAGGGAATGGCCTGCGCATCATGGGGGCTATGTACTGGCCGCAGACTCTGGTCCTCTGATGTTGTTTTTCTTTTTCAGGCCTGATGACTGCATTCTGCATTTCCTTGACTGTCCCTCCCTGTGGTCCACCACCCGGCCCTCGTCTGGCCTTGCCGTCTGTCTAATGTTTATAAGCCTGACGAGGCTGGATGCTTACTTAGGGCCTTGCCCAATCTCAAAATGGTCGCTATCAAGAGGAGATGATCATAGGAATGAATTACTTATATTAATTGATATTATTCATAATGTTAACTACAGTCTGTCCAGCTCCTTACTATTTACAAAGAGCTCACACACACGAGTGCATGCACACACACACACACACACACACACACACACACACAATCTCATTTGATCTTCCCAGCAGCTGTGTGAGGAGAGATTTGGAATTCCCATTGTATGGGGGAAGAAAGTGAGGCCCAAGGACAAAACAGCTGCTCAAGGCCATCAGCCAAGGGCAAGCTGCTGCTGCTGCTGCTGCTAACATGTGAGAGGATGGCTGTGCCCTCCCGACCCGTTCATCTCTCCATTCACGTCTCCATTCATTCCTTCCTTCCTCCACCTAGCATTTATTAATAAGCACCTACGGCGTGCCCCGTCGTGTGCTACTCACTTATCCCTAAGCTGGGACACTTTTCCAGAGCAAGAGTTCTTGTGTAGCTGAGAGATGAGCTGAGGGGGAGCGGAGCTACAGCGGGCCCCCGGGAAATCAGGACTCCTTATCGGGCGCCCCTGCAAAGTGAGGCGCCTCCCGTTTCTCTCATTGATTCTTTTGCATTTGGTTGGTTGGTTTTTGTGTTTACACTCAGGGAGCCTGTGAGAGCTGGTTCCAACAGGCGCGGCTCCTGATGGAGCTGCTGAGGCTGGGGTAGGGGTGGGGGCTGGGGGACTCCTGCGGCGGGCCACGGAATCCCTGGAGGGGCTTAGGCAGGCGCCACCTGGCTGGTCTCTGTCTTGGAGACGGTGGTGGAGGCCTCGTCGTCACCCAGTGGGTTCTTGCCACAGCAGAGGGTGGTGAGCATGCAGTTCCGGAACTGGAAGGAAGAGGTAGGGTTAGGGTGAGGGGTGGTCAGGGTCCCCCAGAGTCTGGGTGGGAAATGGCATCGTCAGCGAGGTGTGCCTCCTCTCTCTTCCTGCCTCTGGCCCTCCCAGCCTCCACTCCACCCGTCAGATGGCTCCCTGCAGGAACTTACTAAGCCTCCCCAGCCCCACCCAGAGGCGCTGGGGCCAAACCCAAAGGGGCTTTGTCACTGGTGATGCTCCACAATGCCCTCAGCATGCCAAGGGCCATCTGGAGATTATCCCATTGAACCCAAGAGTTTAGGATTTCATCCTTTCCGTGGATGAAGAGAGTGAAGCCCAGAAAAGGGAAGTGACTTGCCCAAGGCCACACAACTAAAACCTAGCAGAGGTGGGATTTGAACCCAATCTGTCTGACTCCAGGTTTTCCCCACGACCAAAGAACCTGCAGAGGAACCACTGGTCTCTGTTAAAAGGACCACTTTATCCCTTCATCCCTCAGAACGAGACGTTTTAGCATCCTTTGGGGCTTTGTGGAGACTGGCACCTGTTCCCAGGCCCAGGTCTTTGACCATCTGGACTGTTAAAGCTAGCCTCCAGAACCTTCTGAACTGCCACTTGTCTCCTGAGCCAGCATCAGAGGGCTTGCTAGAAATGCATGTTCCTGGGCTCACCCTGAGCTTCTAATCAGAAGATCTGGGGGTTGGTCCAGGAATGTGCATTTCTCCCGGATGACTCATGATTACCCCAGGGAAGACCAACTCCCCTGCCCATTTTGCAGGTGGGAAGACTGAGGCCCAGTTAAGACTGCAGCTTCTCCGCCTGTCGCCTGGGGGAACCTGGCCCCTTCCCGCCCCACCAGCAGGCACCTGCTTGTTCATCATGATGTAGATGACGGGGTTGTAGACGGAGGCAGACTTGGCAAAGAAAGCCGGGAGGGTCATGAAGATGGGGCCGAAGTCAGAGCCCTGATGGGTGAAGATGTAGAACGCCACTCCGGCATAGGGCACCCAGCAGATCAGGAAAGCGATAACCATGATGATAACCATGCGGGTGACCTCCTTCTCGGCCTTCTGAGTGGTGGCCGACTCCTGCTGCTGGGCGGCCGCCTGCGGGGACACAGCGCCTGGTGTCCGGGCTCGAGGCTCCTCTGGGCTGGGGGGCTGTGCTCAGCCTCATCCATGCTCTTGTCCCCCGCCCCACACAGCACTGGCCCCCCAAGGGCCCTACCTCCTTGACGGTGAACACCAGCTGCCCGTAGCAGAAGAATATGATGATCAGGGGGATGGTGAAGTGGACCACGAACATGTAGATGACGAACGACTCGTTGTTGACCTCCGGCTTGAGCGTGTAGTAGTCAATCCCACATGAGCACTGCATGCCCTCCGGAATGTACCTGAGGACCGGGGAGGGGAAGGGACCGCAGCGGCAGAAGAAGACCTGCATGTGAGGGGCTGGGGCTGGGCCCAGCTGACCAGAGTCCTCTGCCAACGCCCGCGGCAGGGCTGGTCTCACTCTGGGCCTCACTCTCCCTCTCTGTAAAATGGGGATAACAAACCTCTCCCTGGCTGTGAGGCTCACATCTACTGAGATAAGGGATTCAGATGTGTGGAAACAGTGCTGTTGCCTTGTTTGGCACCGTGTTATCCTGGGACCCTGGTCTCTCCCGGTCTCTCACTCCCAGCGCCCCTACTCTGCCACTGTGCTTCCCTGCCTGGAGCTTCTTCACCCAGCCTGCCACTCCCGAGTGGCCGGAGGCCAGGCCTGGGACCATGAGGTGGGTGGGGAGAAGGGAAAAGCTCCCAATGTCTGTATTGCAGGCACCCAGATCTTTCTAGGCCACTCAGGGTAATTAAGGGATCTTTGCACAGTTTCTGGAAACAAGAGGCCCTGGGGCGTGTGGTTAGAGCGTGTGATTTCAGAGGATGGTGACGCTGAACTGACCTCGGGAAACCCAGTGTCCATTAGCTGCGTCCACGAGGATGTAACTAGGCCAGACTGGAGAAGACAGGGGGCAGGGGTGGGGTTTTTTGCCCCTTGCTAAATTGCTCGGGAGAGAAAACACTGGCCCCAGGAAGACTGAGAGAGGAGGAAAGGGGAGAGAGATGGCCGTTTCCTGGAAGTAGAAGGGCACGAAGCCTCTGGGAACCCACAGAGTCCAATCTCCCAAGCCACGTTCCACCCCACCGCCATCTCATCTCAGCCCGTTGGGGGTTAACGGCTGAGAGTCTTGCCAGGACTGGTTCCCAGGGCCACACCGTCACACCTGCACGAGGGGGGGCTCTGCCTCTGCAGGGGCAGAGGCCTGAGGTCAGAGGAGCCGCTCCCGGGGTCCTGGACCAAAGAGGATTGGGATCTGGCCTGGCTTAGTTGGGGATTAGGGGCACAGCCAAGGTGAAGGGTTGGGGCGTCTTGGAGTCTCCTTGACACGGGGAGCAGCCCCGTAGCGACGTTGGGGGCTGACCCTCTCTTCCCTGCCCTAAACCTCAACCCTATGACAGCTGCCAGCTCGGGGGGCCTGAAACCAGGCAGCAGCCCACCCCCCCCAGCCGGAGGACCCTAGGAAGCGCCCCGGAGACCCTCCTCCCCTCCTGCTCAGTGATGTTACCTGGACCAGCCGACAAGGGGGGGCGCGGCGCAGGCCAGGGCCATGACCCAGGTGAAGGCAACGCCCATGATGGCGTGGTTCTCCCCGAAGCGGAAGTTGCTCATGGGCTTGCACACCACCACGTACCGCTCGATGGCCAGGACCACCAAGGACCACAGGGCGATTTCACCTGCAAGGCGGCCGGCCATCAGTCAACCCGCCGTGTGGCTGGACCTGTCTGTCTAAGGAGGGGGTGTGCTCCTCCTGGGGATGGGGAGGGCGGGGTCGACCAGGAAGGCACCCGGGGAGCAGTCCCGGAGCACGGACTTAAGGAGCGTAGGGTCTGGACATGGACGAGGGGAGATGGCGGGGCAGACGGGCCGATAAGCCACGTGGAGTAACTCCCAGGAAGGTTAGTGCAGCCAGAGTTCTGGTTCACCGGGAACACGGCAGTTGACTCTTGGGGTCATGGCTGAGAACTGGGAGCCCGGCATGGAGTTTTCACAGAAGAATGTGTCCTTCCTGGGGCCACTGGCAGAGTTCCAGTCACAGGGGACAGCAGAGACAGCAGGAGCAAGAGGGGGAGGCCTCCCTTTCCTCCTGGGCAGCGGGCCTCTCGCCTCCAGGGACATGGGACACGCTGGGCATGGGCGACCCTCTCCTGGGAGCCAGGGAGCTGGAGAGTGTTTTGCTCAGAGGGAGGAGGAGGAATAATAATGATGGGGTTCAGACATCTGCCCCGCACATCACCCTCAGAAACTCAGGAGGGAGATGGCCCTGGGGTTTACCAACCGGGGCATTTCCCAGAGTTAAAGGGAACGCCAGTGGGTACTCCAGGCCCGTGGTTGTCGCAGAGGTGTGCCCACCTGTGTGTGGCATCCTTGTGGCCTGAGACTGGGGGATCGCAGTCACCCAGCAATGGCCAGCGCCCCGGGAACAGGGCTGAGGCAGGGCCTGGGCGCACGTGGGAGAGAGGAGACAGAGCTTCCTGTGTCTGGTGCCGGGCTCTCTCCATCCCCCAGGCTTTGTGACGACAACCTCCCGTGTCTCCTGCTTGCCTGAGAGGCGTGTGTCCCCGGGGGACACTCCTGGGTCTGAGCCAGGAGACCCAGGCTCTGGGCACTGGCCTGCCACATTCCTGAATCACTCCTCCCCTCTGCACACTGCAGTTTTCTCATCGGCTAAGTGAAAGTGAAGTCGCTCAGTCATGTCCGACTCTTTGCGACCCCATGGACTGTAGCCCACCAGGCCTCCGTCCATGGGATTTTCCAGGCAAGAATACTGGAGTGGGTTGCCATTTCCTTCTCCATCGGCTAAATGGGATCTATTCATCTGTTTTTCAGTGAAAATATTTTAAAAGCATGGCTCACAGCTACACAGATCACCTCACCAGGTCTACTGGCTCCCTGTGAATGGACTCCTCAAGGCGGAAAGCCTTCAAGTAGAGCAGAGAGCCTGGAGGCAGGCTGGGAGGGAGTCAGAGGGAAGCTGGGGAGGGACCGCGCCCGGCGCCCGGTGCAGGCAGAGGCCGGTGCCTGGAGGACTGAGGACTGTCATCCCGCCCCGGGCTGGGGCCCTGAGCACAGACACCCGTGTTGTCCAGCTCTCTGTCCCCAGGACCCGGCGTGGGTCTCACCCAGCCCCGCTGCTCCAAGGGGACCAGAACCGTGGCCTGAGGGGCCACAGAGAGAGTGGGCTTGCCACTCAGCCTTGCCAGAGACTGCCTGCGACCCCAGCGAGGCCCCGGACTCCTCACATCTGTCTCCTGGCTGGAGGGCGAGACAGTGACCCCAGTGCCAGTGAGATCACGTGCTCGGTGGCCGCCGTCCACCAACGCTGGCCGAGCTCGTCATCGCTCACCCAGCGTTTACTGACTGAGTAAGGGAGGGCTTTGGATCCTGGGCTCTCGTCTACCATCCGCAAGGCTGGGGCTGTCCCCACACACCCCCCTGCCACACCCAAGCTCCTGGCTCCTGCACACACACAGCCGCCCCTGCCCAGCCCACTGCACCCGGCTCATACCGCCCAGGGTGGCAAAGAAGCCCTCCAGGTTGCAGCCCGTGGGCCCAAAGACGAAGTATCCGTGCAGAGAGGTGTAGAGGGTCGTGGTGAAGCCCCCGAAGACCATGAAGAGGTCGGCCACGGCCAGGTTCAGCAGGATGTAGTTGAGGGGCGTGCGCAGCTTCTTGTGCTGGACCGTGACGTAGAGCGTGAGGAAGTTGATGGGGAAGCCGAGCACGATCAGCAGGAACATGTAGGCGGCCAGCATGGAGAACTGCCACGGCTCGGCCAGGTAGTACTGTGGGGCTTCAAAGGGGCTGCGCACCACACCCGTCTTGTTGGAGAAAGGCACGTAGAAGTTCGGGCCCTCCGTGCCGTTCATGGCTGCGGCCCTCGCGGCTGCCCGCCGGCGGCGCAAACCCAAGGATGCTTCTGAGGCCGGAGCTCAGCCACACGGGGCTCCGGCTGGATGACTCCGGGCTCTGACTACCCCCCCAGGCCCTTATAAAGTGACCTCCCCTCCCTAAGCTCCCGGCTGAATCAGCACCTGGGAGATTGGGGGCGTTATTAATCATATTAATCCTCACTGCTGCAACAAGGGGCCTAATTGGCTTCCAGGTGGGGCCAAGGTGACTCCAGGTAAAAGGCTGTGGTTGGGGAGAAGGGGGTGGGGGTGCTGGGGACCCTGGGAAAGAGCAGAGGCCTGCCTCCAACTCCCCTGTCCCCCTCTGTCATCTCAGCTGACGGCCCTGGCCTGGCATTGGGACCCCCGGCTCCAGGCCCACTTCCCTCCAGCTCAGGGCCAGCAAACTTCGCCTTCCTCCTGCCTGGCCCACGAGCTCCCGGAGGGCAGAGCGCTGGTTCTTCTGTCATCCCCTCTCTCAGCCCCTGAGCCATCCCTTCCCCACCTGGGTCACCTCTGGGCTTATCCAGTCACCACACACTGACAGTGCCCACTGACAAGGTTGTGAGCTTCACAAGTGCAGCGGGGCACTCTGGGGATGGGACGCAAGCCCCACGTTGCCCAGGAGCTCAAAAAGCATTTGTTCCCTTGATCTGGAGTTCACTCACTCACTTGTTCAAACCGACATTTCTGTGCAGGCCACTGGGGGAGCCGAGGCTCCAGGAAGGAGGAGCTTATGGGCTGGGGAGGACTTCCGTGTGGGAAGACTCGCTCCCGACCTGGGGAGGGGAGGCCACCGGCCCGTGGAGACGTCCAGGGGGACAATGTTTAGAGGGAGGGGGGCACTTTGCCAGGTTGCCAAGTGGGGATGTCAGCATAGACTGAAGACAGAGGCCCGGCAGAGGCCTGAGGCCCGTCTGGGATGTGGGCTGGGGTCAGCTGGGGTGGGGCTTAGTGACAGGGGCTTTATCCAGGGGAACTTGGGCAGATCTTGGGCACAAAAAAGTGTCTCAAAAGCCCTCAAGGATGAACTGAAGGGAGTGATGGTGGAGGAAGGGCCCAGGGCAGAGGTGACCGAATCAGGGAGGCTCTCAGGGCTCCTGAAGCAAGGCCTTGCCTGCAGGAGGTGAATGGGGCCAAGCCTGTGCCGGGCACCAGATCCCTGCGGTGAGCAAGGAGGTGTGGTCCTGGGCGCTCCTGTGTGGAGGGGAGGTGGGCCCTGGGAACAGCACACGGGCCACGGCTCGGGACTGGGGTCAGGCTAGGCTGGGGCCGTGGGCCTTGGGCGCCACGTGATCGACAAGCCATGATGGCGTACCCCAGGACAGCATGATGAGCTCAGGGTACGAACAAGGGCCCCATCTACAATAGGATCATGAGGACCCCTCCCAGGAGTAAAGTGGGGTCATGGGCAGCCTGGCCTTCGGGGTCCCCAATGACCACGGCCCAGCTGTGAATTTTATCCCGCACCAACTGTGTTCCACACAAGATACTCAGTTCTGGGGGACACAGTGGACAAGAAGGACCAAGCCCCTGCCTGTAGGACGTGTCCTTCTGTGGGGGTGAGGAGGGGGCCCCCACAAACCATGAAACAAATGACAATAGGGTACATTCAGGTGGTGACGTCCTCCTGACACATAGTCGCCCTGGAGCTGCCCAGGGGGGCCTGAGAGCTCAAGGATGGAAGGAGCGCTGAGGGGTGGAGCTGATCAAGGAGAGAGAGCGGCCAGTGCAAAGGCCCTGAGGCAGGGAACGCAAGGCTGGCCAGGAAGCGTCCCAGTGTCCGGGACCTCCGTGGCCGAGGCTGCCTTGTGCTGTCTCTCTTCCCACCTGGGATGTCCTCACCTGTCTGCTCAGAAACGTGCCCCCTTCCCTGCAGCCCACCTGGGGCTCCAGAGCCCTGCTGTCCCGGGAAGCGGGCAGCGTCAGGACTCGCATGGGGAGCCTAGTGGTATGTGCGCTGCGGGGAGGAGCAAGGGGCAGGCAGGCGTGGCGGGTGGGTGGGGCGCGGCCGCTCAAGGTGTAAGGTGCTTGGCGCAGTGATTAGGCCCATCGCTAAAGAGGTCAAGGTGAAGCATTTGATTCTGACACGGCCCCTGGTGGCCGGACAGAGGGACAGACGACGGACTCCCTGGGTCAAGGCCAGCACACGCGGCCCTGCCCTGGCCAGGCTGAGCCCCCAACCCTCAAACTCATGACCTTGCTTGTTACCCCCTAATGCTTATGACAACATGGAAGCTTTTAATTCCTATTCTGTTCATGGGTCTCGTAGGCTGTAACCCGAGCCCCCAAGGGTGGGCTGGGGTCTGTCTTGCTCATCACAGGGCCCCAGAGCCCAGCTCGAACACGGCAGGTGCATGTAAATTGTTTCCCCTACTTCAGCGGTCTCCAACCTTTTTGGCACCAGGACCAACTTCGTGGAAGACAGTTTTTCCATGGACCAGGGGTTGGCGGGAAGGGATGATTTCAGGATGATTCAAGTGCATTACATTTACTGTGCACTTTATTTCTAATCTAGCACTGCCACTGATCTCTCAGCAGGTACTGGTCCATGGCCTGGAGGTCAGGGACACCTGCCCTACTTGAATGAGCTGGGATTTCTGTTTGGTGCCCAGGGCCTGGCACATGACAGGTGCCCAAGAACTGTCTGTGGACTGAGCAGATGGATCTAGGTTATCACAGGAAGTGCTGCCTTCCTCTAAGACTCAGGCCCACCCTCCGTAAGAGAGTCTAATACTCCACTCTATCACGGTGGTGATATAGGAGATTAAAGGTCATCCCTGACATGATGGACGTCTGCTCTATAATGCATGATAGACAATTAAAAACAAAGAATGCTCTTCCGCTTGGAGGAGTGGGCTCACAGAACGACAGGAAGGTCGTTAGAAGTCACCTACTCTGACCCTCCGTTGCAGGTGGGGAGACCAAGGCCCCCAGGCCACAGGGCCTGGCCGCTCCTGCCCCAAAGGCAGCTCTCAGGAAGACCGTCCATCATCCACACCGGGTGCCAGTGATGAAAGTGGGTTGCGCTGGGGTGCTGGAAAGGGCCCGACTCAGTTGTTCAGGCCTGGGCAGCAGCGGCGGGGACAGCACTGGGCTCAGTCGCCAAGAGAGCCTGCAAAGGCCCGCCGCCCTCCTCAGTTCGCTGGGACTAGGAACCTCCAGGATCCACCCCCACCTGAAGGGCAAAGCTGCCCGCTGTCCCTGCCCGGGCCCGGCTCACAGACCTACAGACCCGAGGAGCAGGTCCCCCTGTCCTCCCACAGGGGACCGCGGCTGTCGGCCACGAGGCTGGGGGCAGCCCAGCCCTCCCTTCCCTGAGCCTGCTTCCTGCCGGGACCAGTGAGCTTTGCTGACTGTCACCCTCTTCTGCGTGGGTGCGCTGAGTCCCTTCAGTCCTGTCCGACTCTGTGAGACCCTCTGAACTGCAGCCCGCCAGGCTCCTCTGTCCATGGAGTTCTCCAGGCGAGAACACTGGAGCGGGTTGCCGTGCCCCCCTCCAGCGGATCGTCCCGACCCAGGGATCGAGCCTGCATCTCTTACATCTCCTGCACTGGCAGGCGGGGGCTTCACCACCAGCACCACCTGGGAACCCTCTTCGGAACCTGGTTCAGTTCACAGCCGTGGAGGGCCCCTCCAGCTCTCAACGTGCCTGTCCTACTTGGTACCCGACACTGCCAGCCGCATCTGACTTGTCTCCCGACGGCCTGCCCATCCCGGGGTAGGTGCTCAATGAACAAGTGTCCAGGGGAGGGACAGCTCCTCCCAGTCCCGCGAGGAGGCCTTGTGCCTCTGACCACCGGGGAAACGAGCTTCCTCGGCAGAGCTGGGTAGAGGCGGGGGGAGGTCCAGCCTTCCGCTTGGGCTCTGCCGTCCCCACTGCGGGGCCGGCCGGAGGGAAGCAGGGAGCACACGGGGGGGTGGGGGGCGGCAAGCGCGGTGTGGGTGACCTTCCGAGCCTCCGCCCCCTCTCGGCCAGGCGCAGAATAGGCAGTGAGGGGCGGTGAGCGGCGGGGCTGGGGGTGGGCGTGTTGGTTGGTCTCTGCTTCCCCATCCCGGCCCCTCGGCCCCTCTGGGAGGCCAGGTGTGGCGAAGGATTAGGGCTTAGTGGGCAGTGGCGCACAAATAGCTCTTAAGCCTCCACGTGGAGGTGCTGCTTGGTCAGCAGCATCCTCTCCACGGCCCCCCCATCTCCCCTCACTGCTGAGCCCCACCACCTGCGTCACCACAGCCGAGTGAGGCCTGAGACTGAGCTGCCAACTCAAGGGGGGAAGAGCGGAGGGGAGACCGGCTCTCTGCTTTCCATCTGCCTCTCCTCCCGCACCACCCTCCCCAGAGTCTGGCCGAGGCCGGGGGCTGGGGACATGGAGGTGAATCCTAGGCCAGTCCCTTCTCCCCTGGTCCCCCCTCAAGGAGCTCCCCATCTTCAGGCAGGGGCAGCAGCCACGGGGAAAACGGGTAACCGGGAGAGGTGAGAAAATGCTCCCGCCTCGGTGCTGCGGGAGCCCAGAGGAGAAACATCAAGGGCCAGGAGGGAGGGGACAGCTGGGCCAAGGCCCCCGGCTGGTGGAAAGGCGCTGGGGCCCTGGAATGGGCTGGCAGGGGAGACCAGGGGTCTCGGCGCCAGGTGGCGGCCAGCAGAGCTGCTGAAGTTATGACAGGCAGGGCAGTGGCATGGTGGAGCCCATTCTCGATGTCCTGGGGTCTGGTGGAGGACATCAGGGTGTGCTCGGGCAAGTGCTGGGCCAGGGTGGGAGCCCCGCCTGGCGGTGGCCCCTCTGCCAGGGCTCCTGAGTATCTGACGGCGGGGCTGGCCTGCGCGGAAGACCATCTGGCGCATGCCCACCTGTCCGGGAGCCCCAAGGGGCCCCCGGCTTCGGCAGCCTGGCTGGGGGTGGACACGGGCGCCGGCTGGCCGGCTGACTGAGGCTGAGCTCGAGCTGGGACCGTCTGAGGTCTGGCCCAGGGGCTCTTTCTGGCCGCCCAGTCCCCTCTTCCTCACCTACTCCTTCCAGGAACGAGGAACAGTGCTGAAGACCCTGAGACAGGAGGTCGGGATGCAGTCGCGGCTGGCCCAGCCTGCGGCCGCCACTTCTCTGCCAGGACCCCATGTCCTCGTGGGGAGATGGGGCGACATCTCAGGATGCCCGCGGCTGAGGCCTTTCCTTCCTCGCCTTCTGTGGCATGGGAAGGGGTCGTGGTCACTGACACAGACCGAGGCTGGAACCTCAGTGTCAGAGCTGGAGGGGTCTCTTGCACGGATGGGCCAACAGCGGTGGAGAGAGGGCTGGACCTGCCAGGGCCCTGCCCAGTAAGGACACAAGAGGAGCAGGATGCGACACTCACACGCAGAGGCTGTGCCTGCCTGTGACCCTGTCTTGGCTCCATAAATATTTGATGAACGGAAGAAAAGAGAATGTTCCCGAGCCTCAGTCTCAGCATGTGTTCAGTGGGCATCCTTGAAGACGCCTCAAAGTCCTCACTCGGGGCCAGACTTAACAGGGAGCTCGGACTCAGGCCTCTGGAGCTCAGCTCCTCTGGGGCGGCAGAACCCGGCTCGGCGCCCCCTCGTCTGCGCTGTCGTGGGCCTCGAGGACGCACGCTGGAGTCGCAGGCTGGGACCCCTCCCCCCCCCCCCCGCCTCTAGCCGTGAGCCATCTGATCTGTCGCTGTGATTGACGCCTGTTAGGTGGTGGGGGGCTGTTTGCTCCCTCTCCTCTTTCCCAGCCACATGCGAGTGATTTCAGCTCAAGCAACGTGCTAATGGAAATCCTAACACATTAATAAATGTTTAGCGCGCGAGAGAGCATGCATGATCGTAAGTAATTAAGACGCTCAACGGAGGAGTTCTGTTGGCACAACTGTCTGGCTCCATCTCTTTCTTTTCCCCGTCACCTCCTGAGAGAGCTGCAGGGGGTGGCAGGGGGAGGGGCCGGGGTCCAGCCCTGGACTCACCCCTGGGGGGCCCCCACCCCGCAGCCGCTCCCCTCTCCTCAAGTGTCTTCATCCCTCCCTTTGGAGGGGACCTTTGCCCTGCTCGGCCTGCTTCATGGACGCCCTGCAAAGGATCAGTATCTAATCACCAGGGTGGTTTTCCACACCTTCCCTGGCAGCCCAGTCCCCTTCCTCCTGCCGTCAGGACTTTGCATAAAGCTCTGGACTGCTCGCTGCCCCAGCCGGGAGGAGGGTGAAGGCAGCGGCCTCGGGGAAGGACCGACCCCAGCACCTCCGCCCGCCCGCCCCTAGGGCTGCAGAATGGGAAGTCACCCGCCCTCCGTCACAGAGCTGAGTGAGAACCGAGCCAGCATATGAAACAGGGCTGGCAAAGAAAAAGGTCCCCAATAAATGTCAGCTCCCCTCCCCGGCTTCCCATCTGCCCTTGAGCTGCCAAATCGGACGCTTTGCTGACGCTCAGGGGACGGGCCCTTCCTGGAACCTCATGTGGGACCCACCTGCTCCGGGCGCTGCAGGAAGGGGCAAGCTCAGGTCACGTGGAGGACCTGGGGGCAGCTGGGGAGGAGGGGGGGCCTGGTCTCAGTTGGGAAGTAGAGGACTCCGCAGCCCCCGGGAGCAGCCCTGTCAGCCACCTTCTTTACAGCCAGGTATCTCATCTTCTCCTTGAGATGGAGCCCCTTTCCGCCAAAATAAATAAATAAATAAATATATATATTTTAAAAACCTGTTCCCCTACCATTCCCATATTGCCATTTTGATTAGATTATATTTTAAGAGCACACAAACGTAATGTTCCTCTCGGATCAAATTAGAAAAAAAACAGGTGCACTTTTGCATAAGGAAATTAAGTTGCAGACAATATGAAGATTTGCTAAAATGCAGACACTGATGAAAATAAGTAGCCCTTTTATTTGTAATTATTGAGGCAATCTGTTCGCAAACTGTACATGTGAATGGTCTGACAGATCCGTGGACTCCGGCAGACTGCCGTGAACAACTCAGAGCCGTTCTGAAAGGAACAGATTTTTTTTTTCTCTCTCTCTTAGAAAATACATGTTCGCTCTCTTCTCCATCTCCTGGTGCTATTCACAAGACACAAAATGCCATAAATAGGGAGGTTCGTGGTTACACAAGGCCCCTCCCTAAGATGCACACTTGATCAGGGCAGAAGACACATTCTGAGTTTAACTCTTCCTTCGATGGCCCGATGGCCCAGCTGAGCGGGGCGGCGGTCCTCAGGGGGCTGGTCAGGGGCCGGGGTCGTCCGCACGCCTCCGGCAGTAGGGGCAGCAGGCGTGCTGAAGCAGCAGCAGCTCGTAGTCCTCCGAGTGGAACATCTGAGGAGAGACGGCCGTGACCCCGCAACCCTGAGCGTGCAGCAGCCCCGAGCCGGGTGGGGACCACCGCCCTGCTGAGGGCAGGCGGCCTGGCAGTGAGTCGGGCCAGAAACACCGAGTCCTGGCCACCCTTGTCTGAGGCCCCTCCTGGACGAAGGGCAGGTGCAAGGAGCACAAGGTCAGGGGGCAAATCCACAGCAGACGGTCCAGGGATGCACGTGAGGCTGGGGAGGCGACTGAGGATGGCCAAGCCTCTCCTCCAGCCAGGGGGCCCTGGCCTTGGCCGCTGAGGGACACGTGTGCTCCCCCCCGGTTGCCTGGCCTCCCTACAGGGACCGTCCAGGAAGCGCAGCAGCAGCTGGAGGGAAGGACCGGGGAGCACACGCGCGCGGCCGGCAGCGGCCGGGTACCTGGAAGCAGGAGGGGCACATGGTGATGGAGGCGTCGGGCAGCAGGGAGCGGAAGTACTGCCACTGCAGGGGCGGCGGCCAGCGCTTGATGAGGACGTCCCGCCGGCTCATGGAGCGCAGCACGGAGCGGTTCACCACCACGGGCACGAACTCCGAGCCGCCTTGCTGCAGCCCGGGTGGGGAGAGTGGACGGGGCCTCGCTCAGCCGGCGGGGGGACAGGCGACCCCACAGAGGACCCCTGAGCCCTCCCCTGCCTGTCCGGTCCCTCGGGAGAACCCAGCTGGCCGTCTCTGTGACCGGGAGCCCGCCTCCTTCCCCCGGGGGCCCCAGGGGGGAGTGTGCAGAGCAAAGGGACCTGAGCCAGGCCTTGGGGTGGTGGGGGGGGTCTCAGCAGCCCGTCACACAGGGGTGCCCGCACCTCGAAGCTCAGCTTGGCCGTGAAGGGGTCGTTGTCCCCCACGGAGTCCATGCTCTCGTCCAGCCTCAGGGTCTGGGCATCTGGGGGGCGCTAGTCAAGGACAGGGCCTGAAGCCAAGGGAGAGCCCCCCCTCCACCCAACGCATTGAGACTCACAGGCCGGGGGCTCCCTTTGGGCCTGTGTGGGACCTTCCCCACGGCTCAGGCAAGGACGGCAAGGCGCGCGAGAGGCTTTCCCCACGGAGGAGAGGCCTGCTCACATGGAGCCCGGCACGCAGATGGGGGAGACAGCGAGGAGCTCTGAGGGCTTCCACTGCAGCCCCCAAGACCCGGCATGGCCCACAGAGGCCGCTGAGATGCAGCATGGGAACCAAGGCCTGCGGGTTGTGGGAGCTGGAGCAGGTGGGCTGGGCGGGAAGCCACAGCCCCTAGCACGGCCGGTGGCTCCTGCAGTGTCTCCCCACAGCTGCTGGGCAGCCTCGCAGACCCTCTTCGCAGAGCAGGGTGAGCATGCCTGGGGATCCCGGGGCCGGCCAGCCTGGGCCAGAGGTGCCCAGGCCCCCGCCCCCCAGGGAAGGGAGGCTGCAGGTGCGGGGTCAGGGCGGGCCATGCCCCACAGCAGCCACACCCCAGCCTCATGGGCGGGCGTGGGCGCGTGGACACGGTTCCTGCCCCCCGTCCTCCCTGCCTCTGCAGCAACTCTGCACCCTGGCCGGTGCCCCGCCCAGCTCTGGCCCCGAGCCTACTGCCACAGGGGTCTCTCCAGCATGCAGAGTGGCCTGGCCTGCCCTCGCCTCCCTGGCCCAGCAACCCCGTAAGGCCCCCTTGCCTCCAGGCCAGCTCCCAGCGGACACACACACACACACAGGGTCCAGCTGGCACCCAGGATACTGTTGGTCGTGATCTCTTGCCATTTGTTCTCCCGCTTGAGTCTTGGCGCCTCTAGGTCAATGAGGGAGACGGCTTCTTCGTCCGTGATCCCCTCCTCCAGGTAGAATTCAACCAGGTGCAGCACCTCTGCAGACACAGGCAAGGGGGAGGCTAGGAGGTGGGGAGGGGGGTCCCAGAGCTCCTTCCCGCCCAGCACAGGCCTCGCTGAAAGCTGGCGGGGCGGCAGGGGAAAGCAGGCGTGTGTGTGCAAGGGGCCTCGACCCCTCCACCATCGCCCTAGTACCTGGACGGACTCCTCTCCAGGGGAAGAGAGGCCTCTGCCCAGCTCCTGGGAAGGGGCCTCTGATCCCCGTCGATGTGGAAGGAGCTGGGCCTGAGAGCTACGTCAGCTGCCCGGGTCGAGGGCCCCTCGTCAGGCAGAGCAGTGCTCCGGGCTCTGAGGGGTCTGGGCAGCACTGGCCCTCTCTCTGGGAACCGTGAGTGACCCTATGTGTCGGGGTGGGGGGTCTCACTGTCCCCAGTTTCCAAATGAGGACACAGGCCGCGCCGTCTGCAGCCCAGCCGCCCGCCTGCCCGCCGCGCTCACCGTAGGAAGAGGCGGAGAAGACGAAGGGCTGGCGGCAGTTGATGCAGACGTTGCCCAGGTTGTTGAGCAGCGGGTTGTTGGTGGAACAGCGGTAGCACAGGGGTACCAGCTCCTGCAGGACAGAGCACGGCCGCTGAGGGCCCCACAGGGCTGCGGGCATGGCCCCGCCTCCTCGCCTGGACTCTGGCTCCCGCCTCCTGGGGCCTGGAGGCCGAGGGGAGAGGCCACCCGGGCGGGCGGGGCAGGGGCCCTGGCGGGGGGCACAGTGCGCGGGCTCTGCCCGGTGACGAAGCAGGGTAAATAAGGGCCTACGGAGACCACAGAGGCCCTGCCCGCTGGGGCCCGCTGCCCAGGACACCCCCTGCCCAGGCAGGGCTCAGCAGTTGCGGCTCTTCCGGCAGGAACAATGGCCACAGCCACCATCTACCAGCCAGTCACCGTGCTCCACGGTTGTGCCAAGCACGCGGCCCACTTCAGTCTCATTCCTCCTCACAGCCTCCGCAGGAAAGCTGTTACACGCATCCCCATCTGATAGACATGGAGACTGAGGCTCAGGAAGACTGAGACACAGCTAGGGAATGGGGGAGCTGGGATTCGAACTTAGATCTGTCTGATGCCAAGTCTCTGCTCTGAGCTTGAAGGAGGGGGCTGTGGAGGAGACAGTGGCTGGTTGGGTTGGGGGAAGGGAGGCTGGGGCACAGAGGGAACTGCAGACACTTGGGGTGGATCTGCGGGTGAGTGATAACCTGCTTCCAGAAGGCGGGGGACTAGACCAGGGGCTCCTAGGATGAGGCCCAGGTGGAGACACTGGGCCCTGCGGCTGAGGCAGAGCAGACGTGGAGCCCCAGGACGGCTGGGAAGCAGGCGGGCAGGGCTGTGGGGCTCAGGGGGCTGTGATGAACAGAGGCGGCAGGGAGGGAAGGGCAGAAGGAGCTGGCACAAGAGGGCTCAGGCAGGGGCCGGGGGGGGGGGGGGCGGGTGCAGAGCCCCAGGAGGGCAGCAGCCATCTCTCAGTGAAGCCCAGGCCGGGCGCAGAGATGTCAGGAGAGGCCCCCGCCCGAAGGCCAGGGCCTTCACCTCACTGTCGTGGAAAGGCTTGGAGCGGATGGCCAGGCTGCCCAGCTCGATGGACTTCTGGAACCGCGCGGGGATCTGCAGGCCCTGCAGCTTGTCGTAGGCGTGCCGGGCCAGCTTGTAGGCGCCCAGGGCCTTGCTCTGTTTGGCCAGGGTGAACAGCGTGTTCCTGCCGATGACGAGGTTAAGGACGACAGAGGCCACAGCAGGCCCGAGCACTGGCACTGCCCACCTCTGGAGCGAGCCCCGAGCTGGAACGCAGCTTGTGCGCGTGCCAGAGGGCACGGGAAGGAGCCTGAGGACTGCTTTGCTCATCTGTGGGAGGTAAGTGGATTTCTCGGATATCAAGGCCCAGAGATTTTTCCAGAGATCGAGGCAGCGTCGTCTGCATTAATATTTTAACCTTGCTTAGGTTTTCTGGGCCTGCTGATGGCTCATCTTGGACCCTGGCTGGGCCAAAACGGCTATCCCTGCCTCACCCGGCCTGCCAGCCAGCCCCTAGATTGCCTGGCACCAAGTGCCGCCCACTCCAGCCCCGCCAGGAGGAGCCTGGTCCCCGGTGCAGAACGCTCTTCTGCCTGTGCGTCACCACGGCCGTAGCGGGCTCGGGGCCTGCTTCTCGGAGCTCTTGGTCTGGGGCCGACGGGCTTCCATGCTCCACCTCAGGTCACCTCAAGTGCCGGCTGTGCCCAGGCCGGTCTGCCTTTCTCCCCTCACCCTGACCCTGAATGCCCTTCCCTACTGCCCTCTGCCGAGCCTCAGCTAAACGAGGCCGGTGTCCCAAGCCTCCTCCGAGCTGCCCCTCCCAGACGTTCCTGCTACCCACGCCCTGCCCCGACCCGTGGCCCCTCCAACAGTCCTCACGTGGAGTTTCCTTGTCTGTACCTCCCCATCCTCCCCGGAGTCAGGGACTGTGTCAGGAGCCGTTTCCACATCCCCAGTGGACGTGAGGGTGAAGCTCAGGGCAGGGTTCGGTCAGACTCTGCTGACTTGAACAAGCAACTTGCTGCAGGCGCTGCGTGCAGGGTCCGAGGCCCCGTGATGGGGGCAGCTTCCCCCGAAATGTAAAGGATGGGCCTGAACCCCTTTAGAGAGGCTGGTTCTCACCAACTGGAAGCTGAGCCCTTTCCTCGGAGAGTCTGTGATTCACAGGAAGAAGGCAGGGCGGGGGCTCAGCAGAGGCCGAGAGATAGTGACGACCCCTCCTTCAGAAGGGGACAGGGGCTTCTTGTGACTTCTGTCCCTCTCAGGACCTTCAGGATTGGGATTATGTCCTTGCAGTCTCTGGCAGCACAGGCCCTCAGGCTCCTCCGCGGCCCTCACCGGCAGCCAGAGGAGGGCAGGCCGGCTCCCATGCAGGCCCTGAGGCTGCTGCCCGCTGAGCCCGGCTCCCAGGCAGGGGGCTTCAGCTCCTCCCTTCCCCCACCTCACTTCCCTCCAGCCCCTTCTGTGCGCCGGGCGCTCCCCTGGAACATCTACTCAGGCCTCCCCTGGTTACCTCAGTCTACAGGACAGATGTCGCCTCCTCCAGGCAGCCTTCCCTGACTTTGGCCCCAGCCTTCGCCCTTGGACACAGTACCCATCCCACTGAACCAGGCCCTGACACTGATACTGGCTGCACGCCGGGGATGCAGCAGGTGCTCATCCACCTGGGCTGAACAAAGCTCTGCCCGCCCCCAGGTCCCCAGCTCAGAGGCCTGGCGCTTCCTACATTCCAGTCACACGCTCCTCTGGGGGTTACGGGAGGTCCACCCAGTGTGCTGGCCAGAGACCCTCTGCCGGGCCCAGAGAGCCCTGAAAACTACCCCACCCTTGGCGTTGGCCTCGGCCTCCCCAGTAGCGGCCCTCCACCCGTCCCCGAGGGCTGCCGGAGAGAGCAGAGAGTGGGGAGCCTCTGGCAGCAGAGTGCTCTGGAAGAACTCCTGGGGCCATCAGATGGGAGGGGCGGGCAGACGGCGGTGGAAGGATACACTTTGGAGATGCCCAGGGGCGTGTCCTTGGTCAGGCTGTGAAGCAGGAACCTGGAGATGTTGAAGAGCGTCTCGGGAAGGTGGAAGCTGAACGGCTCCTCCTGCCGCGAGGAAAGCACACAGAACCGAATTTCTCAGCAGAGCCACCGCTGGGCCAGGTGAGAGGCCGACGCCAGGAACTCGGAGCGACTTCAACAGAAGAGCGATCGCCCAGGGGGCACCTACTGTGTGTGCGTGGGAGCCTGCGGCCACACTTGCGTGATCCCCAGCCCAAACCGGTGAGGGAAGCACCTTCACCCTCGCTGCAGTGAGGGCAAAACCGAGGCCCCCAGGCTCCATCTGCCCACGACACCCGCTAGAAAGGTGTGGAGCTGGGATCCAAACCCACTGAAAGTGTTTCTCTGAAGCTCGTTGCCTCTGGGGTGGCTAACGATTCCTTCTCCCTGAGCTCAGGTTGTTGCCAATTAGCTCTAAAAGGGGAGACCTTTAGGCAATTTGAGACGTGACCTGCATACAAGCATCTCCGTAAACGGGGGCACTTGACCCTCTGTAGCCTGAGAGCGCAGGCCTCCTCTCTGCCGTCCAGCAGCAGTCTGATGGCAACGCCCACAGACATGCCAGGCACTGGGGTCCCTGCCGCATGTCCCTGCCCCCGCGCCTGGCACAGGCCCTCCCATCAGACAGGGGCTCAGCACTCGCGAGCTGAATGCACAGGTCTCCTGTACCGAGGCCGCCAGAAGCTCCACACATAGCCCGCAGGGGATGTTCCATCAGGAGGGGCCTATAAGAGGTTAAGAGATCCCTGTTTTGAAGGACTCTGGCACGCTGCTTCAGATGACAAGATGAAAGCAGGCCAGCTTCCCCTGCCAGCGAGCACTCAATGGTAACAAACTGACATTTCCTCAAGGGTCCTGCCGGGCCGCACTCAGCACTGAGCCACCGGGACTCGGGCCCCAGTTGGTCTCCATCTGCAGGGACTCGCTTTACGCCAGTTCCCTGGTCCAGAGCCCAGCCTTCTCTCCTTAGTTCTCACTTGAATTTCTACAGTCTTTGTCAGTTCCAAGAAAACCTGAGCCTGCATCCTCTCCTGGGTGAGAGCCAGGGAGAGGCCTGCCTCTGGTTTTACCACATGAGGTGTGGGAGCTCAGAAGTGTCCCAGGGAGAGGAGGCGGGGGGCTCCCCTGGGAAAGGAGCCATCACCTCCAAACCAGAGCTGCTCTGCTGGGCCTGACACCAAACCGCGAGACGCTGCCCGCCTCTGCCGGGAGTGCCCTCCTCTTCACCTGCCCCTGTCTTACTCATCTCCCACCTCCAGGCTTGGGGGCCACCTCCTCCAGGAAGTCTTCTTAGTCCTCTAAGCAGGTCCTTTGAGGGAACTAAAATGCAACTGCTTGTTTCTAGGCTGATGGAAGGCTGGCATGAGGTCTCCACATGGGTCCCCCTCACCCAGGGTCCCCCTTCCAAGTGCTCCCCAGTGTCAACTCATTGGATCCTTACCGTCAAGTAGGCACTGTTATGACCCTCATCTTGCAGAGGTGGGAGCTGAAGCACAGAGGGGAGTAAACGACCCACCCAAGGTCACATGGCTGAGCTGGGGCACGAGGCCAGCGGTCTGCCTTCCTTAAATCAGTAGGCGGGGGTCGGGGGGTGGGGGCTGCTAAGAGCAGAGGCTCCAAGTCAGGCTGCTGTCTGGGTTCAAGTCCTGGCTCTCCTACTCACTAGCTGTGAGATCTCTCTGTACAGCACCTCAGTTTCTTCATCTGTGAAATGGGATGGCAGTATGGATCTCACAGCATGGTCGAAAGGCTGATACAACGAAGCCCTCGGCACACTGCCTGGTATGCAGTAAGTGCTCAGTAAAGCTCATCTAGTGTTATTACCCTCTGACTTCTCAGCACTGGGTACGCTCACACTGCTGAGTGACTGAGGATAAGCAAACGAGGAAGCTGAGGACAGCCTGTCACCTGTTCCCTACCATCAGGAGGCAGATTTGAAACAGCTTAAACAAAGGATTTGGGAGTAACTAAGAGCTGTTTGGGCCTCTGGAGATCAAACCAACCCTCTCCTTTATAAAGAAGGAAACTGAGGGTCAGAGAGGGGAAGTGCATTGCTCAAGGGCACACAGAAAGTCAGTGGCAGGGCCAGGGAGAGACCTCGGGCCTCTGGTTAGAGCTGGACCTTCACCTGACTAGAAGACAGGGGCCCCTGGAACATCCCCCACTGGTCATTTAGACAGACAGCCCTCTGAGTGGTGAAGCCAGAGTCCACCTGAGTCATCCAAACCTGAAGCAAGAGGACCAGAAGGCCCCCTCCAGCTCTGGCTGGCTGGTTCTGAAGCCCAGATACTGCACGTCAAACAAGCGGAAAATCGAAGTTCCAACCTGTCTCCCCAGGGAGACCCGACTTCTCCGCAGGTCGTCACGCCCTGAGGGTGGGTCTCTGCCCCATGCAGAGGGCTGCTGCTCTGTGAGGCGTGCCCAGGCCCCGCCCCATGCCTGGCGCCCCTGCCCACCTTACCACGTATCGCTGGATGGCGTGGTAGCCGTGGTACAGTTCGGCCAGGTGCTGGAAGTGGTGGAACTTGCCGAGCATCACCTCCTTCTGGGCAGGGTCTGCGGGGAATGGGAGCAGGCGCGTCAGCCTGGGCCAGTTCTGCCGACACCGGGCCCGCCTGAGCCATGGCGATGGAGGAGGCGCTCTGCTGTCCCGAGGCAGCGCAAGTCCCGGCGGGCCAAGCCCACCAAGGCAGGACGTCTCTCAGGGTCACTCCCTGGGGGAGGGCTGGTGTGGGAGAGGCTGATCACCAGCACCCAGACAGGCCAGGGCCCCCTGGCGGGGAGGGTGGGCACACATCAGGAGCGTTCACGCTCACCTCACACCTTTTCCCTCCCCATCCTTCCTCCTCGAAGCCCACACCCCTGGCCAGAACAGAAAGTGCCCCCTCACACCAGGGCTCGATGGTTTTCTAACTATACCCACGGCTCTGGGCGGTCATGCGGGAAGCAGAGCGGGTCACCCCTGCTCCACAGATGGGGGGCAGCGCTGGGGAAGGACTGTGCCTTGTCACAAGTCCCCTGGCGGCCCCCATGCCAGCGTCGCCCCCTGCGCCCACAGGCGGGCCTCGGCCAGGGGACGGCATCTCCCTGCCCCGTCCGCTTCCAGAAGGCCCGCGGCGCACCATGCGAAGTCTCGTGAAGGAAATCACATCGAAACTACCCTCCCACCTGGGACGAGTGAGGATCCGGAGTGTGCTCCTACAAAGTGATCTCTTCTTCACCTTTTCATTTAATTCCATTTTTTTTTTTAAAAGCCAGTGCTCAGCCAGCTCATTATGGGCTCCCAGGTAGTCGGGTAGAGACATGTTCTGAATTAGCAACGCAGGCCCAGACCTCCCAACCGTAACCCTGGGATGGCCCTCATACCATCCTGAAGCTGACGGGCAAACTGGGAAGAGATGACACGCGAGATTATGCTGCTGCAAGACAGGGTTATGGACAATACACCCAATAAACAAGCCCAGGGCTTTAATTAAAGCCTCCCAGCTCTTCCGATGTTTATCTTGGTGCCAGAGCGGGGCCAGGGAAAACAAGGGGCCCAGCTGATGTTTGCTTACCTTGAGCTATATCGAGGCACTGCATGGAGAGCATCCAGTAATAATAGGCGGCGTCATTAAACCTGCTCTCGACCACAGCGTTGTGCGTGAGCTGCTCCAGCACCCGGACCGCCTCGCCCTGCCGCCCGGCCTTGTGGAACGCTGCAGGGGCACAAGACCACGCCCCGTGCGGGGGAGTTGGTGGGGAGGTTCTGCGGGGCTCGCAGGGTGTGGCGGGGGTGCGGGCGCGGCAGAAGTGGGACACTCATCGGAGCAGCTGCAGCCCCACGCTGCCGGGATGCGCCTCTCAGGCCCAAGGCTATAAATAACCGAGGCTACATCCTGAAAAAGTACAGTGAGACATATACTCCTTTGGGGAGCTGGGAAAAGGCAACCCACTCTGAGAAGGCATGGGAGACAGAGAAGGCTGAGGGCCACGCCGTGGGGCAAAGTCTGAGGGCCGAAGCACCGCTCACCGCGTGCCCTGCCCCATCCCAGGACAAAGCTTGGCCACTCCCCAGGTGACACCGTGAGGGGCTCAGGGCTTTTGTTGCCAGTCCCCTCGCTGCATCATCACAACAGACCTACAGACTTTGTGACATGGGCTCACGAGGTGAGGGTAGGCTGGCACCCCCAAGGTCACAGAACCGAGCCCGACGCAAGCCCTTGGTTGGTCTTCAACTGAGGGCTTTTGGATGACCACCTTGGAAAATCTGGCTTGTTCTAGCAACCAAACATTTGTAAAAACCAGCAAAAAATTTCTCAACCATTCTTCCATCCACTTCACAGAAATTTCTAGACTCCCAACTATGTGGTCAGAGTCTCGGGGCGTTGGGGGCGCCTGGGGAGGCACTCCTAGCTATGACACTTGCCCACACTTGGGCGCTGGGATGATCCAAGCTCCCTGCGGTAGGGAAGAAAGAGGTCTGGCCTTTATTCCATTCTCATCTCCAATCTCTTGTCTGAGTACCAAGTTACTATGGTGATGGATTCTTGGACGGGTAGACACAGACAGATGGGTAGGTTGACGTGTTTTGCCCAAACATGCACATACTTCAGCACCTGGGCACTCTGGAAGCGCTGAAGCCGTGGAGAACACACTGTCCTGCCACGGGGCCTTTCGGCTGAGGAGCTCCGCGGGGAGACACCCCCAAATATGTGCAGAAGTGGCCACTGTTCCCACAGAGAAGTGCAAATGGGATGCTGTGGAAGATGACACGCCCAGCTGCAATCGGAGCCCTGCCCAGAGAGGCAGCAAACCCGAGTCGGGGGAACCAGGCTCCCAGACAGGCAGACCCCTGGTCCGATGCTGGCTCTCCAGTTTGGGGCTTTGGGACTTTGCAGGGCACCATCAGCCTCTGCGTCTCTGCAGTGCTGCAGGCGAGATGCAGGCTTATGTGGTTAAGTGCCCCATCAGTGCCTGGCACAGAGAAGGCCGTCACATTTAAAACTATTACCAGTTAAAGCTCTAGACGTCCTTTCACTCCTGTGTGCAGCTGTTTTCCCAGTGGGTGCACTGAGGAGCAGAGGAAACTCCGTTTCCCTGAGCCAGAGATAGAACCCAAGTTTCTCTTCTGGGCGAGGAAAAGTGGCAGGTGAGACCGTGCCACTCACAGTACGGGAGGTCTCTTGTTCCATCCTTGCCCCCCACTGCGCCCTGCCTCAAACTCCCTCTGTGCCACCTCTTTGCTGTGGGACTTCAGACAAATCCTCTACCTCCTCCAACCTCAGTTTTCTCATCTATAAAATGGTACCTACATCACAGGGCTCCTGTGAGGATAACACGGGATGATACACCGGCGCACACGGGGCTTTGCTCAGAGGCGACGGGACCTGCCAAAGCTCCTGGGGCTCGACCGTGAGTGGTGGGCTCGAGAGCATCCCACTGGAAGCCCGTCTCCTTCCCACGGCCCCACGGTCTCCACCACCCGGCCCATCACACCTGCGGGAGGGAGCTGTCACTCAGGGCCACAGTGGGAGGGCTGGGCGGCTCCCGGGCGTGGGCGTGGCCAGCGCTTTCTCCTGCCCCTTCTGCGCGGTGCCAGGCCGTGCTGCCTACCTTTCTGGGCTTAGGGTTAGTGCGCGGTGCCAGGCCGTGCTGCCTACCTTTCTGGGCTTCCTCAAAACGATCGTTCTCTGCGAGCCACTGAGCATAGGGCACGTAGATGTCATCCTTAAACTCGGGGTGCTTCTCACCCAAGGCGAAGGCCTAGGGGAAGGAGTGAATGCAGTTTTCAGAACCCGGCCCCCGCCGCCCCCATGAAAGCACGGCGCTTGGCTGAATCCATTAGGGATGTCATATTTTGCCGGCCTGACAACTCAGACGGGGGGAGTGCCTCCCCCCCCGCCACCCCCAGAAACGCAAAAACAAATCAGCTCTTTGAAAACAAAAGGCAATTAACAGCAATATGCAAGCGACTGGATTCAATAACAACACAGTCTGTTTCTGGACCACAGAAGCGGCACAGAATCGGAAACATTTTATTTTGAGGCTTTGCGTGGGCTCCCGTAGCGCAGCAAACAGATTTCTTTTAATTGCAGGCGACACCTAAGGAAACAGAATTGACATTATCATCACTGCTGCTTATTAGCTGTCAGAGATGACTGTGGACGTGGTGCTGTGTGGCACCCGCTGTCTGCTTCGTCTGAGCCCAGAACCACCTGTCGGGCCAGGAGAACCAGAAATGAGTCAGGGGGCCAGGATGTGGTGATGGGGAGAAAGCCTGCCTGACGCACCCATTTCTGCTGCTTGGGAGAGCTGACAGACGCCTCTTGAGAAGCCATGACTGCCTCTGTCTTCAGCCCCACCCTTCTTCATCAGTGACCTCGTCACCTCAGCGAACGGAGCCACTGAGGGGAGACGAGGGTCAGACGGCTCTTAGCAGCAAAGCCTCGCAATGGCCCTGCAGACCAGACCTCAGCGGGTGGGTGGAGCGGGTGGGGACTGTGGGCCCAGCGCTGAGTCCCCTGAAGATGGATTTCAATCCAGGGCACAGGAAGCCAGGGAGCCAGAGGCTGGGAGTCAAGCCACAGAGGGGGAGTACAGTGGCGGCTCCCCATGCAGTACACGGTCAGCCCCCTGCAGCCGTCTCTCCTGCTGGCCTGGCTAATTCTTACCAGCCCTTAGGACACAGGAGTCGGGGGAGAGGGCGAGGCCCCTGCAATGGCTCTGGCAGCCTGTACCTGGAAAGCATGGCTGGCGTTTTCCGCCACAGTTTGGCAGAAAAACACCACCGAGCAGGGTTTAAATGTCACAGAGGTGTGGCGTCCGTATCAGCGACGCGTCAGCCAGGACCAATGGCAGGCAGTGGGGGCTATCATGTTAACTCTAGCGTCCCTCACATGTATCAGAGCCAGCAGGCCGTGAGGGTTTCCTGAATGAGCGAGTGAGTGAAGGCAGAAAGCGAGCGCGGAGAGGCACTCCATTCTGGAGTGTTCTCCAGAACACTCGGGGCTCAGAGAACTCGCGGGCAGGTCTCCTGACCTTTAGGCCAGCACTCATGTCAAGGGCAGCTGCTCTCCGTGAGAACCGCCCCCAGTCCCCGGGTCCCAGGGCTCAGGGAGGGCCCCGGCGCTCACCTCGTCCCAGCGCTGGGTCTCCACGTGCAGCTGAACCAAGGACTTGAGGTCACCAATCTTCAGGTAGGTCTCCGCGGCGTAGCCAGGGTTATCCAGCTTCTTGAAGAAGTGAGCACACAGCAGCAGCGGCTCCCGCTCGGCCTTGTCCAGCTTGCGGGCAATCTCGATGAGCCTGGAGCCGCAAGAGCGTGGGGAGGAGGTGGGCTCTGGGGAGGCGGCCGGTGGGGGGAAGCCCCATGGCGTCTGGGTCTCCCCGAGGGTGGCTCTGCGCCCATCATGCTGACGGCCACCACCCTCCCGGCTCAGTATGGTGCCTCGGCCCCTGGCGCTTGATGCGAGGTTATTCATTGAGGGAGTACTTCACCCAGAAAGGCCGCCTGGTGAAGGACACCGTATCCCCCACTTCATGTGCCTTTCCCGGGAGTAACGGCCCTGTCCAGCAAGCGCTGGGGGTAGCAGGCAATGTCTGCGGCTCACCTACGCGCATCAGCTCAGCGCCGTGAGCCTTCCCACGTGTGATCTCACTGGATCGTCTCTGCCCTTGGGGGGTAGTACTGTTATTCCCATTTCACAGATGAGGACACCAGAGACCAGGGTGGAAGGTGGAGCCACCCGACCACGCCTCTGCAGCCGGGAAGTGGCCGAGTGCCCTCTCCAGCACCATTAGAGGAATTCTCGCAGGGGAGCAGGCGTGGGGGTGGGAGCAGCCTTTGGGGACCGGACCGCTGGAGGAAGGGCCAGTGCGCTAATGCTCTGAGCTCTGGGGGGAGAGCCTCCGGGGATCTGCGCCTCTTCTCCTGGCCACAGTGCTGACCGGGCCAGGGCGGGGGTGGGGGGTGCCCCGGGACCACAGGTTCACCTGGCCCTGCCACAGCTCATGGGCACATGGGGCCTCATGGAGAGCACTTCTTCCCTCCGGAGAGGCCGGGCTTTGGAGCCAAAGCGGCTCTCCCGGGGGAGAGGGGTTCTATCTACCCAGCTTGCTCCTTGAGAGAAAGGATGGGGAAGCAGCTGTTAAAAGAGACATCTCAGAAATCGGCAAGCTCAGGGAGGCCTGTCAATTGCACTGAGAAGAATAATGGCTCTAAAAATACCACTTCTCAGCAGAGACAGGACGCATTTTTAGGGAAAGCTGGTGCAGGCAACGCCTTGGGAGCCCCCCCCCCGCCCCCTCCCCCCCGTTAAACCTAATGTCCCCAGAGAAAGGACAAAGCGTGCTTGATGTCTCTTCTGAAGGAGCTGAGTATCCCAGGGGTAACGTGATACATATCAGCTGCAAATGACGGTGACGTGAAAACCTAGAGTGAGTAGGGGCCCTAAACCTGCCTGGCTCTCTCCTGTCCCATCCCTTTTCATGAAGAGAAAAACCTAGTGGGGGCGGGGGGGTGGTACAGGCGAAATCTGCACCTCTATCTCCAAGAAACGCTACTCTGGGACAAGAGGATGATGGGGCGGTGGGTCACCACCCAGGGCCCTCTGTGAGGGACCACACCAGCCACGTGACTTAGTCGTTGACCAGCCCCTCTCCCTCCTGGGTCCCGGGCCACTGCGGCCCAAGGACCACAGAGTGGTTTCCAGGGCAACCGAAAGCCTTCAGGGCGCAGGCCGAGCCGACCCCAGGAGCCGCTCCCGCACCTTTTCTGCCAGCTGCGGCAGCCTGCACGCATGTACTCGTGCACAGACACACACACACACACACACGTGTTAGCCCGAAGCCCATTTCTGATGGTGGGAGGAGAAAGGCCGCCCCGTCCAAAAAGGGTCCTGAGACTGAGCCCATCCTCCGTCTGGCAGCTCCACCCGAAGCCCGCGCTTGGGTTCTCTGCCTCCGTCTATGGCATTGCCGACCGCCCGGCCAGAGCTGCGAGTCCAACTCCAGCTCCCCAGTCGGCCCCGCCCTGACACCACCGCCTCGGTTCCTGCCAGTTCAGCTCTCCCATGTCTCTCTCGTTCCCTCCGCCGCCACATGGCCCCCCTGGCCCATTGCACTGGACACCTACCTGGTCTCCCTTCCTCCAGTTTTCCCCCCATCCTACACCTTTGGTGGGAGCACGGCCCTGACCCGGGGTCCTACCCACCTACTGACAAGTCTAAACACCTCAGTTTGGCCCCCGAGGCCATGAGACCAGCCCGGAAGCCCCTGCTGCTGCCAGCATCCTCCCCGCCCCTCTCCTGGACCATCATCCGAAGGCGGCCGACCTGTCCTGTCTGTGCTGTTCCTCCCCCGCACGCCCTTCCCTTCCTGCGCCTCCACCACTTGAAAGTTGTCAAAGGCCCTTCCGGCGAAGACCACCCCCCGGGAGAAGACAGCCACGGTTCCCCCCAGGGGAATGCACATCTCCTTCCCCGAGGTGCCTGGCACTGCTCCTGTTCCTTTCAGCGCCAACCGTGATACAGGCCACGGGCACTGCTCCACGACTGCCTGGCTGGCCCTGTGCGACCACTCAGTGCCTGAACCTCGGTTTCCTCATCTGAAGGGGGGCATGCAGACACCGACCCTGAGGGTGTCGGGGGAACCACATGCCCGCAGGGAGCTGCCGAGCCGCTCAGGCGGGGCTCAGGGCATGGCACCCCCAGAGCCTGGTGGCCCCCCACCCTCCACCACCCCTTCCCCCGGCCTTGCTGAGCAGCTCAAAGGCAGCGACTGCTGTATCTCTGTCTCCCCCAAATCGAGTCACCGCCACCTGTGATCAGACACTGAGAGAAACACTGTGTTTTCCCTTGTCAGTCACAGCCGAGCGCTGACAGGATGTGACACGCCGCCACCCACGTGCCTCTCGCGGCCGAGGCTGGAAACCTACATGTCGACCCAGCCGTGGTCGCCGCTGATCTCGATGGCCTTGCGGTGCTCGCCCGCCAACATGTACATCTCCACGGCGGCTTTGGGCTCGTTGATGTTTCGAGCCCAGTCGGCCTGTTTGGTGATTAGCATCTTTGTTTCTTTGGGGTCTTCAGATCCAAGGAAATCCTGAGGAAGCACAACAAACAAAAACACTCCGGATTAGGACTTCCTGCTGCCAGCGTGACAGCAGAGCTGCCGGAGGCTGCAGCGAGGTGGTGGCGGCCGGCAGCCAGGATGCAGGCGTGGGCCAGGCCCCGCGGGGCCGGTGGGGGGACGGCCAGGGGCCGCCCCACAGGTGCTCCGGGCGGGGGCCAGGGCAGTGTCAAGGACGGCGGCCCTCATCGCTTCCTGCCCGTCCTGCTAACGGCCGCGTGTCCTTCAGCTGGACAGCGCTTTCCAGACTCGGGGAGCACCGTGCAGACTCCACGGTGCGGGAGGCTCACGGTCAAGGTGCTGTTTCTCCTTCACGCAGAGTTTGATGTAGCTGTGACTTTACACAATTTCAGATACTCAGACCCAGTGGACCCTTCACTCAGAGAGTAAGGACGAGCCCCCTCCCCCACCAGCGCCTCAGAGTGAGGCCGAGGGTCCCCTGAACGCAGGCGGGATGGCTTCCACAGTCCCCGGACGGCCCCTCAGCCGCCGCCGCGCTGCAGGGTGTCTGTTTCCTGACTCTGCTCACCTTCTGCCCCCTGAACTCGGGGCATGCTCCCCTCGGCTCTGCCCTGGCTGCTTGCCTGGTAAGGAGCACAAGGGATTCTGGTGAACCACTTCTCAACCAGATGCTCAGAAACCAGGCCTGGGTTCGGGTCTGTGGGGGTGGGGACAACAGGAGGCCACGGGGATCTGAGGCAGAGGGAAGGGGCTTGCAGAGGCCCCGTGAAGGGGGGAGAGGCCGGGGGATCTGGGGGGCTCGGAGCCTGTGTTCCTTCGACCACAGCGGGCCTCTGAGGAGCCAGGCCCAGCTTCCCTGGGTTTGGCCTGAGGATTCACGAGAAACAGCCTCAGAAGAGCACCTCTTCTCAGAATGTGGTTACCCAAAGTACGTGCGTGGGGGCCGCCAGAGTGGAGGCAGCTTTGGTGCTGACAATTTTAAAGGTGGGGCTTGTCACAAAGGGAAGTTGAAGAGCTTAAGAGCACAGTCCCACGTGCCTCCTCAGCAGCGGTTTGTCTCGGGAATAAAGTGCCCTGCGGAGTCTGCGCTGTGTGGAGCTCACAAAGCCTGAGAAAGCACGCCTTTCCCCTGATTAGCACTCACTTGTCAGGAAAGTACAGTCAATGTACGCTGAAAACCCACTCGAACAATTAGCGTTCTCTTTTCTTTTTCCATTTGCTTTCAGGGTAATTGGGTAGCCTCTAAAATAACACATTAGATGGGCCAAAGACGAGCGATTCTTTTAAGGGGAGGACGGAGCGTCACGACCCTGACTCTGAGGCGCCAATAACAGACAACTCGCTGCAGCTCACGAGGGGAAGGGGCTAGGACGGTGGCTGCACGTGCCGGAGACGCCTGGTTTGGGCCCTTAAGGACACGGCCTTTACTCTCAGTAGCTACAGCGCTGACCCTTTATGCCAAAGCAAAGCCGGAAGCTCTGCTGACCTGGTTGGTTAAAGGAGGTGAGCGGCTGGAGAAAACAGGCATCATGAGAGAACAGAAATGTCCTTCAGAGTGAGGGCTCATGGACTGTGGTGTATCTGTGGTGAGAAGGGCCAGAAGCCAAGGGCGAGCCAGGAGCTTGGCTGGTCGGTGAGGAGCAGAGCCAGGGACACGACTCACAGGCTTCGTGACGGAGCCTGCCCCAGCCCCTCAGCCCGGCTCCAGAAGCTCTGACCTAATTGAAGTTGAGTCTAAATGGTTCCTCTAACAAGATGGCCTTCTAAAGGTTCTTTGGTTCCATGGCGCTGATTTACACGTTATCTGGGGCCGTGGCAAAGGCTTTGTCCTGGAGTGGACAGAAAGAGGCCGTGCTGAGTGATGAAGGAGACTAAACAGTGTTCTCATGCTCGGTGATTTTGATAAGGACATGCCACATGAGAGTTAAGAGCATTATAATTCCCTTTATCACCACATAAACATGTCACTTACCCGGAAAGCATACAATTTATTTGTACGTGGGAATGTAATTTAAAAATTTTCTGAAAACCAGATTGAATCTTGGGAAGCAATTTTCAAGTAAACAAAAACATACCACGTTAATAAGCACTGTATCTCACCCGCCCCCCCACCCCCCGACATAATGTGTATGTACACATTTTCTCAAATTCAGACTATGGGTGGGGAGGGCGGCTGAAATGGAACCAACCTACTTGGATCCTACTTGGAATTTTACCAAAGACTGAGACCAAAAACAACGCCCAGCGTATTTACCTTCGTGGAGAGGCAGACCAGATGGACTGTGTAAATGGCTGCCTTTCTGGGTGGGAGACTGTAGGCCCACGAAGCCCGCCGGAAGTGTGATGGGGGTGCCCCCGTGCAGGGGCAGGGCAGGGTGGGCAGGGGGCAGCCCTGAAGGACAACCACGCCGTGGTCCCGCCTGGCCTCGCTCGTTCTCCCAACCTTGCTGAGCTGAGCTGGGTGAGGTCGCCCTCTGAGAAGGAGATGGAGGCTAAGCAGAGTGAAGCTCCTTCCCCAGCTCACCCACAGGGAGGCCGGGCCTCACGCCCGCTCCCTGGACCGCAGTGCAAGGCACTGTCTCCGACGCCGCGGCTGCCCACCGGGGCTTCTCAGGGATTCCGGGAGGGGCAGCTGGCCCAGAAGAACCACCACGACCAGCAGATCCCAATACCCACATTGTAGCCTCAGGGATTCGCTCCCTTACTCCCAGGTTCTATCCTTGCTTTAAATGTTATTATCCCCAGAAAGAGACACGCTGAGGTAGGTGTTCTCAGTGTGAGCGTGCTGTTACATTGTGTGTGTGTGTGTGTGTGTGTGTGTGTGTGCGCGCGCGAGAGTGGAGGGTACAAGAGTTGAGGAGGGCAATATGGGGGCAGCCGAAGCAGCCAGACCTGAGGAATGGAATGAAGGAATCACCAAGGAAGAGATGCGCTGGGGCCCGGTGCTCGGCCAGGTGCTGAGGACCTGCAAGTCCAGGGCTGCATCACAGCGACCCAGGTACCGCCGTTCGCCCGGGGCCTCACAGAGGCGCCGAAGAAGAGCGCGCAGCCGTCCTCAGGAACAGAAGCGCAGGTGGACTGCGCGGAGGGCTTTCCGTCCTGAACTTGCCAGATAATTACCATGAACAGCCTCTGACTGCTGTGGCTGATGGCTCACTGAACATTCTGAGGCCATGAGGTTACTGGCAGACAGGGTAACAAGGGTACCTTCATGCGGAAGCTGAAGCTCCAACACTTTGGCCACCTGATGCGAAAAGCTGACTCTCTGGAAAAGACCCTGATGCTGGGAAAGGCAGGAGGAGAAGACCCTGATGCTAGAAGGCAGGGGGAGAAGGGGACGACAGAGGATGAGATGGTTGGATGGCAGCACCGACTCAAGGGACTGACCAAGCTCTGGGAGATGGTGAAGGACAGGGAAGCCTGGCGTGCTGCCAAATCCGGGGGTCACAAAGAGTCGGACACGACTGAGTGACCAAATGAGAAGCTGTGGAAGGCAGACCTGGCTGCCCCAGGCGCCCACCGTCCTTCCACCTGCGCTCGGCCCACCTGCAGGTGTCCTGCGCACCGCTGGGGGGCTCATTCTCACACAAGCCTTCAGGAGCTGCTCCGGGAAGACCCTGCATGCCTTGGAAGGCCCAGGCCTGGAGACTAGGCTTACCAGGGCCTCCACGTGCAGAGGACATCAGCCCTCCACCCCACACGCGCGACGAGGGTGGTGGGCCCACACGTGGGCAGGGCCGCCGTCGTGGCGCCTCTGACACCCTGCACGAGGCCCGGCACTAACAGCACCTGGCACTCAGGAGGCCTTGGCCGGAGGGAACCACATGGGCCCCCGTGACGACAGCAGAGCCGGCTCAGGCCTGAGGACACAGACGCTCAGCGGCTTCCGACAGAGGCTGGGGGAAACTCCTGGGAGACAGAACCCCCAACCCTTACCAAGGGGATTCCGCTGGTTAGAACGCACCGTCCACTGGCTCTGGACCGCCACGCTCTGCCCCTTGTGACGTCAGCCTACAAGGCCAGCGGTGGGCCAGCTCTGCCCAGTGGCTGCCGACGGTCCCCCTGCTGACCAACCTGCCCACGCGCTTTCCGAGGCCGCGGCCACGGTCCGTCCCACGCCGCGTCTGGGAAGGCAGCCTGGAGGCGGCGGCGGTTACCTTGGCGTACTCGAACATGCGCAGGTCCGTGAACATGTCGAGCGCGAGGTTCTCGTGCCCGCTCCTCTTGTACAGTTTGGCGGCCTCGTGGAACTTCCCCTGGTAGGAAAACACATCTGCCAGAAACAGGTCATTGTTGGTCTCTCCCCGCTTCTTCCGCTCCTGGAAAAATTAGAAGCATAGGAAATGGTCTCCGCAGCCGTGGCAGGAAGCGCCCTTCACAAAGGTTCGCCGTGGCTATTTCCAGTTAAGCCCCTGGGCCTTCCTACTGGAACCTACGCTTGGCTCCTGGGCTACTGTGTCTCTCACCTCCGTTTCTGGTGGGAATGCCTGACAACAAAAGCAGATTTCCCCCCGCCCAGATGAGGGAAGATCAAAAGAGACGCAAACTTGTTTGTTTAATGGAAATTCCTCACAGCAGCTTCCTTAAATACCCTTCCAGGGAAATGACTGCATGGTTAGGATGGGGTGTCCTGCCCACTCCTGGGGACCCCCCAAGCTCCAAGAAATCCCAAACTCCCAGGCCTGGTTTGGCTGGGCTGTGACTCATGATCATGGTGGACAGGGAGAGAAATTTTAGCATTTCCTCCTGAGAAAAAGACCAGCAACACAGGATAACGAGGCTCACATCCCGTTCACTGCAGAGAAGGTCAGCGACGCTGGGTGCTGAGCACCCACTAGACGTCGGGGACCCCTCAGCCAGGGCCACGCTGCCGGAAGCCCAGCCTCGGGAGGGGGCAGGCAGGGCCACACGGGGCTGGGACTGGACTTCATCTGACTCCAGATGCTCTTTGCTGTACGTAATCCTGCCTTCGGAGACCAGTGACCGTCCCCAAGGACACACCTGTCGAGTGCCTGCCCCGCGCGGCACGCGTGATCGATGCGTACATGATCACACACACGCAGAGGCACAGTGGCTGAGGCTGACGAGCGAGCGGGGCCCTCCTCCCGCCATGGTGGGGGACAGCCATTAGCCTGCAGCTCATGCTGTTTGTAAACACTTGGTGGCTCCCAGTCTCTCATCCCCAGCAGCTCCCCTTTGCTTGTATTCCAGCAAGTGCACCGCAGAGGAGGAACACGAGACGCTGAACCAAACTCCTAGACACGCTGGTGAAAGTTACAACAGCTGGAGGCAACAAGCCTCCCCACTGACAGAGAAGAATTTATAAAAACCAAAAGGCAAACAAACCCAAACTGTACATAGTTTACGCCAGTCAGCCAAATAAGCCGACTCCTAATAGTAGGAAATAAATTAAAATCTCGCAGTGAGATAAAGAAATAGGTTTTGCGGGGTGTGGAATTTAGGCCAAATCCGTTGCAGGCCCCAGAACCTCACTAGGATCAGAGCAAACGATTCCACAGGCTTAGCGAGTAAGAATCGCATGGACAGACTCTCCCGCCTGCTCTCAGCCCAGCGGCAGCTCACTGACCCAAGAGGTGCCCAGTAAAGAACCCGGGTTCTTTGGAATAATGGCGAATGCCTAGAAGCAAGCCACTGAGGCCCCCAAGCAAACAAAACGGATCCTCGCTCAAAGGCCCTTTGCTCTTTTTTGCCCAGAGGTAGTTCTTCCAACTTTCCTCTGCCCAGCTCAGCACACGTCGGAAGACACTGCACATGTGATCTCAGGAAGACGTGATAAACGGCCAGACTTGGTCCTCACAAAGGCCAGTTACTTTTGCACCGTGGCCTCATCTTAAGATGCCTAGATCCAGACCATTGACCTACAAACGCGGCCCCTGCTAGTCATAAGCAGCCCTGGCCACCATGGGTAGGCGGCTCTGAACACCCCCTGCCCCGTGCAGGTAGGGATGGCACAGAAGACGCGCTGGAGGAGGGCGGGGGTCTGCAGGGCAACCTCCGGGAGCAGCTTCTTAGAAGGCGACATGGCCCAGACTAGAGACCGCAGGGGCCTGGAAGACGGAGCTGGCTTGAACCCCACCTGGCCGTCTGCCTTGGGGGGGCAGACGCAGCCCCCCGAGCCTTAGTTTTATTTCTCAAATAGGGACACAAAGAGCAGCTGCCTTGTGACGCTGCTGTGAGGCTGCAAAATCGTGTGCACGCGGCTCACGCGTGCGGCAGGGAGCAGGCACTCGACAAACGGCAGCGATCACCAGGCCGGGTCGGCTGTGAGCTCTGCAGGCCTCTCCTCCACGGGGCTCTCTGCCCAGGGGCGCAGCATGCAGCCTGGCCTGCGACAGGGGTTTATGATGCTGAACTGAGCCAGAGGGACGAGACATTTGCTGAATTTCTCGCGGCTTCCATATGTGAATTCAAATGTATCTCACATTCCCAGAGCCTCACAATAAATCTGTTCTGAAGCAGAAATACGTACACCTTTTCACAGACAGACGGCATGAAGAGACACCGGGATAGAGAGCAGTCTCCCATCCCCCAGCAAATGGTGCAGGTGGAACCAGCCTCTTGGGGCTCCCATGGCCCCCAGGGTGGCCGGTGAGGAGGGCGGGCTATGGGGAGGGCTCAGTGTTCCGAGGGTACAGCCCTCCTCCCCAGGGCCTGTCCCGGGGGTGGGCGCAGACCACGTGCGTTTGGGAAATGCCGCCTCCACGGGCACGCTGTAGAGCCCTGGAGAGGGTGGTAACGAGCTAACAGACACTGCGAGCATGGAATCCAGCTCCCGAGGACCTGTTTAATCAACCCTGCGAAGAAGGTCTCGTCCCATTTCCCAGGGAAGAAACCTGAGCTCAGACAGACGAGGCGCCCCCCTGGCTCACCCAGCTCCCAAGGGACAGCTTGGACTCCCGGCTCCCACGTGCCGGCCCCCTCCGCGTGGCGCCCTGCCCTCCCCCGGACACCCGTGGGCTCCTGCCACGTGTCCTCCAGGCGACCGCCTGCAAACCACTGACGGCGCATGTGTGCTGCCCTGAGAAGGAAGAACACTTCATCCTTTACCTCAATGCTGCTGATGAGCTCTAAATACCGGAGGTCTTGTACTCTGGTGAAGGCCTACAGGGGAAGAAATGAAAGAAAATCAGCTGCCTTCTGGGCTTCAAAAGTGGGTGATTGGTTGGGGGCGGGAAGTCGAGCTTTAGAAAGTGAGCCAGTGAAAGGGGGGTTGGGGAAGAAGCGAGCACTGATTAATCACCCGGCGTCTGGGAGGGTTCTGCCACTCATGGAGGCGGGGCTTTCTCCACGGGATTAGTCCACGCAAAGGACGCATCACTCGCTTTGGGATTAGGTCAACAAAACCCGGATGGTGCAGTTGGCAGTGGGGCTGGCTTGGGGGATTCTCTATGCACAAGGGAGGACCAGGTGTACGAAGCCTCTGAGGCAGCGATATCAGGGGGGTGGGGGGGGCAGGGACTGACCGAGGAGAGACCATGTCCACCCTAGTGACCGGGACGGAGCGCGGGAGACAGCCGTGCCTTCTGCAGGGCACAAACACAGGGCGGCACTGAGGGAGGGGACGGGGGCAGAGCTGAGGAGGAACAGACACAGCTTCTAGAAGGAAGGGGGAGGCAGGCAATGAATCACTCCTCGTCCCTGGAAGCAAACTCTTACGTAAACCTGACAGGTGCAACTTGCCGTGGACTCACTGTAAGGCCAGAGGTTTCAACCCATGGGCTACCAGAACACTCTAGGCAGCCTTCAGCAGGAGAATGGCTGTTTGTTAAGCCTCTCTTGCGGCTTTCAGATCCCGCAAGGGCTGGAGTGGAGCAGGGCCCACCCGTCAGGAGGCTCTTCATGGGCTTTTGCTGCCAGCATCCTCCCAGGAGTGCTCCTGGGCAGCATCCCATGGGAGACGGGCTGACACACGCCTGCAGGAGGCAGCAGATCCAGGAGCCTTAGAACAACCACCCCAGCCGACCGCCCTCTGCTTAGCTGCATGACACCCTCCATCCTAAAAGGCCGGGGAAGTGGGCAGGTCATCCGGCCTCCAGCTGCCTCATGGATGACCACAGAGCGACTTCATCTTTTCACCCTGCAGGGCCAGGCGTCCTGTCAGGGGCTGGAGACCCAGAGCCCGCTACGACCTGGCCTGTGCTCCCTTCTGCAGTTCAGGGGCCCGTATTCTAAAAGGGGAGGCAGGCAGGTGAAAGAGACCACGAAGCCTGCCTGAGCCAAGAGCCGTACACTTGCAAACTGGACGCCCTGGAGAACGCAGACTTACTGACTGGCAACGGGCAGTGGCGGGAGGCAGGACTCAGCAAAGCTCTGAGGGGCAGGAAGCTGACAGACGGCACCCCTGGAGAGGGGTCCCCTGAAGGGGCCAGGCAGGCATCACGTGAGCAAAGGGAGGGACGGCTCAAAACAGCCATCTCCACGCAGGCTCTCACAAGCCACCGTCCAGATCCGGGCTTCCAGAAGCAACGTGACAGGAACGTCCGGCCAAGCGGCAGACAGGAAAGAAGGAGCCCTCAGGGTCTCAGTCCTGGCTGGGGGCCTGAACCTGCCCTGGCCCCACCTCCAGGCTGCCAACAGCTTTCTCCAGACGGGGCAAAGTAGCAGGTCCTCTCTGCGGGCCGTCTAGGTCTGCTCTGCTGGGATTCCAGGCCTTGCCACCGTGAGAAACCTGTCTCCCAGTTCCCTCAGCCCTGACACATTCTGCAGAGTCAGGGTGCCCTGGTCGGAGTGGTCAGAGTCACAGGCCCCGGATAACCTCAGGGAGGTGTGGGAACAGAGTTCTGTTGAGGCCGCCAGCTGGCAGGCCAGGCAGCTCTCCTGCGCCACCTAGTGGAGGCGCTGGCCTATCACAGGGACCCACCCTGCACCCTCCAGCGCCTGGGAGTCTTTGCAAAGCAGCAAATCGCAGGCTGGCGGTTCGGAATCTGGCTAAAATGATCAAGTTCCAGACTAGGGTTAAAATTCTGTGGGCTTCACACAATAATCTCTATTACCAGGGAGGGTTTGGGGGATACAACATGGGGAGGGAGGAATCTCAGGTTAGTTCTTATCCAGTCAAACATCTGCTGAGCTCCTAATGGTCTGAGGTACTGTGCTAAGCGGGCTTCCCAGGTGGCTCAGGGGTAAAGAACCCACCTGCCAAGGCAGGAAATGCGGGTTCAAGGGGGTTCAACCCCTCGGTCAGGAAGATCGCTTGGAGAAGGAAACGGCAACCCCTTTCAGTATTCTTGCCTGGAGAATTCCACAGACAGAAGAACCGAGCAGGCTACACTGCATGGGGTCGCAAAGAGTCAGACACGACTGAGCAACTGAACAATTGCGCTAGGCAGTGCTGGCTGAGTCTGGGAAGAAACTGATGCCTAGCTCCTGGGCATAAGGAACTGACGACCTCTAAGGAAGACTTCTCACTGCAATCCAGGCTAAAAACAAACAAAACACCGTCTAGGACTCCTGTGTCATCCTTCACCCCTCCTGGCGTTTCTAGGGGACTGCGGGGGGTGGGGGGGAGGGTTGGTAGTGGTGGAAACCCCTCCACGGACTTGCCTCCTCTGTCCTATGAGTTCTCAAGAATCCCTAACAGCCCTCCCTCCTGTTACCACTTTTCTGACACTTAGTAGATCTAAGACTGATACTACATCATGATAATCTTACTCGTTTTAATCACGGCCAGCCTTTGGCCAACCACTGCCAGTTTTAGAACCCCTTCTCCCACGCGGGGGTGAAGCCTCAGGACAGCAGGTCACGCAGGCGTCAGGCGGTGTTCTCCCCGTGCTGCTGAGGGAGTAGGGGCACGAGGCTCCCTGGGGCCTGCCAGCCCGAGCGGGCACAGCTGTGCCCAGCCAGGCTGCCCAGTCACCAGCCAGCCCACGCGGGCACTGCAGCCCCCAGCCCGCCCGCCCAGCCCCGGCCCGATCTCCGTCCACTCTCTTCTCAGGGGCAGCAGCCTCAGCCGAGCACAGGGCGGGCACCACCCTCTTCTGCAGCCCCCTGCCCGCCAGCTGGGGGTACGGGTTGAGGACCTGGTCCATGGACCGTGGGAAGAAAAAGAGGGGAGGGGGAAGGGGAGGGACACGACTGGAAGCCACCCATTCCCCCGCTTCAGGTTCCAGATGAAAACCTGTCTCAGAGACGTGGCCGGGCTTTTTCTAACGTGTGGAAAGGGGGCAAACGTCTTCAAGCATTTTTGGAGTTTTAACAGGCTTAGCCAGGCAACACCATCGTGAAGAGAGGCCGTGAACCAGAGAGGAAAGGTGTCTGTGGAGTGACACTGGGTCAGAATCAGAGAACTCGACCATTTCGTCCAGTGGCCCTAGCGGAGCCCCGAGAAGAACCACACCGTGTAATAAACGGCCTAATACCGGTAAGTGCTCTACCACCTCTGACTGCGTGCCGATGCGGGGCAGGCACTGGCTGGGCGCGGATGAGCGCTAACAAGGCTGACGGCAGACGCTAGAGGATGCCCCTCTGTGTCGGGCTTTATAGGTCCCTACAAGTCTGTGAGAAGGGGGCCTGTGGTCACCCAGTTCAAACACATGAGCAACCTCAGCAAGGCTGCGAGCAGCTGAGCTGGGGCCCCGGCACAGGCCAGTCTGAGCCCAGAGCCCAGGACAGCAGGCTTTGGCCTCCACAAGGGGCCCTGGCTTGTGTGGATGGACGCTCACCTTCTTCGCTGTCTCAAACTCCAGTCCTTCCAGGGCTTCCATGGCCAGCTCGCGCCAGTCGGTGTCTGTCACGCCCAAGCAGGCAATCTGGTAGGCTTCTCGGAACATCTTCCTGTCCAGGTACTGGTACATCGGCGCGGACTGGAGGGTTCGGCAACAGAGAGAAGACTGCTCTCAGAGCAACGCGCAGAGTCAGAGGCACACGAAGCCTGACCCTGCAGAGCTGGGCCGCAGGAACCTGCCGCACCCAGCTCAGGCCTCCCCCCGGCCCCGCTGACAGCCTTCCGTCCGGCCCCTCTGTTCACAGCCATTGAAGCATCGTGTTCACAGCACAAGCCTCCGCTCGCCTCCCCTCCACCCTCACTGGCTGCCCCCACCTCCAGGGTCGGGGGTGAGAGGGGGGCCTCATTACACGATGTCACCCTCACCTGGATTGCCTTTGCCCCCCTCATTCTTTGCAAAGTACCTAAGTCAATTTGTTAGTCACTCAGTTGTGTCCAACTCTTTGCAACCCCATGGACTGCAGCCTGCCAGGCTCCTCTGACCATGGAATTTCCCAGGCAAGAATCCTGGAGTAGCTTGCCATTCCCTTCTCCAGGGGACTTCCTGATCCAGGGATCCAACCTGGGTCTCCCGCACTGCAGGCAGATTCTTTACCATCTGAGCTACCAGGGAAGCTCAAGTCACTTCACAGGCTCTGTTAAAATGTCACTTCTCCCAGAAGGTCCTCACTGACCCCTCAAGGAAAGAGGTCTTCTCCTTGTCCCGACCTCAGGTTCTATCTTAATTACCAGCCTGTGCCCTCAAGGCTTGCGCAACCCGAGGGTGGCAGCGGCGTTTGACTGACCTCCCCCAGCAGGCCCTCAGTCTCCGTCTAATGCCTGTTCACTCTGCTGAAGGAATGAACGACATTACCAAGAGGAAGGGGCCTGGGATGGCCTCCTATGAAGGCGGCTGAGAAACCTGCGGATCCCAAGAAAGGCTGCCCTCTCCTCATCCCTGGCGCTGGGAACCCTTCTCCCATCCCTCGCCTGGGAAGGGCTGCCTTGCCCTGACACCTGTGAATGGTTCCTAACAACTTCTCTTTTTAGGTTTCCGAAGTGCTTTTGGAGTCCCACAGCCCTGGGTGGTAGGTGTTGTTGATGTTCGGTACCTCAGTCGTGTCGGACTCTTTGCGACTCCATGGACTGCAGCACGCCAGGCTTCCCTGTCCTTCACTATCTCCCGGAGCTTGCTCAAACTCATGTCCATTAAGTCAGTGATGCCATCCAACCACTTCATCCTCTGTCGCCCCCTTCTCCTCTTGCCTTCAATCTTTCCCAGCATCAGGGTCTTTTCCAATGAGTCGGGTCTTCGCATCAGGTGGTTAAAGTATTGGAACTTCAGCATCAGTCCTTCCAATGAACATTCAGGATTGATTTCCTTTAGTATTGACTGGTTGGATCTCCTTGCTGTCCAAGGGACTCTCAAGAGTCTTCTCCACAGTTTGAAAGCATCAGTTCTTTGGTGCTCAGGTGTCATTATCCCCTGATTACTGCCCAGAGACTGAGGCTCAAGTGACCTGTTAAGGACCCAGAAGTGGAGCGTGGAAGCCTGGGGGTTGGACTGGGGGCAACCTGACCAGGTTCTATGCCCCTCTCCGCTTCATGTGTGTGTGTGTGTTCTCTTGCACATGAAAACAAGTGTACACTGGGCCCTGGTGGCTTCCACAACAAAAGGCCAGTCAGTGGGCTGAGGCGCTGCCCCTGCCCAGGCCTCCCAGGCAGTGGACATCAATCAGCCAGCACTTCTGTGCTAATCACTCCCAAATGTGGGGCTGGAAGTGCTGTTTTCTCCATTCCCGGCCTTTATCTTAGAAATTTCCTGGCCTGTTTTCTTAGCTTTAGACTGAAGGAAACAGCAGCAAGATTGCTCTGAACGCTCACCTTTTCCGCCCAGCGGCCCCACCCAGCTCTCCTCCCTGGAGGCTGGCAGCAGGGCGTGAAACCGGGAGTGGTCCAGCTAGAATCCTGGCCTGGCGAGGCCACATCCTAGCTGAGGGATTTGGGGTCAACGGATCAGCTTCTGTTTCCATGCCCTGCCCAGCCCACTGGCGACCAGCGCGTTAAGAATGGGAAGGTGCCGGGAGAAAGGGAGCCTGCTCCCTCCCGAGCTGCATTTCTCAGCACAGAACACACCTGCGGCTCCTCTGTCCTTCCAAGCCTTCCTGGGTTCAGATCAAGCGTCACCGCCTCACAGAAGCCTCTGCAAACTCCCCGAGAACAAGGAGCTTTCCTTTCTAAACTCCTCTGGTGGACCACCTTTGTTCCAATTTAGTTGTTTTGTAGTGTTTGCTATTTAAAGATCAGGAATAATAATCATAGGAATTGGACCAGACAAAATCTGAAAGATGGACGCATTGAGCTCCACTGCACAGAAGAGTGAGGCCCCCAGAGGGAGAGGGGCTGCTCCAGGCCGGGGCTGGTTAGGGGGCAGGGTCAGAACTCAAAGCTGGTTGTCTCCCCTCAGGGGCCCCCCAGGTGGAGCCCCACGAGGGTGGGACGGGGACACAGATGAGCACGGAAGCCGTGGCTGAGACACGGGCCGGCCTGGGAGGCGCCATCTGAGAACAGGCGCTTTAAAAGTATTCAAACCGAACAAATGCCCTCTGAGCTCTGCTCCATCTCACTGTCGCATTCCAAGCATGAAGTCACCACCGTCCCAAGGAGCCGGCCCAACCCGGGGCTCGCCGCTCTACTTGGCAGCCCTGACGAACCCATTCTTGCACAAGATGATGTCAATTTCGAAAGGAAACCAGAAATCCCCAGAGCGGGCCTGCTGCTTTCTCCCTCGCCTCTAGGCCAAAACCACAGGCTGGCTGGAGGCAGGGGTGACAGATAAATCGCCTTTGTCTTGGGGCTGCCTCTCCTGACCCCTGGCAGCTCCGAGCTGCTGCGTCAGCAGGACGGCCCTGGTGCGGCCCCGGGGGCCCTGGCTCCTGAATCTGCAGGGCTTGGCAGAGGTGCCCAGGGCTGCCCCTCCAGCTCCTCTGGGCCGGCCACAATCAGGGAGCAGTGAACTGTCCTTTATCTTCGAGGTCAGGGCGGCAGCGCTGGAGGAAAACTCGAGCTCAGCGCGGCCTGTCTGCTCGATGGAGGAAGGCTGAGTTTCTAGCGGCTGTGGGGCCAGGGCGTGGGCTGGGGGGCAGACGAGGGCTGCGGGGAAATGGTCCTGCGGGGTGGGGGGAGCAGTTCTTGCCCCTCCTCCTGCCCCGATTCCACCCATCTCTCCCCTCCTTTCTTTGGCTTTCTTGTTTGCGCTCTCCTCTTCCTCAGATCTGAATTCCACTACCATGTACTGAATAATTGCCCTGTGTCAGGCTCTATTCATTCCGAAGCAATAAGTAACAAGGGTATCATCGTCAGTTTAGAGGGAGAAGCAGACCCCAGCCCCGCCCTGTACAAGAAGCCAAGGGACCTCCCTAGTGGTCCAGTGGTTGAGACTCCGCACTTCCAGGGCAGGGGGTGTGAGTCTGATCCCTGGCTGGGGGGACTAGGATGTCACATGCCTCCTGGCACAGCAAAAGAAAAACAAAGCCAAAGCAGGGAGCGTGAGTGAAGGTGAGACGTCTGGAGGGGGTGCAGAAGGACAGAGCCCAGCTAAAGGGCGATCTGGAGACATGTCTACAAATCCTCCACATGGCTGTGACCTTTGACCCAGCAATTTTCACTCCGAGGAATGTATACCAGTGAGCTCTAGTGCGACTGGTGCAAAGACCTGGCTGGGAAGATGCCCGCCACCTACAGGAGCAAAGAAGCTATAAACGGCATGACTGTCCAACTGGCTGAGTACATCGTGGACACTGTGCGACAGAACAGAAAGCAAGCATCAGAAACAGGGGGCAGGGCTTCCCTGCTGGATGGGTGGTGAAGAATCCGCCTGCCAAGGCAGGAGACACGGGGTTCGATCCCCGACCTGGGAAGACCCCACATGCTGCAGAGCAACTAAGGCCGTGCGCCACAGCGACTGAGCCTGTCTGTGCTCTAGAGCCTGAGAGCCACGGCGGCCAGGCCCGCGCACCCTAGGGCCCATGCCCCGCAACAAGAGGAGCCCCCAGAATGAGAAGCCCACGGACTGCCAACTAGAGAGTGGCCCCTGCTCTCCACAACTCGAGAAAAGCCTGCGCGGCGACGAGGACCCACACAGACAGAAAAAATTAAGTAATTAAATTAAAAACAAAAACCAATGGGGCAGCGGGAAGCCGGTGTGGTTATAACAAAGGGCAACCCAACACTGGGCCTCGTGAGCTGGAAGTGCCGCTGCCGCGCGGCTACCCAAGTAATAGATTTTGTACAGTGGTTCTGCAAACTGCTACCAGTGAGGTCACCTCAGCAAGTGGTTACAAAAGATGTCCGTCTGACTTCCTCCGAGTACAATCACCTCAGTATTCTAAATGCTAGAGAAGCATGTTTACTGATGTGGAGCCGTGTTTCCAGTAGATCGCTGGGTGGAAAAGCCCAACTACTAGGTGATGGCCAATAACGCCTACAAAGTGATGGGTCTGCAAACATGTAAGATTAGGTTAACTAGAAGACGGAGGTGAGGGGAGGTGATTACAAGTCTCTCTCTCTTATTTAAAATCTGCATTCAGTGAAAATATGGTAAAGCTGAGGTTTCATCTACAGGAGCAATACTTAGAGACAAAAATCACAAAACAGTATTTACAGTATGGTTCCACTTTTGCTTCAAAATGTTTACATAAAATCATATACTCAGAAGTGTGTATCATGCGTCTATTATATATACATATAGAAATGGCCTAGGGCGTATATTCTACAATATTTAAGATGACTCTCGGGAGGAGGCGTCCCTGGTGGCTCAGTAGTAAAGCATCTGCCTGCCAATGCAGGAGACATGGGTTCAATCCCTGGTTCAGGAAGATCCCAGATGCTGAGAAGCAACTAAGCCTGTGAACCCCAACTACTGAGCTTGTGCTCTAGAGCCTGGAAGCCGCAACCACTGAAGCCCAAATGCCCTGGAGCCCATGTTCTGCAACAAGAGAAGCCCCCGCGCCTCAGTTAGAGAGCAGCCCTCGCTCGCCGCAACTAGAGAAGTGCTCACGCAGCCATGAAGGCCCAGAACAGCCAAAAATGAATAAATAAATAAAAGAGTGATTCCCGGGAGTTCCCTGGAGTCCAGTGATTAGAGGGCTTCCCTGGTGGCTCAGCTGGTAAAGGATCCACCTGCAATGCGGGAGATCCTGGTTCCATCCCTGGGTTGGGAAGATACCTTGGAGAAGGGAATGGCTACCCACTCCAGTATTCTTGCCTGGAGAACCCCATGGACAGAGGAGCTTGGCGAGCTACGGTCCACGGGGTCACAGTAAGTAACAGTAAGTAACAAGGGTATCATTGTCAGACACAACCGAGCGACTAAGCAGAGCACAGCTGCGATTAGAAGTCAGCGCGTTCACTGCCGGGGCCCAGGGTGGCTCCCTGGCTGGGGAACTAAGGCCTCACAAGCCGCATGCACGGCTCTCAGTGAAGCGCGGTCTGCCACCAGACGACCGTCCTACCTCCCCTGTCCCTCCCGGGGAGGGGGTCAGAAAGGCATGGAGGCTCAGAGAGGCTGAGCTGCCTGCCCACAGACACGCAGGCTGCGAAGGGTCCAGGTCCAGAGCGCCTCCCGCCGGACTGCGGCTGCAGCTGCCACGCCCGTCTCTCCACCCTGTCTCCTCTCCACTCCCTCCCTGGCGGCCCCGGGCTCCTAGGCCCTGCCCCGGCTGGGGGCCGACAGGCTGCCAGCTTACCTGTGGCACCTCCACAGCCGACATGGAGAAGATGTGGAGGCAGAAGACCTTGGAGCCGTTGTAGCCGACCACGAAGCCCTGCAGCTTCTGCTGGTGCACCGGGAAGGTGCTGGCCTTGATGCTGAGGTAGCCACCACCCGAGAAGCAGAGCATGTCCTCACACTGGGTGTTCCAGGCCACACTGTTGGCGTTCGGCTCCTGCGGGCAAGGGACGGTGAGGGGACGGCTCCAGTCCTACACTCCGCCAGGGACTGGCTCCCTAAAGCCTGCATCACACTAAGCTGCTAACATGGGTTAGAGGGAAGGTTGGGAGAGAAGGGATCAGACACAAAATGGACAGCACAGAGGAGGGGCAAGCTCCTCTCTGCACTGCGTGTGCTGGAATTCTTCAGGTAAGCATCACTTCTGAAAAAATTATTATCCCCAAAGATTAATCGTTACATAGGAAGTGAGAAAATCAGCAAAGTGGGATCTAGTTCTATTAAAGAATGAATAAACAAAGCTAGTCATGGAAGAAGATTTAAAGGGATAGATCCCAAACAATTACCACTGATTGTTTGGGGGTAGCTGAGATTGTGGGTAATTTTTTATTTTCTACATTTTTTTGTTTGCCTCAAATTTCCTTTTGGTCATGAATGTCTATTGTTTTTTATGATAAGAAAGAGAACAGTGAGTTATTTTAAAAGTAGAAAATAATATATTGTCTCTGCGCTGACAATCCACACATGTAAAATCCTTCAAGCTAAGTTTCAACAGTACATGAACAAAGAACTTTAAAATGTACGAGCTGGACTTGGAAAAGGCAGAGGAACCAAAGGTCAAATTGCCAACATCTGCTGGATCACAGAAAAGGCAGAATTGCAGAAAAACATCTACTTCTGCTTCATGGACTATGCTAAAGCCTGTGGATCACAACAAACTGTAGAAAATTCTTAAAGAGACAGGAATACCAGACCACCTTATCTGTCCCCTGAGAAACCTGTATGCAGGTCAAGAAGCAACAGTTAGAACTGGACTTACAACAACAGACCGGTTCAAAATTGGGAAAGGAGTGCATCAGGGCTCTATATTGTCACTTTGCTTATTTAACTCATATGCAGAGTACATCATACAAAAGGCCAGGCTGGATGAAGCACAAGCTGGAATCAAAACTGCTGAGACAAAATATCAACAACCTCAGATATGCAGATGATACCACTCAAAAGGAAGAAAGTGAAGAGGAACTAAAGAGCCTTCTGATAAAGGTGAAAGAGGAGAGTGAAAAAGTCAGCTTAAAACTCAACATTCAAAAAACTAAGATCATGGCATCTGGTCCCATCACTTCATGGCAAATAGATGGGGAAACAATGGAAACAGTGAGAGATTTTACTTTCTTGGGCTCCAAAATCACTGCAGATTGTGACTTCAGTCATGAAATTAAACACCACTTGCTACTTGGAAGAAAATCTATGACCAGCCTAGACAGCATATTAAAAAGCAGAGACATTATTTTGCCGACAAAGGTCCATCTAGTCAAAGCTATGGTTTCTCCAGTGGTCACGTATGGATGTGAGAGTTGGACCATAAAGAAGGCTGAGCGCCAAAGAATTGATGCTTTCGAACTGTGCTGTTGGAGAAGACTCTTGAGAGTCCCTTGGAAAGCAGGGAGAGCCAACTAGTCAATACTAAATGAAATCAACCCTAAATATTCATTAGACAGACTGAAGCTCCAATGCTTTGGCCATCTGATGCGAAGAGCCAACTCACTGGAAAAAGATCCGGAGGCTGGATAGATTGAGGGCAGGAGGAGAAGGGGTCGACAGAGGATGAGATGGTTGGATGGCATCACTGAATCAAAGGACCTGAGTTTGAGCAAACTCCAAGAGATGGTGAAGGACAGGGAAGCCTGGGGTGCTGCAGTCCGTGGGATCACAGAGTTGGACATAACTTAGCAACTGAACAACTAAACTACAGTCACCCCAGGAGGCACCCCCGCCCTTCACTTCCCCTCAAAGTTTTCTGCTCAGCTCTGGAGCCCCAGGGACCAGTAGATGTTCATACGTTTCTGCTAGAACCTGTTATAATGACTGAGTTTATAATATACAAACATTATAATGTTTATAGTGAACATGGATTACTTTCATAATGAGTAAAAATCAATGTAAGTGTTTTCCTTTGCAGGGGGCCGGGGCAGCAGAGAGGAGAAACAGATAGCTGAGAACATTCATGTCTCTGGCAACTTGGAGAATTACCTCCCCTGGCCTCCTGCAGAGCCCTCAGCAGGGCTGGGAAGGACACAGGCTCTTCCACTCCTGCTGAGGCTCAGCTGCAGATTCACAACTGGGGCCCTGCTAACCTAGTAACACCTCCAGCCATGGGCATTGAGTCTGGGGAGAAGAGAATAACGCTGAGGGCCCTCTTCTGTGCCAGGCGCTGAGCTAGGTTCTATGGCACCTTGTTTAGCCCTGCAGCAATTCTGTGAGGGGCAAGTACCAGTTTCATTTTAGAGGTAAAGGGCAATCGAGGCTCAGAGATGGTCACTGACTTGCTCGAGAGTGCACAGTAAGTGATGAAAGCAGGGGTGGAGGCAGGTCTGTCTGAAGATAAGCCTTGTGCTCTTTCTTTCCTCAAAACCACTCTGGCTCCCGGTGATGGGGGCGAGTAGCTATGACGGAATGGCCTCAGCCCAGCGGTAGCCAGGCATCCCCTTCCCAACCCGAGGCAGCACCCCTCTGCCGTGTTAATGCCGCTGCCGAGGACAGAGCGCCCTGATGAAGGGACCTCACTCTGCCCACCACACAGGGAAAGCCGCAGCAGCTGAGGAAGCCAGTCAGGGGAGGGTTCAGCTCTGCGCGGAACTCGCTTCAGGCAAATGGCCTTGACCACTTACAAAGCCCTCAAGAGGCAAAGCGCAGCGCCCAGTCCCGCAGAAAGCCAGCCAGCACTGAGCATGGAGCCTGGGGGCCCTTTTCTCCGCTGACACGTCCTCCAGCCTAGGCGTTGTGTAAGCAGTGCCTATTCCCCCAAATACCCCACATCTGCCTGCTCCAGGGGATCCCTGTGAAATGGCTGAGGGAGGACTCCCCCCTCGCCCCTTTCAGGTGACAAAACTGGTCCTGTTCCCTGACTGTGTCTCAGGGCAATCGCAGATACAGGCGGGCCTCCGGTCCGTGAGAAGCAGACTTTTCTGCTTCTTCAGATGTACGGAGAGCCCACACGGGCCCCACTGCGACTTACTATTACTCCTTTACTGCTCACAGTAATCTTATCAGAAAGGTGTAACTTGCCCACTTCCCCAGTGTGGAAGCCAACGCCCACAGGGCTCACCCAGCTCCTGCAGCTCGTGTATGAGGGGCGGGCTGGGCCAGGGCTCTCAGACTCTGTGCCTCTGCACCTCCCTGCTCCCCCAGAGCCCCTCCTGCGGGACTGGGAAGCGAGGGGAGGGTCTCTAGCCCGAGGATCCTGTCCTGGGCACCGCGGGGTCACCTGGAAAAGCAGCTCCTTGGTGTGGATGTCATACACCAGGCACATGTCGTTCTCGTCCACCACAGCCAACTTGTTGCGGGAGGCACTCATGTCCAGGCAGCGCACGGCGGTGGCCTGCTTCAGCAGGATGATGGCGAAGAGATTGTCCACAAAGATCTTGAGGATCTGGCAAAATTTCAGAGGGCAAAGTGTGAGTAACCATGGCCACAACACCCTGGAACACCGGCAGGTTGCTGGAACCCCACGTGCTCTACAGGCGCCATCGCCACTAACTGCACCAGAGGCTCTGTGGAGACGAGGAAAGGGAGAGGGCGTTCCCCACAGGGGACTGAGTGTGGTCCACAGAGGCTGCCTAAGTAAAGACAGGCCCCGAGACCCGACCGACCCACTCGAAGGTCTGCTTGACTGGGGACAGTCAACAACATCACCCAGAGTGAAGGATTAGAAGACAGCACAGAGCAAGAGCTGAGTCACCAACTCACGCAGGAAAAGGCTCCTGTAAACAGTGACAGACTTCTGGTGTAACCACAGCAAGAAGAGGGTGATGGTGAGGATGGGGAGGATGGGGAGGATGATGGTGAAGAGAAAGGTGAGGATGCTGGGGAAGATGATAGGAAGGATGACGGGAAAGATGGTTGAGGATGACGGGGAGGATGGGGAGGAGGATGGGGAGGATGGAGAGGAGGATGGCGGGGAGGATGGAAAGGAGGATGGGGAGGAGGATGGGGAGGAGGATGGGGAGGATAGAGAGGAATATGGTGAGAATGGCAAGGATGATGGTGAGGACAATGGTGAGGATGATAGTGAGGGTGGTGAGGATGATGGGATGACAACAAGGATGGTGAGGATGATGCTGAGGAGGATGGTGAGGATGATGGTGAGGATGGGGAGGAGGACGGCAAGGATGATGGTGAAGATGATGCTGAGGAGGATGGTGAGGATGATGCTGAGGAGGATGGTGAGGATGATGGTGAGGATGATGACGAGGAGGATGGTGAGGACAATGGCGAGGAGGATGGTGAGGATGATGGCGAGAAGGATAGTAAGGATGACGGTGATGATGGTGAGGATGGAGAGGAGGATGGTGAGGATGATGGGGAGGATGGTGAGGAGGATGGTGAGGATAGTGAGGAGGGTGAGGAGGATGGTGAGGAGGAGGATGAGGATGGTGAGGATAGTGAGGACGGTGAGGAGGATGGTGAGGAGGAGGATGAGGATGTTAACAACTACTATATATTGACTGTGTTTGACAGTCCTATGAAACATGGGCTGCGAAACATGCGGGTGAGCCATGTGGGAATCTCATTTTAAAATCTGAGCCTCAGAGAGGTGAAGGCACTTGCCCGGATCACACAGCTCGTGAGCTGCTAAGCATGCACACGGCCCCAGGATCACCTGCCCACAGAGCCCAAGCCCTCCAGTCTTGCACTGGAAGCGACAGTTGACAAGGAAGAAGCCAGCTCTCCTTCACTGTGGTGCTGACACTCTGCAGCCTCTGCTAATCTCATCCCCTACGACTTTCAGCCCCAGGAAAGGCCTAAGAAGCCTCAGCCACAGCCATCTGCTAGACAGCTTGGCTCTCAGGCTTATGCAGTTATATTTTCCCTTTCAAATTTCCATGTAACCCACTTAGAACTTTCTTCTTTTGCGCAAAGAACACACACACATGTCTGTTCAACTTTTTGTAACCTAGATTTTCCACCTCTATTTGAGCATAGGGCCCATTTTCCTTGAAACACCTGGTAACAGCCTGAGGACTAGCATCCTCTGAGATGCAAGTTAGAACACATTACTTGATCCATTCACTGCTCTAACAGGCATCTGATCTAAGGAATGAGCTCCATCTCCCTCTCTGTGAAGACACTGAAACTGAATCTCCAAGTCTCCCACCTCCTGGGTGACGTTAAATCCACGAAGCCTCCATGGCAGCCCAGAGGCTGCAGAGCCAGCTCTGCCAGAACGTGGCATGCTGAGTGGAGGCCACCACGGCTTTGGCTTGACACTGTCCCCATAAAACAGGATCCTGGGCTGCCCTCCAACGTGCCTGTGGGGCGAGGGGTGGGGGTGCGGCGGGGGAGTCCTTTTCTTGCCCCGGGAACCCACCGCGGGGTCACCACTAGTCTGGTTGCCCGTGTCTGCCTGCAGATGACTGGCCTAATGGGAGACGCGAGGGCGCACTCACCTGTCCGTTCTTCAGGCCGACCAACAGACCCTCCCTTCCTGGGGGGCCGCCGATCACCTTGATGTACCGGATGAGAGACTCCATCTGCCACTCCCGCTCCTTCACGCCGCGGAAGGACAGGCACTGCAGCCGCCTCTCCTAGAAAACAAGCGCAGCTCCAGGTGAGCGCCAGCAGGACAGGCGTGCCCGGGTGCCCAAGGAGCTCTGCCTTTGCCTGCAGGGTGAAAACTACCTCCACACTCAGTACCCACTGAACCCCATCCAGACCCTGTGCCTGGCAGCTTCACACAAGCCTCCCCGCGGAGCCCAGCCCAGCCTCCATCTTCAACAGACCTCGGGGCAGCCACAGCCAGGGGCAGCACCGAAGCACATCTACAGCCTGTGGTACCCTACCCCTGGGCTTCCCAGGTGGCTCAGTGGTAAAGAATCCACCTGCGACACAACGGACGTGGGTTCGATCCCTGGGTCGGGAAGATCCCCTGGAGGAGGGCACGACCACCCTCTCCAGTATTCTCGCCTGGACTGTCCCATTGGATAGAGGGGCTTGGTGGGCTACAGGCTGTGGGGTCACAGAGTCAGACATGACTTGGTGACTAAATAACAACAACAACCCCTCAACTGCTTTAATTCGAGATTTTTAGAGAGTTGTTTTTTTTTTTAATAGTATCTTACATATGTGATTCCTAAAGGATTCCTTTCATTTTATCACTTCCAATGGGCCTAGTTTTGCAAAACCAAATCCACCTCTACTTCCAGGAAAGCAGCTGGGCTGGCTTTCTCTTACTGTCTTCCCAAACCTTCCTGGCATCAACCTAGACATCTTCTAGGAAGCCCTAAGTTGACAAATCCTGTTTTGCCAAAAAAATTCTCAGGAAGTAAAAACTTCCTTTACTCTTTTGAGTTGATATAATAAATTCTTTTGTTGTTTAACTGAAAGTGAGCATAAATTTCTGTGTGTATACGTTTACCTAAATGACATTGATCTTCGTTTTGTGGGATATCAGTGTATGCTTCAAGTCATTAAAATATATACAACCCCAGTTCAACAAAGTGCTTTGTGCAATAGAAAAATGTATTTTTCAGTTTTTTTGTTTTTGGCCTCAAGTCTTGTAGGATCTTAGTTCCCCTCCCTGGGATTGAACCCGGGCCCTCAGCAGCGAGAGTGCAGAGTCCTAACCACTGGACCAACAGGGCTCAGTTATTTCAGTCGTGTCCAACTCTGCAACCCCGTGGACTGTAGTCTGCCAGCCTTCTCTGTCCATGGGATTTTCCAGAAAAGATTACTGGAGGTTGCCATTTCCTTCACCAAGAGATCTTCCCGACCCAGGGGTTGAACCCGTGTCTCTTACATGTGTCTCTTGAGTGGGCAGGTGGGATCTTTACCACTAGCACCACCGGGGAAGACCAACAGGGTAGTCCCCGTGTTCTCCAGTTTACGGCCCATGGTTTTCTGGTAGAGTCTGACCTGTCCAGATGCCAACAAGCATGAAAGCAACAGCCACTGAGCTTGACGGATAAGGGCTTTCTCCTAGCAACCAGCTCTAGAGCCGGGAGGTGGGCACCCCGCTCCCGGAGGGGGGATGAAGCGGATGCAGCCCGCCCCCGTGCCCCTGCCGCCCACCTGACAGAGGATGATGTGGTTGGCACACACCACCAGGAGGTTGCACTCGAACTTCCTGGCAATCTTCTCCTTCACCCGGTAGCGCATGTCCAGCGGGTCCTCAGAGTATAGCTCGTAGACGAGGATCTTTTCAGGCAGCTGGATCGCTAATCGATTCTTGTAGATGGCAATTTTCTTGACAAGTTCTTTGCATTTAATCCGAACTGTCAAAGAGGAGGAAAAAAAAAAAAAAACAACCAGCTCGAACAAGAGGCTATTCGGTAAGGGAGAAGGCAGAGAAATTAAAAGCCATCATTTACTTAATGCTAGTGGCAATTAAAGGAGACACACTCATCAAAACACCTTTACAGAGTATCTAATACGCAATCAACCCTGCTGAACACTGAGTTGCATACCATCTTTGTGGCCCCGAGCTTACATCTGAGTCTGCAAAGTGAAAGTCTTTGTGCTACCATCGCTTGCTGAAGATAAATCTCCTCTGAATGGCACTAATAGCCCCTGATGATTAGGAACGCGTCTGGGTAACTGCCCACAGCCCTGGACACTCGCCACCCAGCACTCTTGCCAACAGGGGGCCGAAGGCAGTCTCTGGCACACAGCAGGGCCTCACACTCGCGCTACACGTGGAGAAAGTCCCTCAGCAAGGATGGCGGGGAACTGCCCGGCCGGGTGCGCCCTCAGCATCTCAGGTGGAGTCTTCAATCAGAGGTGCTCCCAGGCAGGGGACCAGAGGATGCCACCTGACTCTCCAAGACACCCCTCGACCTGGACCCCTACACACAGGCCCCCGTAGTGCACTGTGGCCGGGACACCTGCAAACAAATGCCCTTGAAATAAGCAGGTTCTCAGCCCACTGAACCAGCATGGCCACTTGAGTGGACAGAGGAAGGGACTGGCTACCCGAGGCCTGGAACCCTGGCTTTCTGACCAAGCCCGTGCAACCCACTGCCCCCTTCTCTCTGGGGGGAGCACCCGCTAGGAGGTGAGTGGACACAGAGCCGGGGAGAAGCACCCCAGAAGGGACTGTGATCGGAGAGGACACAGGTCCGCAGAGACCCACCACGCAGGTCCCCCAGCCCCCGGCTCTGACTTGTTATATGCTGCCCTCCCTTAGCCAGGCAGTCCACTTCCCCTTAGTATTAGCTGCAATTTTTTTTTTTTTTTTTGGGAGAGAGGGTTTATTGCTTCAAAGACATCTATATCCTCTCCACGCTCCCACCACACAAAACAGCAAGACCCAGTGGTCCAACATGTGTCCAGAACACCAAGGAGCAACACGCCCTACCGTCTCATGTGCCCTGTGAGCAGCCCTGTCAACCTGCCCCTCTTCCCAGCATCTGGGGGCAGAGGGGCCGCAGCTGACGCGCACCTTTCTGCTCGGTGATCAAGTGCTGCACAATGACATCCGTCATGCTATCCCTGTAGGCGTAGCGGTCCTTGTAGAGCCCGTGGACCGTGCTGAAAATCAGCTGGTAGAAGGAAATGGTGCCATCCTGGCAGCCCACCACCTGCGGAGAGCGAGCATGTCAGTTCTCAGCCTGCTGTGGAGACAGACCGTTCCCACCTGCCTGTCAGGAACAAACATCGGCGATCTCACTGGCTAAACACGTCTGACGTTCACTGACTACTCGGGCGGTGCCCCAACCAACCAACTCCCGCTTCTTACCACGTAGTTGGAGTCGGGCTTCACTTTACACGTCCACACCCAGGAGGTCTGCTCCCCAATGGCGCCGAGCCGCACGCCGTCCTTGGTGAAAAGGGACGCTTGCTTGTCTGACCCACCCAGCAAAATGTACTCCCCTTTAGTAAAGTAGCTGATGCAGCAGGGGTCAAAGTTCAGGGAGTGGTCCTTCCCGATCTGAACAAAGAGAACACACCAAGGAAGATCCACGCTGAATTCAAGATCACTGCAACACAATCAAGGGCTTTTCCCTCTGTCCTTTACACGGGGAGCTGGGAAGGTTGGGGAGAGCTGGCCAGCATTCTTCCGGGTGTGACTGACGCCATCACGAATACAGCCCAGGCCTCTACAACACCCCTCTCCCCTCCACACGGACAAACCCTCCGGGGTCTCCCCGAGTCCCACCCAACGGCCCCAGGGCTGTGGCTTAGCTCTGCAGCCAATCTACACCCCAGATGGTTTTTCTCCCACTAGGCCTCCCCCTCTGCTCACAGCCCTTGCGTGGCTTCAGGATTTCCCTCAATCCTGAAGGAAATTTCTTTTTCTTTTGGCTTCTCTTTTCCTTCCCTCCTTCTTTCCTTTTTTAGTACTTCACAAAACTAAGTCCATTCTTTTTCGACAATTGTTCTTTATTCTGAAACTACACTCATCCTATTTCTCTTTAGAACAACCTTATTGAGGTATTTCACACACCATACAATGCACCCATGTCAAGTGTACACTTCATTAACTTTTAATACATCTGGAGTTGTATAACCATCATCACTAACTCCAACACCCCAAAAAGAAGCCCTGTACTTGTTAGCAATCAATCCCCTTCCCCCTCTCTTTCCACCCCCTGGCAACCACGAATCTACTTGCTGTCTATAGATCTGCCCATGTTGGACATTTCACATAAATGCAAACACAGACCGTGTGGCCTTTTGTGACCGCTTCACCCTTGCTGCAGTATGCATCAGTACTTCATTCCTTTTCACTGCTGAGGAATATTCCATTGTATGGGTATTCCCCATTTTATTTTTCCATGCATCAGTTGATGGACATTTTGGTTCTATTTCTGGCTATTATGAAAAATGCTGATATGAATACTTGCATGCAAATTTTTGTGCAGATGTACGTTTTCATCTTTCTTAGATATGGATACCTAGTAGAGTTGCTGGGTCATATAGTAACTTAGCATTTAACCTTTTAGTAACTACTTAAAAAGAGGTTGGGTATACCATTTTATATTCCTATCAGTAGTACACAAGGATTCCAATTTCTCCATCCTACTGGGTGTGAAGTGGGTCTCATTGTAAGTTTGATTTGCATTTTCCTGGTAGCTAATGATGTCGAACATCTTTTCATTTGCTTATTGGGCCACATGTATTTCTTGTTTGAAAAAATGTCCATTCAGATCTCTTTTCCATTTTTTAATTAAGTTGTCTTTTTATTATTGACTTGTAAGAGTTTTTTACTCCTTGGAAGACAAGCTATGACAAACCTAGACAGCATATTAAAAAGCAGAGACATTACTTTGCCAACAAAGCTTCATCTAGTCAAAGCTATAGTTTTCCCAGTAGTCATGTATGGATGTGAGAGTTGGACTATAAAAAAAGCTGAGCACTGAAGAATCAAAGCTTTTGAACTGTGATGTTGGAGAAGACTCTTGACAGTCCCCTGGACTGCAAGGAGATCCAACCAGTCCATCCTAAAGGAAATCAGTCCTGAATATGCATTGGAAGGATGGATGCGGAAGCTGAAACTCCAATACTCTGGCCACCTAATGCAAAGAACTGACTCATTTGAAAAGACCCTGATGCTGGGAAAGACTGAAGGCAGGAGGAGAGGGGAACGACAGAGGATGAGATGTTGGATGGCATCACTGACAAAGGACATGCGTTTGAGCAAGCTCCAGGAGCTGGTGATGGACAGGGAAGCCTGGCGTGCTGCAGTCCATGGAGTCACAAAGAGTCAGACACGACTGAGCAATTGAACTGAAGAGTTTTTTCACATATTTAAGATGCAAGCCCCTTATCAGCTAAACGACTTGAAAACTTTCTCTCCCACTCCGTGTGCTGTCTCGTCACTGCTGACGGCGCCGCCTCTCCTTCTAGGGTGAAGGTCACACTCCTGAGGTTGGTTCCCAAGATCCTTCTCTGTCGAAATGAGCCTCTCACAGTTTCCTAAGTGGCCCATGCTCTTTCAAACCTCCAGCCATTCTCCACAGCACCCCAGCACTAGACAAGGGTGTCCTTTCCCCCTTCTTCTCCACCAGGTGTCATCTCTTCCAGGACACATCCTCATGTCTCCCTGCTCACCCAAGGCCTGAAGGGCTAGCCTAGCAGCCGCTCATAAATGTGGAGTAAATAAAGCAAATACAGGTAGGCAGGGTCACGACTAAGACAAAGACTTTACAGACCAAGCTGCATTTCAGTTCGACCATTTACTGGCAGTGTAGGACCTTGGGCATAATATTTATTCCACTGCCCCGAGACTTGTCTGCTCATATCTAAAAAGCAGACCATCAGACTTTCCTGACGGTCCAGCGGTTCAGACTCTGCACTTCCCCTGCAGAGGGCGTGGATTTTATCCCTAGAAGAGGACATTCCACATGCCTTCAGTGTGGCTCAATAAATGTAAAAAGTTGATCATCAGAGTACCGACTTCGCAAAGTTTTGTAAGAATTAAAAGAAATAAAGAATGCACAGCACTGAGCCCAGAACGTGGTGTCATAGGAAACGCTCAGTGAACAGGAGCTAACACAAATAATGAACAGTTACTAATAATGCAATCTCCAAACGTGAAACAGACTAAAACCAACAGGCGTGACCAAACCGGTACCTCCCCCAGGCTGGCACAGACCCGCATACCTGTTTTCCACTCAGCTGGTAGAAGGAAAGCTTCTGTCCCCAGTCAGCTACAGCCAGGATGTCATTACGTTCCTCTCTAATCAACAGAAGACAAAAGAGGTTACGTGGGTCCAAGGCCTGCTGGTGAGTGTGGCCTGAAGGGTTTAACAAACAACAGGAAAGAGAAAGCCCTGGTCAGGCGGTCAGACTGCCAAGTGCCGGACAGGAGGACAGAGGCCAGAGGGCTGTGACGTGGGCCTACCCATCAACCGGTCCAGTAGGAAGGGGAAGGTGAGGTCAGCCCTCCCGGGATCTGTATCTCGACAGGATGCCCTACCATGCGGGTGCTCATGGTGCGGGGACATTGCCACCGTGAAGAGGTGAGACCCCTTGTCTCACAGCTTCCTGGAAGCAGAGCTAACATAGCGAGGTTGGAGATCCGAGAGTACTTTCTCTTACACACCACACAAGATGGGGAGGGGTGGAGAGACGTGTCTTCGACGGTGGGAAGGCATGGATCGTCTGATTCTTTTTTTAATGGACAGAGGGGAACCTTGCTTGCTCTTCCTCAAGAGGAAACTAACACCCAAAGCTCGGTTCCCTTGCAGTTGGGGTTCTTGCGCAGGTGGAATGGTTTCTGATTGGACCTAGCAGGAAAGAAAGGTGGCTTGCCACGACCAGCCGCTGTCTCTGAAACCGACTGCCCAGTGGCATCAGCGTCCTGGAACTGCGGCTGCAGGAGCCGCACAGGAGAAACCTCCTCGGCCAAAGCTGCGGATCGGGCTCCTCAGGAGCCGAGTTCGAGAGAGGTTCCCAGCCCTCGGGCACTGGCCAGAACCCACCTAACCTTGCTGCTTCTTCATTAACTCCAGCGTTTTGAGCCCAGGCCCTGGGGTCATCTGACAGCACCATGAGACACTCAGGCAAAGCACGGTGCAGCCCTATGAGCAAAACCCGGGCAAGGGTGACAAGATGGCAACTCGCACGGGGACGAGTCGAGAACCAAGGGGACAGAGACGACGCTGGAGGGGGGTGGAAGGGGCCCACAGGTGAGCTCCGTGTGGTCAGCACTGACATACAAACATGACCCAGGGGCCCAGGCCGCGGCGAGCCCTCTTGGGGAGACCTCGTACAGCTCTGGGTCGGCTTCAGCCTCCATGAGCTGGAAGGGTGGTTTCCAACCTCCTTTCTCCCCCTTTTACCACCCCCCCGCCACAAACCCTAGGCAGTGGGACTCTTCACCAAAACAAAAACTTGTGTTAGTAACTAAAGGGTCTGCTCTGGTTGAACACAGGTTGGGACGTGAAGCCCACCCTCTCTTCCGTTCCTGGCCCCCCGTCTCCCACCTTCTTTTCCCAAGGAAGTTCGGGCACCACACAACGGTTTGGATGAAGTGACCTAGCTTAGGACTCGTCAATCAGAATGTCCTGCCTCCCACAGCACAGCCTGCAGTGGTTTCCCTACAGGTAATCTGGGCTGAAGAGGAGGAAGGACGACTGGACAGCGAGGGTCTGACGTGAGGACTGCGGGTAAGACGGGGGAGCTCCTCTCCGATGCGTGTCCTAGCAAATGCAAGGTGAGGTGTGGTGTGGGAGCAGGCTAAGAGAGGTGTCCAGTAAGAGGGGAGGTGTCTGATGAACTACGGTACACCCAGGCCAGGGCACGCGGGCAGGCGCTCAATGTCATGTTTTTCAAAGGAGCCCTAAATGTTACTGTAAAGAGTTCACTCTGTGATGCTAAGTGGACAAAAAGGGAGTAGGATATGGTTTGGTTCATAGTATGAATGCGCTACAAGACTGAGGGGAAATACACTTAAGATGCCGACCGTGGTTTCCACTGGGGATGGGGTTTTACAGAAAAGCTGAACTTTCTCCTTTGGACTTTTCAGTGTTTGCCAGAGTTCCTCTAAGAAGAGTCCTATGACCCACACACGAGCTTCAGGGGAGTGCTCCCCCCGGCGGGAGGAGCCTGCGCCAACAATGCCCCCGGGTCTCTTTGGGAAGGGAGCCCGGCCGGCCGAGGCTGGCGGCGGGCCCTTCTGGGACGGGCTCGGCTCCTCGGGACACACTCACAGGCTGTCGTCCCCGGCACTGTCGTCCTCTTCCTCAGGCTCGTCCTCCTCTGCCTCACTACCCTGACTACTGTACACTGCGGACTTCAGACTGGAAGGGATTTCCTGAAAGTATCTGCTGACAGTGACTTCCTCAGCATCCTCCATCTCTATGTTCATCCAGAAATTCTCCCATCGGCTGCAGACGGTAAGGGGTTGTTCAATCGCATTGCCTAGAACTGCACTAGGGCTATTAATTTCAAGGCCTGTCAAGGAGCCCCTGCCCCCTGTCCGGAAGAGGACAGCGACCAGGTACACCAGGCATCCTGCATCTCATGAATTAAAAATGGGCCCCCGAAGCCACAGAGTCATCTGTGGCCGCAAAAAGCAAACAGCAGGAACTCTGGGGTAGGCTAATGGGCTCTGAAGCCATCAGACATGCATGCCACAGCCCTGGGCTGGACCAAATTATTCAAGAAGCAGCATAATCATCTGATGTCAGAAAGGCCGTGAGATTAAACGGCCTTCTAAATCAAGTAGGTCCCACCTTTAAAATGACATTGGGCTGGTAAACAATTAAGTCCTTTACCTTCAGAGGACTCTGTGGGGAATAGTGGTGGCTTAATAATGTTATAGGATTATACAAGGAGATCTAAAGTTATTAGGCCCCCATCAAAGTCACATGAGCATAGTAAAGAAAATGTGCGTAAGGTTGGAGAAGGTAGATGCCACTTGTTTGTGGAGCTGTAGGCTTTGGGGATATTTATACTTAATACTGACATTTGTGGGGCCAAGGGCAGCAAAAAATGCTCATGAAAAGGCAAAAAGGGCTCATGAAAAAGCACGTGTTCTGTTCGGACTTGGAGGGAAGAACTGAAAAGGGGAAAAGACCAAAATAAAGCCACGGCACAGAGGTGAGCTACTGATTCAAACGGAGTGGCTCTCCTGTGTCACATGCACACTCTGTCACACACACACTCTGGGCTGGCCTAGATAGCTCATCTGCTCGGCTATATTTCTGGGATGCATTCCAAAACTCAAGATGGGCTTTTTAAAAATTCCATTCAAATGGAACAGGTTCCAAAACGGATCAGTCACACGGGCTGAGAAGCCTTTGAATCAGGGAGCCTTCGTGAGGAGAGGAAGAACCCAGCGCGCTGAGGAAGGGCTTCCTAGGGCTCCTGACCGAGGAGGAGGATGGTGGAGGAGCAGGAGGGTGGAGGAGGGCGGCGGACCGGTCACCTGGACGGGTTCCAGCAGATGGACCAGATGGGGGCGAGGGAGCCCCCCGGCCGCTCGATCTTCACCTTCTCCTCGCCGCTCTTGTTGCGGATGCTGACGACCCCGTTGAACATCCCCAGGGCCAGGTACTGCCCGTCGTTGGTCCAGCTGTTCAGACAACCGCCAGAGGGCGTGGGGCGGGGAAAGGGAACACGCAGGTGAACGCAGTGAGGGTGGGGCCCGGCTTCAGACCGCCTGATGAGGCAGCCACAGCCGGATGCACCTGGGCCCTGATGTAAAGCTCAGGAGGCCACACTTTGAGTCCCACTGCTTCCCAGCGCGGAGGGCAAGACATGACGGCGGGAACACCTTCCTCTGGGCGCCCACGGTCTCTGTCGGCGCCGCCCCAAGGGCCCCAGGCTCCGCCTGCGCTGCTGGCGGGGCCAGCCCACTCCCTGCTCTCCGTGTCAGCCTCCCCCCGCCTCCAGATCCCCCTGAGCACAGGACCTGCATCTCGGTGACTGCCAGTCTCCCGGGCAGGTGCCTGCCAGCTGCTGAACGAAAGGAAGGCTGCGCTGAGAAGCCGCTCGGCGAGCACAGCCTCCCTTTGGGAGCATCTACCATCTGCAGGAGCCACTTGCTTTCAACTCACTACCTCGTGTGCATTTCACAACAGCCCCATCAAGACGGCGTCTTTTTTTTTTTTCCCTTACATACAAAATTGAAATATATTTTTCATTTTTCTATGTTTTACAAACAACTGATTCTTCTTCATTAAAAACCTCCACTCTGTTCTAAAATGAGAATATCCTGATGCTTGGAAAAAGCACTTATTGTAGCTTAAAATTAAAAAATGTGAGTGAATGACTCCATATATTGAAGTGTTACATGTTACTGCAAACATCAAATTTCTTTTTTTTTTAGTATATTTTCTTTTCTTTCTATCATCTTAATTCCCATTTATCAAATGAGGAACCTCCTGAGGTCACAGAGCCTGTCAGCTGCTGAACCTGGATCTGAATCCAGATCTAACGTCAAAGCCTGTGCTTCCTCCAGCGCTGTGCCACCTAGACAAGGCGAGCTTGGCGCCCCCAGAGCCTGCCCTGAGCACAGCTGAGGCAGGGACGCCTGCTGCCAGACAGCTGCCCAAAAGCCACCTGCAGTGCTCTCTCGCTCCACCACCCAAGACACGGGTTCTTCCCATCAAGGAGGCCACGAGAGAAGAAGAGAGGAAACATGGGGCCCAGACCAACTAGGAAGCATAAGACCTTCTCTACTGTGTGAACTAACCACATTCTGAGTCTGTCTGAAGAGCAGGGGAACAGAAAACCACCCTCAGAGCTGCCCCTTAACTTACCTGCAGCAGGTGATCTTGCTGCTGGATTTGTGCTTAGAGACAGACTTCTGCTCAGGAGACCATAAGCCTTCAATGCAAAATAAGAACGAGAGACGGGTTGGACTATTGTTGTTGTTCAGTCACTAAGTTGTGTCCGATTCTTTGTGACCCCATGGACTCCAGCAGACCAGGCCTCCCTGTCCCTCACCATCTCCCAAAGTTTGCCCAAGTTCATGTCAATTGCATCGGTGGTTGGAATATTACTCAGCAACCAAGAGGAACAAGCTACTGACACACGCTACAACTCAGATGGATCTCTAGGGTTTCATGCTGAGTTTAAAAAGTCAATCTCAAAAGGTCATATGCTGTATGAGCCCATCTCATATAGAGAATAACACATTAATGGTTACCAGGCACAAGGCGTTAGCTATAATGGGAGATGGGAAAGAAAGTGTTAGTTATGTTCAACTCTTTGCAACCCCCTGGATTGTAGCCCGCCAGGCTCCTCTGTCCATGGAATTTTCCAGGCAAAAGTACTGGAGTGGGTTGCCATTTCCTCCTCCAGGGGATCTTCCTGACCCAGGGATCAAACCCAAGTCTCCTGTGTCTCCTGCACTGGCAGGCGGGTTCTTTGCCACTAGCGCCACCGGGGAAGCCCACAGGAGATGGGGAAGCTGATGACAAAGGAGCATCTTTGCGGTGATGGTCACCAACACAGGTGATGACATGACTCATCTATACACACCGACTGTGCCAGGCCAGCCTCCTGATCATGATCTTGTACGACAGTTACATGAGACGTGTCCACAGCGGAGAGAGGAGGAAGGGGGGTACCTGAGACCTCTCTACTATCTCTGCAGCTCACTGTGAGTCTACAATTACTGCAACTCACTGTGAGTCTATAACTACTTCAAAAGAAAAAAAGAGAGGAAGAGACATTGGTGAATTTCTAGCCAACCTTTAACTCAAAGAAACGGTAACTTTCATAGTTATTACACTGTAACCAGGATACAACTTAGAGGTCAAAGTAAGGAATGATGCCTCCTAAAAACCCAGCCTCTGCTCCTAGGCTTTCCGGGCCGTGCCCTGTCCCCACATGCTGGTTGCCTTGGACTTGCTCCCTCCTGCCACTGACTCAGTGCCGCACAACAGGTCTATGTCTGGGCAACAGCACCAAACTCTGCTCTGGGTCTGGGCCACGAAGCATGGCCAAGAAGGAAAATCTAGGGCAGAAATACATTTGCAGAGCAAGATGCAACATCCAGCAATTTGCCTCCCTGGTCTCCGGCACTGGAAGGCCTCCTCCGGCATTTCCGCCTGTGCTCCAGCCGTCTCCCCTCACCGCACCCTCCCTCTGGGGCCTCTCGGGAGTGCTGTCCAGAGCAGGCGCTAGATGCAATCACATGGCCTGGGTCCATCCCTTACCAGCGGGGCCACCTCAGGCACGTCACTGGACCACCCTGAGCCCCAGCTCTGTTTCATCGGCACAGCAAGGATGAGAATGCTACCTGACCTCAGGGTTGCCACGGAGCTCACAGAGGGATTCATTTAACCCTTGGCACGGTGCCTACTGGCCTTCCCTGGAGGCTCAGTGGTAAAGAATCTGCCTGCCAGCGTCAGAGATGTAAGAGATGCAAGTTTGATCCCTGGGTCGGGAAGATCCCCTGGAGGAGGAAAAGGCAACCCACTCCCGTTTTCTTGCCTGGACAATCCCATGGACAGAGGAGCCTGGCGAGCTACACTCCATGGGGTGGCAAACCGTCAGACATGACTCAGCAACTGAGCACACATACACACCCTCAGCGCCCACCACGTCACAAACGCTCAACAAATATTATTACTTCATAGTGTATTTTTACAAATTCGACCTCCCTACCTGCCCCCGACCACAAGCTCTTTGAGGGCAGGATTTCTACCGTCTTTTTCACCCCAAAAGTAAGCACCCAAACCAGTGCCTCACATGGAGAAAGTGCTAAATTTTTCATTAATGACAGTCCCTTCCCCTTTTATGTACATAACGTGCTTTCAATCCCATCCTCTCTTTTGAACCTCTGAACTCTATCAGTGGACGGAAAGAACATGTTCACTTTAGGTCAGGAAGGGAAACAGAGGAGTCAGATCTCTTGTTCCCTGACTTCAGTGATGGCTGCTCTGTGTACACACTATCTCCCAGCAAGGAAAACAGAACTGACGAACTGAAAGCCAGACTGGACCTTGAACCTGCAAGCCTCCACCCGCTCTCCCGGCCTCTGCTCTATGCCGGGACCCCACCAGTGCCGTGTGCGGGGCGGGTGTGCTCCTCGGGGAGGACAGCCACAACCACGGAACGAGTAAAGGGGGATGCGCTGCACACGGATGCTGGGGGACACAGAGGTGGGGACAACTGAACTGTCCCCTCTCAGAGGCAGCAACGCCAATCACGCCGGGGCTCTCCCGTTCCTCTCCCCACCTCCCTTCCCAGGGCCTTCTCCCAAATTGCCATCTTACCCACCCATTTCTGACCAGACTCAATGGCCTCATTCACTCCTTTGGTTTCTACACAATTTTAAAGACAAGTCTCAGCCTCCCCTCAGCCACTGAAGGGAGAAGAAGGCGCACTGACTCGTCACCACATTCTGGATGGATTCCAGCACTTTTTCCCAATTTCCAGTCATTCCAGGACGAGACGCTGGGAACCAGCACCTACCGATGTCGCTGGAGGAACAGGATGCCAGCTGGTGGGTGATGGGGTTGTAGGAGACACACTGGATGGAGTCATTGTGCCTGGAAGTAAACAGCTGCAGATGATTACACGGCAGACCACAAACACTGCAGCGGCTCCAGCAGCAGGCCGTAACGACGGGCCCACAGACAGCCTCTCTGCTCCGCCCCGGGAGCCCTGCTGCCAGCGGCCAGGGAAAAGCACGGGGGTGGACGCCCCCCTCCTCGGGTGCCTCTCAGCCACCATCTTCCTCTCTACACGTTACCCACCCCCCAGGCCGGCCACCTCCTCCAAGATAAACGCGCTGAACGGCTCTGGGGTGTCAGCTGGTAAGAGAATGACGGGAAGCCCCTCGCCAGGCGCACTGGAAGCGCCGTATGAATGGCCATTCCTCTTATGCTCTGTGCAGGCCTGGAAATACATTCACTGACACAGGATGCAGGTACAATGAAGATACTGTCATAGACCAAGACCTGGAAACACCTGAGATGACCGTGAAGGCTGAGGGAGCCGTGTCCCACGCGTGACGCCTCACCTTCAGGTCTACTCCACTCGTGACCTACTTCATTCATTTATTCACTCATTCAAATGTTGATCTGTACACCCATGTTCATAGCAGCATTATTCCAACCAGCCAAGAGGTGGAAGCAACCCAAAGGCCCATCAGCAACAGATGAATGGATAAACAAAATATGGTCTGTAGACACACTAGGGTGTTGTTCAGCATTAAAATGTACGGGGATTCTGACACATGCTACAGCACGGATAAACCTGGAGGACATTAGGCTCGGTGAAATGAACCAGTCACAGAAGGACAAATACCGTAGGATTCCACGCATATGAGGTACCCAGAGGAGTCAAATTCACAGAGAGTAGAACTGCGGTGCCCAGGGCTGGGGAAGGGGGATGGAGGTGGTTGTTTTTAGGTGAGGAGTCTCAGTTTTGCGAGATGCAGAGAAGCCCGGAGGTTCAGTGCACAACAACACGGATGTACTTAGTTAGCACCACTGACCAGCACACCTAAAAATGCTCAGGATGGCAAACTGCATGTTATGTGTATTTCACCACAATTCAAAGGAAAACCATCACTTGTCAAGTACCTACAATGGGCCAGGCAAGGCACCGGGCACCAGAGACACATGGTGAACAAAACACAGGCAGTGTCTGCCCCCATGGAGCCTCCAGGCTGATGGGAGGAATCGATCAGTCATCAGGGTAAGTGTAAAACTACAGCTGTGAGGGACTCGCCTGGCGGTCCAGTGGTTAGGACTCCACGCTTCCACTGCAGGGGGCCCGGGCTGGATCCCTGGTCGGGGAACTAAGATCCAGCATGCCACCCAGCACGAACCCCACCCCCCAAAATAAAAGTGCAGCTGTGAGAAACGCCATGAAGGAGACCCGACGGAGGCTAGAGGGGCAGGGAAGGCTTCTCAGAAGAAGCCACGTCTGAGATCTGCAGAGGATGAGCAGAACCTCGGCACAGAGAGCGGCCTGGAGCACACGGAGCCCAAGTTTCGGGCTGGCCACCCTGGGTGGATGTGGGGTCCTTCCCTGAGGTGGGGACACTGGAGGGGGCCAGAGGGTGGGGTAGAATGTGCAACGTCAGACTAACTGAACTGAGCTACACAGAAGCACCACCCAGTGCCGGCCGGGCCAGCAGAGCTCAAGACTGCTCCCTCACTAACTCACTCCCCAACCTTCTCAGCACACAGCCCCACAACTGAACTTCAATCCCAAGGAAAAAAGTCCTTCCTGATCTCTTTTCTAAGGGGTTTGTGCTTCAGTTGCTCAGTAAGAGGCCAAGTAATAATACCGTGCCCCTAAACGATCACTTACGTGTACTTGAGAATGCCTTCCAATTTTGACGTCCAGATTATAACGCTTTTGTCGGCCGATCCAGAAGCAAAGCGTTTGCCTGAAAGCGTTTTTAAAAAGAAAATAAATTTCACATTTCTTTAGGCTGGCATTTTGCAGACAGTATTTCTTAGAAAGCTGCTTCTTTAAGGTCCCTAGGAAGTATCAGTTGCTTCTGCAACCCTTCTTATCAGTGCTGGGTGGCAGCACTTTGGAGTCAGGAAGTTTGAGCTCATTTCCAGTTCTGTCTGGCACTAACGGAGATGTATGGAGAGCCTGTCGCAAGCCAGCATCACGTCCTACACTCAGAATTAAGTCATGATTCAAGCATACGTGATCCCTACCTTCATAGAGTTTGTCTGGTGGGTAAAGCAGGCATTAAGTTAAATTAATCCAATTCAAACACAATGTGGAGAGAAAAAAAAGCAGCTCTATGAAAGAGAATACATGGGGACCTCATTTCGGTGATGGAGGCTTCTCTGAGAATGGGATCATTCATTAAGACGTGGAGGCTGAGGGCTTCCCTGATGGTTCACTGGATAAGAACCCGCCTGCCAATGCAGGAGACCTGGGTTCGATCCATGATCTGGGAAGATCTCACACGCCACAGGGCAACTAAGCCCAAAGGGCAACAAAGACCCGGCACAGGCAAAAATAAATAAATATAATTATTAGGAAAAACAAACAAAAGACCTGAAGGTTGACCAAAGCCTAGCCAGGTGCAAAGAGAGCAGAAAGGCCCATCCATATGGGTCAAACAGATGTGCAAAGACTCTGAGGCAGGAAAACACTGCACATCTGGCAGGCTGAGAGCAGCCAGCCTGGAACATCATGGGCAAAGGGCGAGGTGGGTGGTGGAGGGATCTCCTGGGGCTTCGGGGCCACATTAAGACCCTGCTCTCTGTCCCAAGGAAAGGCTTCAAGCAAATGAGGGCCAGGTGAGGCTTTCGCTCTCACACTTTGACTGGGTGGCACCGCTACAAATACTAAGTCAGAGAAGCGGCTCTTGTCTCTTCTTCCTGTCACTGCTCCCCCACCCCGGCAGGCAGCAGGGGAGGGAGAGAGTGGGCTCTGGGCTCAGTCTGAGCCGGAATTCCCCCTGACGTCACCCGCCAGCTGCAGGACCTGGCAGGAGCCACTGAGCATCTCCAGGCCCTCGCTTCCTCATCGCAAAAGCGGAAGCAACAACAGTGTTTACCCCTCGGCTGTTGTGAGGAGGCAATGAGATTACAGTGCTTAGGACTGGGCCTGGCCTGGGATCGATGCTGAACAAAATCAGCTACTATTATCACTATTACTTCCTCACATCATCTTGTATTGCTTTCCTTGAGGAAATAAAACTAGTTCTTACACACCTGTGTATCATGGCTGCTTATTAAGTATTTAGTAAACTTAAGGGAGAAACCAGAAACAAGCGAAATCATCATATTTTAAAGAGTAAAACCATAATTCAGTGTATCTTTACTTCTAGATCCAAGGGGGAGGGACTGTTATCACTACCCAAGTGTTCCGAGGGGCAGCGTGAGGCACGGGGAAGGCGGGCTCCGCAGCCAGAGGACCAGGTCAGGCCCGGCCCTGCCAAGTCTCCTGTGACACGCTAAGTCGCTTCAGTCGTGTCCGACCCTTTGTGGTGTGTGGACCATGGCCTGCCAGGCTCCTCTGTCCATGGGATTCTCCAGGCAAGAACAGTGGAGTGTAATGGCTCCAAGCCTATCTTCTCACCCCTTCCCTGCCTGCTTCAGAGGCTACTGGGAGATCAAGTGAGATGACACGTATGGCAGGACTTTGCAAAACGCTGACAAATGCCCCTGACCGCAGAGTTTGCTCTGACATCCCCAAGGGCCGTCATGGTGCCGCAGGCCAGAGGCCCTAGACTTATAAATTCTGAGACCTCACAGGTCACTCCCTGTTATCACTGAGAACTTGGCATATAAAAAAACAGGACTACCATGGGACAGCACACCTGACTACCAGGCAAGAGCCAGCACTGTCTCTGCCGCTAACCTGTTGTCATGTGACAGAAACTCACGTGACTTCGCTCGGTCATTATGCAGGTCTAACGTGAAGAGGATGGACTAGGTCAGGCTAACGCTGGGTGCGTGAAATGGCACGTATACATGCAGTATGTGCATTTTTCTAGAGAGGGGTCTGTAGCTTTCATCAGATTCTCAAAGAGGTCCGTCATCTAAAGGAAGTGAAAACCCTGGCGCCTGAGTGATCACGGTCCATCCGCGCCCTGCACCCCTGGTCCTGCTCCCTCCCAGCAGCGCTCAGAGAGGCCCGTCTCTAATCCTAGGTCCACGTGACACAGGAGGAAGGTGAGACTCAGAGAGTCAACCACCACCTCTAACTCACAGAGCTTTTGGGCTGGAACTGTCTCATCCCAAAGCCCATGTTCCTCCCCCAGACGCCCAGCTGGGGAAGCATGGATTTACTTTAACCCTCCGCATCAGTTTCACGCAGCTGGTATGAGGACCACCTCTCTACTTCCTCACCCCACCTGGTGCCCTAATTCCAATGACCCTTCAACTCCATTAAAACCTCCCTCTCCATTGCCCCTCAGTCCTGTGGTCCTCTCTCCCCTATGACTCAGCAACAGTTCAAGGTCAATGTAGATAATCACTCTTTTGCATACATCCTCTGCCCCTGCCCTCGTACTTCATCTTCAAGAGGAGCCCGTAAACCTACCACTCTGGTAAAACCCCCCTCTCCACTTGCTCTGCCCCTCCCGTATCCACACAGCTTTAAGTGATGGAGAAAAAGACGTCATCACACCGCTGAGTTCACTTTCAATCCACGGTCACCAGCTTCGGGTGGGCCTTTCATGGAGCTGGGGTCTCACGACACCTCCTGGGGCCATTTACTCAGCCCCTTGGGCAGGTGGTGACCGACTTTCTTCCTCTGCCCTAAACTCTCAGACACCTCCTTCCCCATCCTCGCTCTCAGATGTTGCTGCTTCCTGCCTCACTGAAAGGATGGGACCGAACTCCATGGCCTCTGCTCCAGGATCTGCAGCGACACCCCCAGCTCCCCGCCATGCCATCTCTGCCCTGGATCCCCTCTCCTCCCCTCACTCAACACACTGCTCCAGCAATTCCCTCCCCCCTCTCTACAGCATCAACTTTCTTCAAATTCAGCGTGTCCGAAACTGAACTCCTGACCTTTCACTCTAAGTTGCAGCCTTCCTCATCTCAGCAGAGGGCAACTCCATCCTTTTAGTCCCTCGAGTCAAAAACCTGGGAGTCACCCCGACTCCTTGCTTCATATCCCACATGCGACTATCAGCCAATCCTACTGCTTCTACCTCCCAGCTCTATCCACTCCTCACCACCTGCTCTGCTTCTATAGGGATCTGAGCCGCCATCACCAGTGTGATAAAATCTGCCCAGATGACGATTCTTCACTTGTCTTTCTGCCTCCACCCTCACCCCCTGCAGGCTGCTCCCAGTATTTAAAACAGAAATCAGATCAGATTTCTCCTCTGCTCAGAGAAATGGTTCCCCATTTTCAGTGAGGATCAAAATCCTATGGCAGCCCACATTAACCAGCCAGCACGCCTGTTCCCTCTCTGCCCTCGTCCCCTACTGCTCCCCACCGCCTCTCTGTCCCAGCCCCAGGAAGGCACACCCACCGGAGGACCTCTGCAACAGCCGTTCCCTCTACGAGGAGCTCTCCTCCCCCTAGTACCAGCTGTCCTCACTTCCCTAGCTCCCCACCTCCAATCTTGGCTTACTGGTCCCCATCTCAACAAGCCATCCTGACTACCCTGCCCCATACTGAACCCAGCGCCCTGACCCGCCCAGCACTCTCAAGCCCTCTTATTCTGCCCTGTATCTTCTTCCCCACACTCACCACCTTCCAGTGTACTGTTTAATCTACTTATTTAGTACATTCATTGTATGTCTTTCCTCATACTCTCTCCCCCGCCTCCCCCAACATAGACATGAGTCTCACAAGGGCAGGGCTCTTTGCTTTGGTCTCTGAAGTATCTCAAGCAGCTAGAACAATACTTGGCACACAGACAGGCTCCAATAAACACTTAAATGACTGAATTAAGCTGAATGACTGAAGTCTAAGAGACTGACTGTCTTCTGTAACTGGACGCGGTGCTCGAGCTCACTAAACATGATGTGGGCACAGCCAAGGAGAGAGACGAGCGACCGTGAGGCCACGACAGAGACTAACGCCGAGCGGCCTCTTACCGTCCTTCGCATATGCCACACAGTATACGGTGTCCTTGTGTCCCTTTAGGGGCTGAAGCAAGGTGCCATCAGATGTATCATAAACCTGGCAAAGAAGAGACCAAACTACAGATTACCCACATGGCATCCAAGGGTCAGAATTCCTGCAGGTCGTTGCTGCTATTTTTATTTTCATAACAAAACGTGTCAATATTCTCAGTTTGTACCAAGCAAAAACTACACCGAGAAACCAGACTAACTGTGAAAGTTGAGAAACCCAAGAAGTAGAGGCCACGATTCCGCGTGTTGTGTGGCTAGGAATGTACCATTAATGCTCGGGAAACCAAAGTTCGGTCCGTGAAACTTCCCTGCAAAGTTCACTCCCCTGTGTGAATCTGGATCTACGACCATTCAAGCTAGACCCTCCCAGAGAAAGCCAGCACTAAGAGCCCAGCGCAAGCAGGATTAAACGCCAGTGCGACCCTGTGCCTCCTGCGACATCACAGAGAGGCATCTCACACTTGCTACCAAGAGTCTGAGAGTCACAGACCTGGACTCTGGGTCTGTAAGTGGGAAGGAGTGTTGTAAAACCCAGCTGTAATGTGGACGTAGAATTTTACAGCTGTGTGACATCTATAAATTTTGTGGAGATTGAAAAAAACACACCATCTGAGAAATAAAGGCAAGACCCTCCAGAAAGGATCCGTGTTGGAGAATATAACCTATTGGAAAAACCTAAAAGGATTTGGACTGTTTACCCTGGAGAGAAGAAGTCTGTGGAACAACTGACTCAGGGCTTTAAGATTATGTGGCTTCCCAGCGGACAGTGGAAAGCAAGCCGTCTGCACATCTAGAGATGCCAGAGCGAGAGGAAGCGGGCTAATGCAGGAGGAAGGGGCAGAAGGCAAAGGTTCTCAGGTCAAACTCAAGTGTTCTCTGAAAACGACTTTTATACACTGGGACAGCTTCCAGTGGGAGCTTATACTCTTTGAAAATATGAAAAATAGGACAACATCCATATGGAACTCTTTAGAAGGGCCTAGGCCGTCTGGCTTTTCATGGAGGGAGCCCCTTCAGTCCTGTTGCTTGAATTTTTTCAGGGCGACAAAAATGTGAACTGACAACAGCTCCATTTCAAAGGCATTTTGATTAATTATTTTTCAACTCATTCATGGGTGTCTCACGGTAGAAAGGGAAAGATTAATGACTCCAAAGGAGGTATTGTTCACAGGTTCCTAGCTGATAGACAGTTTACCTACCTGTTTTAAATAGCCCATTTCCTTCCCTATTAAAAAGTAATGACTGGTTTTTCCGCCCTTGCCTTTTTTATCTTAAAAACCGGGTCAAATTTCAGAGCACTTACACGAGGGAGAGGGGAAAAAAAGCACTTAAAAAGGAAACTCAGACAAAATCCCACCAGTAATCTGTTTCCTGCAGCCAAAATCAGTTGGGTTCCATCGGGCTTGAACGCGAGGTCATACACACTACAGGAGACAAGACAAGACAAAAGGACAATTAGGAGCCAAAATGATGAGGTCGGCTAATGGCCAGGAAAGCAAATGTTATGTCCATTATGAAGCACCGCTTGTGTAGGAGGAAGAAAAATAATAGCTAAGAATTGCGTTTGGTTGCAAATTCCATTCAATCACCACACCTTCCATCACAATTCACTTGGCAGCTAGGACTGTATCCCACTTAGCACTTGTCCAGAAGCCAGACGCCAGACTCGATTCAAAGGGTCAACAGTGGGGGGCACTATCTCATCATGAAACCATAAAGGCTACACAAATGAGTATGTGAGAGCCAGAAAATCCACAGGACATTTACTAAAATATCATTACTTCCTCCAATTAATCCAATATTTATCAAGTGCCTCTTCCATGTTAAGAACTAGCAGCTACAAGATGACAAAATCAGTCCCTCCCTGCTGTCATGAAATGACCACCCTTGCAGGAAGGTGAGGCTGAGACACACTCACAGAGAACCACATGTCATCAAGTCTAAAGCACACATTTTTTTTCACATTTTAACACTTCTGATGCTGGGATGTGTCTTATAACTGATAATGTGTCAGTTTAGTTGGCAGCATACTTTGCTCTCTTAAATCAAACAGAAAATAATATTTTACAAACAGTGACCTCTTAGATTGGTTGGAGTATAGAATAATACTGTGATAAAGGCTTTAGGAGATACATTAAAGCATATGTTGTAGGATTCCAAGCAGGAAGACAGAGTGTTCTGATTCAGAGAGGATCAGAAAAAGCTTCATGAAGAACACAATCTGTGAAAAAGGTAGGGCTTTCGAGACAGGCAGGGGGAGACGGAGAAAGCGCAGCATTTCAGGCAGAGAAAACCAAAGACAGGATGGTGTGAACAGCAAACATCCAAATAACCTAATTTGACTGAAACACATGGCTATGTGCAGGGCAACAAGAAGCAAGTGATAAGGCTGGAGAAAACAGACTGGAGCCATACTACAAAGATTCTCAAATGCCCCCAGGCAGATGATTTTATTAGTTCCAGTGACCCAAGAAGAATGTGTCAGACAGCACGGCCTGACAGCCTCCTGTGAAAGCTAAGCATGGGGTAAATTAACCTGGTACCTGTGAGTGATCCAAAACTAGACACCGTGGGGAATTCCCCAGTGGACCAGGGTTAAGACCAGATTTCATTGCCAAGGGCATGGGCTTGATCCCTGATCAGGAAAAGATTAAGGGCAGGAGGAGAAGCGGGCAACAGAGGATGAGATGGCTGGATGGCATCACTGAATCAAAGGACATGAGTTTACGTAAACTCCAAAAGACAGTGAAGGACAGGGAAGCCGCGCATGCTGCAGTCCATGGGATCGCCAAGAGTCAGGTACGACTTAGTGACTGGAACAGCAAACAGGGAACTAGCTTCAGCCGGTAAAGAATCCACCTGCAATGCAGGAGACACAGATTCAATCCCGGGGTTGGGAAAATCCCCACTCCAGTATACTTGCCTGGAAAACCCCATGGACAGAGGAGCCTGGAGGGCTACAGTCAAAAGGGTCACAAAGAGTCAGACACGACTGAGGGACTAAGCATAGGGAACTAAGATCCCACAAGCCTCAGGTGTGGCCAAAAACACAAAAAAAACTCTCTGGTAACTACTTAAGAGCATTTACCATAGAGATACCTCATGTTCCCAATACAGTATACTAACGCATATATATGGAATTTAAAAAGATGGTAACAATAACCCTATATGCAAAACAGAAAAAGAGACATAGATGTACAGAACAGACTCTGGGACTCTGTGGGAGAAGGCGAGGGTGGGATGTTCTGAGAGAATAGCATTGAAACAAGTATACTATCAAGGGTGAAGCAGATCACCAGCCCAGGTTGGATGCATGAGACAAGTGCTCAGGGCTGGTGCACTGGGAAGACCCAGAGGGATGGGATGGGGAGGGAGGTGGGAGGGGGGATTGGGATGTGGAACACATGTAAACCCATGGCTGATTCATGCCAATGTATGGCAAAAACCACTACAATATTGTAAGTAATTAGCCTCCAACTAATAAAAATAAATGAAAAAAAAAAGAGAGAGATACCTCATGTTTATCTCTTCAAATGCATTATTTTATGTCGCCCTCACAATTCTGTGAGGTAAGAATTACTACTCAATTACAGGTGGTGCTAGTGGAAAAGAATCTGCCTGCAATGCAGGACACCCAGGTTTGATCCCTGGGTTAGGAAGATCCCCTGGAGAAGGAAATGGCAACCCACTCCAGTGTTCTTGTCTGGAGAATCCCATGGACAGAGGAGCCTGATGGGCTACAGTCCATGGGGTCGCAAAGAGCTGGACACAACTGAGCAACTTTCACTTTCACTTGAGGACACCACAGCTCAGGGAGGTCAAGTATCTTTCCCAGTGTCACACAGTCAGGAAGTGAAAGGGCCAGAATTTTAACTCAGATCTGACTCTAGAGTCTGTGCTATCCCTCCTTCCACTCTCCTGAGTTGCTATCAATTTTAACAAATTTTGGCTGCTCTCAATACTTTAAAAACAGTGACTGATATTTATTAGGCACATTTATTTACATGTGTGCTCTCAATACTTTAAAAACAGTGACGGATATTTATTAAGCACATTTATTTACATGTGTGCAAAGCACAGTTTAAATGCTTTACACATGTTAACTTCCTTAATTTTCATAACAACCCTATATCTGTTTCACAAATGAGAAGACAGGTAAAAAGAAATTAACTAACCTGCTTGAAAATAAACAGCTACTGAGTGGACTGGGCAAGCACTCAATGCAGTTAGAGCCGGAATTCAAATCCAGTGCTCAGCTGCTAGCTATCAGCAGCCTGTGCTGTGAGCACTTTTATAAGAGTTAAAAGATAAGTTAAAAAAATTTTTTTTTACTCAGATCTTTTTTTTTTTCTCCAAATCTCTTAAAAAGAAGTGAAAGATACAGTGGAAGGGCTATATGTTTCAAGAAAAGAGCAGTACAGAAAAGAATCAGTTCAGTTCAGTTCAGTCACTCAGTCGTGTCCGACTCTTTGTGACCCCATGAGTCGCAGCACGCCAGGCCTCCCTGTCCGTTACAAACTCCCGGAGTTTACTCAAACACATGTCCATCGAGTCGGTGATGTCATCCAAACCATCTCATCCTCTGTCATCCCCCTCTCCTCCTGCCCCCAATCCCTCCCAGCATCAGGGTCTTTACCAGTGATTCAGTTCTTCGCATCAGGTAGCCAAAGTATTGGAGTTTCAGCTTCAGCATCAGTTCTTCCAATGAATATTCAGGACTGATTTCCTTTAGGATGGACTGATTGGATCTCCTTGGAGTCCAAGGGACGCTCAAGAGTCTTCTCCAACACCACGGTTCAGAAGCATCAATTCTTTGGCGCTCAGTTTTCTTTATAGTCCAATTCTCACATCCATATGTGACTAGTGGAAAAACCATAGATTTGACTAGACGGACTTTTGTTGGCAAAGTAGTGTCTCTGCTTTTTAATATGCTGTCTAGGTTGGTCATAGCTTTTCTTCCAAGGAGCAAGTATCTTTTAATTTCATGGCTACACTGACTACAGTGATTTTGGAGCCCAAAAAATAAAATCTCTCACCGTTTACACTGTTTCCCCATTTATTCTCCATGAAGTGCTCGGACTGGATGCCATGATGTTAGTTTTCTGAACGTTGAGTTTTAAGCCAGCTTTTTCACTCTCCTCTTTCACTTTCATCAAGAGGCTCTTTAGTTCTTCTTCACTTTCTGCCATAAGGGTGGTGTCATCTGCATATCTGAGGTTATTGATACTTCTCCCAGCAATCTTGATTCCAGATCGTGTTTCATCCAGCCTGGCATTTTGCCTGATGTACTCTGCATATAAATTAAGCAGGGTGACAATATACAGCCTTGAGGTACTCCTTTCCCAATTTGGAACCAGTCTGTTGTTCCACGTCCAGTTCTAACCGTTGCTTCTTGACCTACATACAGATTTTCAGGAGGCAGGTAAGGTGGTCTGCTATTCCCATCTCTTGAAGAATTTTCCACGTTTTGTTGTGATCCACACAGTCAAAGGCCTTGGCATAGTCAATAAAGCAGAAATAGATGTTTTTCTGGAACTCTCATGCTTTTTTGATAATCCAACGGATGTTGGCAATTTGATCTCTGGTTCCTCTGCCTTTCCTAATCCAGCTTGAACATCTGGAAGTTCATGGTTCACGTACTGTTGAAGACTGGCTTGGAGAATTTTGAGCATTACTTTGCTAGCGTGTGAGATGAGTACAATTGTGCAGTAGTTTGAACATTCTTTGGCATTGCCTTTCTTTGGGATTGGAACGAAAACTGACCTTTTCCAGTCCTGTGGTCACTGCTGAGTTTTCCAAATTTGCTGGCATATGGAATACAGCACTTTCACAGCATCACCTTTTAGGACTTGAAATACCTCAACTGGAATTCCATCACCTCCACTAGCTTTGTTCATTCTGATGCTTCGTAAGGCCCACTTGACTTCACATCCCAGGATGTCTGGCTCTAGGTGAGTGAACACACCATCGTGGTTATCTGGGTCATGAAGATCTTTTTTGTACAGTTCTTCTGTGTATTCTTGCCACCTCTTCCTAATATCTTCTGCTTCTGTTAGGTCCATACCATTTCTGTCCTTAATTGTGCCCATCTTTGCATGAAATGTACCCTTGGTATCTCTGGTTTTCTTGAAGAGATCGCTAGTCTTTTCCATTCTATTGTTTTCCTCTATTTCTTTGCATTAATCACTGAGGAAGGCTTTCTTATCTCTCGGTGCTATTCTTTGAACCTCTGCATTCAGATGGGTATATCTTTCCTCTTCTCCTTTGCCTTTAGCTTCTCTTTTCTCAGCTATTTGTAAGCCCTCCTCAGACAACCATTCTGCCTTTTGGCATTTCTTTTTCTTGGGGATGGTCTTGATCACTGCCTCCTGTACAACGTCATGAACCTCCATCCATAGTTCTTCAGGCACTCTATCAGATCTAAACCCTTGAATCTCTTTGTCGCCTCTACTGTATAACAGTAAGGGATTTGATTTAGGTCATACCTGAATGGTCTAGTGGTTTTTCCCTACTTTCTTCAATTTCAGTTTGAATTTGGCAATAAGGAGTTCATGATCTGAGCCACAGTCAGCTCCCAGTCTTGTTTTTGCTGACTGTACAGAGCTTCTACATCCTTGGTTGCAAAGAATATAATCAATCTGATTTCGGTGTTGACCATCTGGTGATGTTCATGTGTAGAGTCTTCTCTTGTGTTGTTGGAAGAGGGTGTTTGTTATGACCAGTACATTCTCTTGACAAAACTCTGTTATCCTTTGACCTGCTTCATTTTGTACTCCAAGAGCAAATTTGCCTGTTACTCCAGGTATCGCTTGACTTCCTACTTTTGCATTCCAGTCCCCTGTAATGAAAATGATATCTTTTTTGGGTGTTAGTTGTAGAAGGTCTTGTAGGTCTTCACAGAACCGCTCAATGATGGTTTAGGTGATAAAATGACGAATTTAGGTGATAAAAATGGAACAAGACATTAAACAATGATGAATCATAAAGTGAGAAAGTCATTCTCTTTAGAGACTGTTTCAAACCTTCTAACAAGACACAGGACAAAGTCTTGGTTTGAGGCTATTCATCTCAAGCACCTCTCTGCCCACACTTGCTAAATCTCCGGCTTTAAAGACAGTACCCCTGAGGCTCAAAGGTTCTCTAGCAACAGTATCTAAGTACAATTTGTTAACCCCCTTTTGTTTCTCCCTGCCTTAAGTCCTAGTCATTTTACATTTAAAGCAATTGCTACTGGTTTTCATATACTGAGTAATAACGCTTCCCTGTAGAATGTAAAACCATATTTAAAGAAAAATAAGTCAGACAATTTTGAGAGAAAACAAACAAGAGTATAGGCAACACGTGGATGTGGCAAAAAGTTGTCAAGTTGGAAAAACACCGAGGAGCCCTGGATGGATTTTTGAGTAAGACAACGACAAGATCCGATTGTGAGGACTTGTGAAGCCGCCTCTAAAGGCCGCTACCTCATACGTGATACATCCCCTCGCTCCCACTCCAGGCCTCAGCTTCTCCATCTGCAAAATGGTGGGAGGGCTACCTTGGAGTCGTCCAGACCCGGGGCTCAGTGTCCTCAGCCCGGGCCTCAGGCCCGTTGCCCTTGGCAACCACCGGGATTCACGCCAAGGCGCCCGCCATCCCTCTGGCCCTCGGCCTCCCGCTCCTCCCGGAATGTCCCGCTCCTCACCACTGCTCGACTTTATCTCTCCACGTCAACACGGCCCTCATCGCGGCTTCCCTGAAGCCTCGGGCCCCTCCTCCCCACCTCAGCAACAGGCCTCACTCGGCCAGCCACTTTGTCTACCTGCGTTACCGCGGCAACGCACATGCGCAGTGAGCTGCGCGCGCGACGGGGTTTCGAGTGCGCATGTCTAAAAGAGCTGGAACGCTGGAACGGGAACCTAGAGGCGTCCGCGATTGGTCGGAACGGTGCGTCTTCCTCGACGAAGGACTTGATTGGCTGAGCCGCAGAAATGGTGGCTGCGGTCGAGGGGGCGGCCGGAAAGCTGCAGAGGAATCAGACAGGCTTTCACTGCGCTCATCTGTTGATTCCAGCCTAGTGCTCCGAACTGAAGAGGTTTTCACTTCTTACTCCGCTGCACTCCCAGAGCGACGCACCCTCTTGGCCTGTTGCTGCCGCCGGAGCCCGCTTGAGGGGCACGTCTGGGATGGAGAGTCCGAGCCTGGGGGACTGCGGAACTGCCCCCTCGGTCGTCGACTGTGAGCGCCTAGTCCCAGACCGGCTGTGTGACCTCCGGCAAGTCATTGTCCCCTTTCGGGCCTCTGCTTCACCACCTGTAAAATGAGAATGGGGCGGGGGGAGGGGGGAGTAGAAGGTGGCTGGGCCTTTCTCAGCTAGGGGGTGTGGAGCCTTGGAGGCCGGCAGAGTTAATTCCTGCAAGCAGAGGCTGGACGAGGGAGCTGGGCGGTTTTCTGGTGCAAGGAGATGACTGCCTGGGAGTCAGTCAGTCATCTGACAGGAGGATCATCAGTCATCAGTCATCATCAGTCATCTTGAGGATCCGAGGAAGACCTTGGAGGAGATGTGTTAAGCAGCCAGCAGCGCCCCAGAAATGGATACTGTGAGAAAGTAACACAGGAAGCTGCAGTCATTGTTTGAGTACTTGTGTATGTGCGGGGTGAGGCTAAGATGACTTACCTAACCCCCGCCCCAAATATAATCTTCAGAACTACCTTAAAAGAGGTATCACCTCCTTTTTACAGGTAGATAAACAGACTTTGAGAGGTTAAGTAACTTGCTCTTGGATCACACAGGTAGTAAATGGAAAAGCTGGTATTTAAATCCATTCTGTTGATTTTAAAGTTTGTGCTGTTTCCACCAGGATTCAGTTTCCTTTTCACCAAAACTGAACGGTGAAATTTCTCAAGATCCACCCATATTCCACAAATTAACCCCAAATTGCATCGGAACACCTTTATTCTAATCCTAGTTAATCACTGATTCATGCTTAGTTTCCCTGTTTGTAGAAAAGAAGTCGGTTAGACAGACATCTCTAGACACTCATCCAACTTTGAAAATGTATGATTGAATGATTAGGATACCCTCTACTGAAGTTTTTCGACAGTAGTACAGGAACAGAAGTATTAGACCAAGATTTAAGTAGACGTGGGTTCTGGAATCTTTTCTGCAAGTAACAATCTTCCTGTCACTCAGTTTTATCAATAAAATGAGAGTAATCCTTATCCTACCTACCTTAACAAGGTTATCAGATCAAGAATGAATGAGAATTTGAAAATTCTATATCAGAAGTTCTTTACCTTTTTGAGGGCTACAACTTCTGATGAAAGTAATAGATACTTTCCCACCACCCCCAAAACGCACATATATTAAAAATTTTACCTCACTTATTTGGGGGGGAGGGTGAAAGAGGCTGTCTCACTAACTCTTTTAAGCCTTTCTGTGTATCCCCAGGTTAAAAACTTGGCTCTTGGTTCATATGTTTCAATTTATGCCAAGTGTCACCAGAAACCTCTATAATGGCGCTATTCAATGATTAACAAAAAAAATTTTTTTTCTAGCAAAGTGCTTGAGTTTTTCATTGTGCAGTGATTTCCAACCCTTTTTAATCCATATTGGAGGACAGGAAGGTGTTGAGAAATAGGAAGATACTCTCATAGCGTGACTGATCCATACTGACTCTAACCTCTCCCATAGTCCATGTAGTTCCTTTTCTGTCACTGACTGAAACTGAATAAGCAGAATCAAATTAATTTTAAATGAGCTAATCACTTGCCCTTTGTTTTTTGTTTTTTTTTTCAGGGAGGAAGATGTTGCTCTGGGGTCAGGGAGAGTGGGAGAGGATGAAAAACAAATGGGGATGAAAAGCAGCAGTGATTGTAATCCCCCGCTACAAGAGCCTATTGCTTCTGCTCAATCTGGTGGGAATGCAGTGACAGAGTGCCGAAAGTCTGTATCGTGCGGATGGGAAAGAGTTGTGAAGCAAAGGTTATCTGGGAAAACAGCAGGCAAATACGACATATATTTCATCAGGTGAGCATGCAAGGTCGTAAAGACAGTGCAGCCAATAATTTTGTCTAGACGGATGGTAGGGAAGCATAGCAGAAATTTTGACTTTTTTCTGTCTTTAGCATAAAACCATCATGGATTTTGTTCCTTCATTGTCACTGGTTAGTTATAGCCAGTGAGCTGGGGACAAATACTTAACCTTTTCTCCTACCTTGAATGGTTACTGGTAAGACTGCGCTTGAATTATATTTGTAAAATTGTATTTTATTATCAAAGAGGAAGCTATTTAAAAGCACCATTTTAGCAGTTTTTTATTTTAAATAGCAAATGTCCATGGCAAAATTTGGAGATTACTAAAAAAAAATCTGAAACGTGACCCAGTTCTTTTTAAAAATCACTTTTATTTACTAGCAGTAAGTGTTCTTTAATATCATTTTCTAGCCCACAGGGACAGAAGTTCAGATCCAAAAGTTCACTTGTTAATTATCTTCACCAAAGTGGAGAGACTACTCTTAAGCCAGAAGACTTTGATTTTAGTGTACGTCCTGAAAGGAGCATCAAATCAGGATGTAAAGACCGAAACACAGCAGCTCTGACATCCCAACTGCAAAACCAAAGTAACGGTTCAAACCGGAACCTCAGGACACGAAGCAGGTGGAAAAAAGATGCATCTCCCCTGCCAAGTGCTAGTTTGGAATTGCAGGATAGTGGAGAACTACCTAACTTGAAAGAGGATGAGGGTGTTCATGATATTGCCTCCAGAAAGGTTAGAAAGTCCAAAAGAAAGGTGACTGTTTTGAAAGAGATTCAAACTAAGAAAACAAGGTGCTGTGAGAGTCTTCCAGATCCTGTCCAAAGTAACGGGGAGTCTCAGAGTGAACCTGCTGCGCGGGAAAGTCACCCTGAGGGTACTTGCATCTCTGATGCCAGAGCCAGCGACCAGGCCCTCAGTGTGACCACTGAAGAGGAGAGGCTTGGTAAAAAAAAATCGTCGTGTTTGGAACCAAATGTTGAACAGATCTCTTCTGGCATCGTAAGCAAATTATGTTCGGCCAAAGAAGCAGAACCCAACAATAAGTGTGAGGACACCGTTTTAGAATCTGAGGAAATAAGAACCAGAGTAGAAGCTGGAGAGAGGAAGGAGCATTTGCATATGGACGTTTCGGAAGGTGGCTCTGAAACAGAGGACAGCTCACAAACAGAGAAAAGCCCTACGTCTGCGAAAGTATCCCAAGGTATTCAGTGCGCTAAAGTGCTGTTAAATGCGCGGAGGAGTTTGCACTTCCTGCCTGTAGCCAGTTAGGATGTGGGAATAGAATGAAGTTCTTGAGCCGTGTTATCAGATACACCCCACCAGTTGGTCCTAGTGCTTTGTCTGACTGGTGTTTAAGCCCTTTGGCATGGCAGAGAAGGAGTGGCGGGCTGCCACCTTGATGACCCCAGCAGAGGACAGTTGTGCCACAGACAGTTGCTACCGTGGCTCCCTAGTACAACACCTGGGACTCTCGTCAACAGTTCTCTCCCTTCTTCCCTTTTGTCCAGCCAGTAATCTTAGAACGTTGGAGGGGAAGAAAAGGCTTCCCTTGTGAGGTCTGAGGAAGACTCCTTTTAGACATAAACTGTTTGAGATTAGCCACTATCTTCTCTTGTTACTCATTACTGATATGTGACTTCCAGTTTAATTTTGCATGTATCATAATTTTGCATGTATCACAATCATTTTTATTTTCTGTTGTAATGCTATTCTAAAATGCTTTAGAGCTCTAAATAATTCAAAACTAATCACATAGTTCATCTATTATTTGTAATATGCTCTTGATACAGAGTTCAGAGCTTAGCAGTTTTGCCTTAATGATACTTCAGTGAATAGGAGATGAAAAGGAGACCTTTGAGCAGCCCTCTCTTAGTTATTCATTATGCCATTATGATATAATGAATAACTCCTTTAAAGAAGAATAGTAATTTTACTTAAAGTCCTATGGGGAGACAGCGTGGGACAGACCCGTAGAGCAGGTGGTTAGACTTGGTTCCTTCTCTTAGTCCTCCTCATGGTTTTATTATGTCTTTGCTCTGCCTGGAGTTTCTCTGCCTTAAATAGAAGATGACCACATACACCTAGGAACTGCATAAAAATTCTTCAAATCTGCCCATTAAAGACCTTGAGCATCCTAAAGTCTTGAAGTTTATGTAGGTTTATTGTTAGTACAATGAGCAAATAAAATATTGAAAACATCCTTTAGTGACTAAAATGCAAGTATTCTATTCATCGCATGCATAAAGTCTATTCTTAACATGAAATGATACGTTTACTGTAGGTAATACTAAGTGTCTGACGGAGTAGTAAAGACTTTCCCATTGTCTTAGTTATAAACTGCCAAGTGAACTGAACTTAGTCTCCTATTAATAAGAAGGCTTAGACAGCATATACTTATAGGAATCCGCAGAAGAAATTAGCAAGTAGGTAGTAAGAGCAGTTTCCGTTGTTCTCTTTTTACTTTCCACTGGGCTTTGCCTATTCAGCGGAGAAGGCAATGGCACCCCACTCCAGTACTCTTGCCTGGAAGATCCCATGGACGGAGGAGCCTGGTAGGCTGCAGTCCATGGGGTTGCGAAGAGTCAGACATGACTGAGTGACTTCGCTTTCACTTTTCACTTTTATGCATTGGAGAAGGAAATGGCAACCCACTCCAGTGTTCTTGCCTGGAGAATCCCAGGGATGGGGTCGCACAGAGTCGGACACGACTGAAGTGACTTAGCAGCAGCAGCAGTTGCCTATTCAAGCTAGAATAGCAAAAAACCCCAGACTGATTACCTGGAGACATGGATACACATCCCAATCTATAGTCAATCTCGCTGTTGTTCAGATAGTTGCTTAATTTCTAAGCCTTAAGAGTCTTCACCTGTAAAATACAAGCAGTAACCCTTACTAGTCCTGTTTTTCACATCATGAATGTTGTAAAGTAAAATGGGAAGTGAAAAAGATGGCTTCACGCTAGACAAACACAAGGTATTATTAACTGACATGCAAATTTAGAGGGTATGGCTCTAGGGATTATTAAATGAGATGATTTTAGAAACTTGAGAAGCCTAATAATGGTGGTTAAAGAGTCTTTGTTAAATTGAACATCCCAATGGATAGTGGCCTCCGGTACCGTAAGGTCCAAATCTTTGGACTTTTCTGCAGGTTCTGTTTTATGTGTATCCTTTTTTGTTGTTTTCCTGATAAAAGTATTCACTGCAGAATATTTGAAAAATACAGAAAATTACAAGAAAAGTTAACAACAACCGTTATATCATTTTGGTTTATTTCCTTCTATTTGGTATCATTTTTTCTTTTTTTCTAAATTGGAATCATGTGTTGAGTATTGCTTTTTTCACGTAAAAGTTAATGACATGGGAAAAAACTCATGATCTAGTCTTAAAATATTTTAATGACCACATTGTACAAGTATCATAATTTAAAATATTCTATATTATTTCCAGTTTCTGAAAATAGTGAACTCTGAACATAAATCAAAGAGAACTAGTATAACAGAGTGGTTAAACGCATGGACTCAGGAGCCAGGTTGCCTGGATTAGAATTTCAGTTCTAACCACTAATTAAATAGAACAAAGAAGTATAGCTAATAAAAAAAAAAAAAGAATTTCAGCTCTGATACTTACTAGCTGTGTGACTTTGGGCAAGTTACCTAGCTTCTCTGTTCCTCAATTTCCCTATCTTCAAAGTGGAGATAAAATAGTACCTGCCTAGCTCCTAGGTCATTAGTAGGATCAAATTGGTTAATTTTTGTGAAGTTCTTAAATAGCGCCTGGGACATTCTAAATGCTTTTTAGTAGTAGTGTATTGTTATTTGCAGTCCTGAATATTTCTGTAGACTGAACCATAGATTCTGTAAACAATGTTCACTCTTCCTTTTCAGAAGACACCATCCAACGGACACAAATAGAAAAAAGGAAAACAAGCCTGTATTTTTCCAGCAAATACAACAAAGAAGGTATCCCTTTTCCCATCAGAAAGCCAGACTTTAAATCTGTTTCAGGTGCTCAGCTCTGATACAGTGTGTTTGTTTAGCTCTTAGCCCCCCACGACGCAAGGCCTTTAAGAAGTGGACACCTCCGCGGTCACCTTTTAATCTCATCCAGGAAACTCTTTTTCATGATCCATGGAAGCTCCTCATTGCAACTATATTTCTCAATCGAACCACAGGTTTGTGGATTCTTTTCATCTTTGTCTTTAGTAGAGACTGTGTGTTGAGGAGAATTGGTTAGGCGGCCTGGCCTCAGGTTTGATTTTTACCTCAGGTGAGGCCTCCTTTTAATCCTCAAATTTTTCACCTGTGAGAAAGTTAGACTAGATAACCTCCAGCAGCTTTTTTTGTTTTTTTAATAATTAAATTTACTTTTAATTGAAAGATAATTGCTTTCCAGTACTATGTCTGTGTCTCTATTACCAGCCTTTTTTTTGCATTAAGGAGCAAATTGTCATTTATTTTCTGCTTCCAAATTATTTTTGGTCATCAGTGAAAATCAGTTACTTAAGATTCCTCATCTCTCTGTCATGTATAAATGCACTTCTTTTTCATTGGATGCTTTCTTTAATGTCAGTGGCGTGTTTGTGTTAGATGTGCTTTTACACTAGTTCTCTGATGATCTGATTATTTAAACACTGACATCGTGCAAGGCCAGGTTTCAGCATAATCTGGACAACTAACCAAATAGGTTAATGATGTTAGGTATGGACCCTGAAAGTGGTTGCTGTTTATTTAGGTAATGTCTTCTCCTTCATGCTTGATTGCTCAGTCGTGTCCGACTCTTTGCGACTCCATAAACAGTAGCCCGCCAGGCTCCTCTGCCCATGGGATTCTCCAGGCAAGAATACTGGAGTGGGTTGTCATTCGCTTCTCCAGGGGATCTTCCCGACCCGGGGGTTGAACCCAGGTCTCCCACCTTGCAGGCAGATTCTTTACCATCTGAGGCACCCGGGCACGTTTCATAAAGAGAGTGTTTTTTGTTTTCATTCTTTCTTTCTTGTTAAACCACTGATTAGAAGACATTGGTTTCCCAGGTGGCTCAATGGAGACGCAAGAGACACTTTTCACTTCACTTTGATGTGAGATTTGTAGATAAGGAAGTATCTGCACCTAAAATCAACCCATCCAGAGGCATGTAATCACATCCTTATTTTTACTTCCCAGGCAAAATGGCCATCCCTGTGCTCTGGCAGTTTCTGGAGAAGTACCCTTCCGCTGAGGCAGCAAGGACCGCAGACTGGAGAGATGTTTCAGAACTTCTTAAACCTCTTGGTCTCTACGATCATCGAGCGAAAACCATTATCAAGTTCTCTGGTAACTTTACCCATACACCCAAAGGAGAAAACATAAAAATGTGCCTATTTAAGAGAGGGCCGTACCTTAAATTTTAATGTCTTCAGTTGTGACATTAATAGAGATCTTTCTGCCCAAGCTCTGAAGGCATTTGAAAATTGTTCGCCTGCCCCAAACCACGGTCTCCCACTGACCCAGGAGGTAGATCTTTGCCCAGCGCTGGGTCAGGCCGTGTGAGCAAGATTAGAGGAAGAAGGCAGGGAAGCAGAAAGCCCAGCTGACCTCGGGATGTTCCCTCTGTCCAGTTAGCCCAGCTCAAAACAATAGAGATGAGTTCATGGCAGACAGCAGAGCCGACAGGACTTGGCACTGCAGGAATTCAGAAGGAAGCAGTCACCACTGAGGCTATTAGGAGACATGCTTTCCCGTCCCTTTCTCCTTTTTAGGGAAAGGATTTTTCTAGAAGCTAACCTGATGTGTGGGGTGTTGTGTTCTCAGATGAATATCTGACAAAGCAGTGGAGGTACCCGATCGAGCTTCACGGGATTGGCAAATACGGCAATGACTCCTACCGAATTTTTTGCGTCAATGAATGGAAGCAGGTAAGGCCCAGCTCCAGCACATTTTGTCTCTGGGGCAAAATAAGTCCACCATGGTGGTTCAAACTATTTCTTGGACATAACTCACTATTACGGTCACAACCAATTTCACTCCAAGCTGGAGGGGTAGTGGTGGCTTGGGGTTTATTGACAGCAGGAGAGGGTCTAGAGGTTTTCCCAAGTTCATGAAGACTCCCTGGCCTCTGAGTGACCCGCATTGGTATGCCTCTTCTGGGCCTGTTCCTGTCGTCCCCATTCACATACCGTCTCCAGGCCCGATGTTGTTTTCCTCATGTCACAGTCGTACTCGCCGTCACAAGCCCACCCCTGAAGGACAGCAGGCAGGTTTGGATTAGGTGGTCTCAGTTTGTATGGACGATGGGTCCTTCGTCAGCTACCTGTTCTGTTGAGCATGCCCAGCCTGCAGGCATCCGGGAGGCATCCTGGCCGCCAGTAGGCACTGCCTCAGAGCCTGGCACACTGCCCCCTTGGTCTGTGACTTGTCCTGAAGCGTTTAGCTGCTCGGTCTGGCCAAGCCCAGCCCTGCTTTACCCTTTGTTGTGACCTGAGCAGGTCGTTTAAAACTCTCAGGGTCTACAACCTCCTTCTGGAAAAATAGCCTATTAATGTTTGACTCACGTTATCACCACCTCACACACTGAGTCCTGGGGAAGATCATTTCCAAACTGGAAAGTATCTTGTAAACTGTGAATGATTCCTTTGATGTAAGATAGAATTCTAAACATTTGTGAATCCTGTTAGGGTACAGATTATTATAATTTTTCAGGTATATCATCATATGGTGTTCCCCCACCGTATCTTTTTTTTTTTTTAACAATTTTTTATTTTACTTACTTATTTTTGGCTGCACTGGGTCTTCACTGCCTTGTGTGGTCTTTCTCTGGTTGCGATGAATGGGTGCTAGCCTTCATTGCGGTACATGGGCTTCTCGTTACACCAACTTCTCTTGTTATAGAGCACAGGCTCTAGGGTGCATGGACTTCAGTAGTTGTGGTGTGTGGGTTTAGTTGCTCTGCATGTGGGATCTTCCCAGACCAGGGATCAAACCTATGTCCCCTTCATTGGCAGGTGGATTCTTATCCACTGCGCCACCGGAGAAAACACACCCCCACCACCACCACTATATCTTTAAAAAGCCAATTTAATAAATGCATTTCTGACAAACTTACATAAGGCATCTGTCTTCTGTGTTGTGTTTCTTCCAGGTACACCCTGAAGACCATAAGTTAAATAAATATCATGACTGGCTTTGGGAAAATCACGAGAAATTAAGTCTATCTTAAAGAGTCTCTGAAGTTTTCAGACTTGTTTTACATCGCTTTGCACTTTGATTCTTCAGAGCTACAGTAAGCACAACCACCTTTCCAGGCGTATGGGTTTTAATCAGCCCAGCTACTACCAACCTGCTGCGTGTTTTCTTAATGTGTGTACCACTGGTAGATCTTTGCTACGGAATGTGCTGGAACATGTTTTAAGAGCTTTTTTTTTTTTAAGAAAAAATAAATTGTTATTTGACAACAATCCTAAAAATTTAAATGTATATGACTTTCCAATAATGAAATGTGATTTGAAGTTGGAAAAAAACTCTTCTTAGTTACCAACAATATAAAGCAAATTTGTATCAGCTTTGCTTGAGGGAAGATTAGACTTTCTGCTCTCTTCCTGTAGAAAATGATACCATTGCTGTTCAGTCGCTAAGTTGTGTCCAACTCTGTGCAACCCTGTCGATTGTAAGTCACCAGGCTCCTCCGTCCATGGGGATTCTCCAGGCAGGAATACTGCAGTGGGTTGCCATTTCCTCCTCTAGGGCATCTTCCTGACCCAGGGCGCGAACCTGCATCTCCTGTGTCGGTGGATGGATTCTTTACCACTGAGCCACTACTAGGGAAGCCCAATTAATAAAAATACTTTTATTAAAAAACACCTTCTGTGAGGATGATCTGGCCGTGTCATCTGTCACCCCATTGACTGCCAGGGTTGATTTGACTGGCTGGTTGGCTAGGTGAGCTGCACGTTCCGCTGAAGAGGACAACCTTCCCCAGTTGAGGAGGACCGTTCTTTGATCAAGGATATGTGAGTACCTGCACCCACCTGCTAGAACCTCCAAACAAGCTCTCAAGGTCCATTTGTAGGAGAACATAGTGTATTCAAGCTTCCAAGACTCCAGACACATCCAAAAAAAAAACACTAACCCCCAAGGGAAAATAAGAGTATTTTGTCATCATGAATGTGTGTGTTTTTTATAGAGCCTTTCCTTCTGTTCTTTTTTTTTTTTTTTGACTGTACCAGGTCTTAGCTGCAGTATCTAGTTCCCCAACCAGGAATCGAACCCAGGCCCCCTTCATTGGGAGCACAGAGGCTTCGCCACCGGGGAAGTCCCTGTCATTTTGCATTCGTAAGGACTCTGTTGACTTTTAGGAATTGGAGGTTTGCCCCCAGCATCCATTTGATAACGGAGTGTGGATGCCTTCCTGCAGTTTATGTTTCAGAGTCTTGGTTTCTGACTCATATGTTCACTGTTATCCCCCCTGTGAAAACTCAAGCATTTACCCATCCCTCATCTTCCAGCTGGAGGACAGGAACTTTTTAGTGTTATGCCATTTTTAATACAGGTATTATCATGGTATAACCCAAATACTAAAACATTTACTTTAGAAGGAACTCACATTACAAATGAGAATCTTAAGTTATCAAGCCTCAATTAATCATTTTAAGGTGAGAGGGTAACAGGCAGGGAGGCCAGGGGAAATAGGCTGCAAGTGTCAGACGTTTTTTTCTCTCTCTTAAGGGGCAGGAGGAAACAAACTACAAGGGTTAAGATTTTTTCCACTTCTCTATCCAAATTTAAAAAGGTTTCCCTTAAAATTCTGTGTTGCCATAATGACACCTGGTTCCACCCGAACTTAACTTTTCTCAAACCTTGAGCTAACCAATGCATTTTTCTTATGGAAATAATTGTCTTAAGCTATGTTAATGTACTGTGTATTTACCCTAGACTCTGTCTTCAAGTCAGTTCCACCTAAAGGCCAAACCTTGAGCTAACCAATGCATTTTTCTTATGGAAATATTTGTCTTAAGCTATGTTAATGTACCATGTATTTACCCTAGACTCTGTCTTCCAGTCAGTTCCACCTAAAGGCTCAGAACCGACTTGACAAACCAGTATGTTTTACTCATACATTGTTCTCCTAATCTATGTTAATGAAACTGTATATTTGCTTGGAAATCTGCCTTTATTCAAGGTTCATGTCAATGGCTTTATGGCCGGAGAGGACTCACCTGGTGCCAGTGTTATCTCAAAATACATGTTGTGGGTGAGGGGCCTGGTGCCATTCTCTAAGTTTGAGACATTTCCTTTCTCTAATGAGCAGACTGCTAGTAGGTATATAACATCCGGCTAAAGACTAGCAAGGGGGCACTCTTTCTGCCCCCTTCCGATGTCTATGTCAGAAGCTTTTCTCTGTCTCTTTTATTCTTTAATAAACCTTTATTACACAAAAGCTCTGAGCGATCAAGCCTCGTCACTGGCCCCGGATTGAATTCTTCTGTGGAGGCCAAGAATCCCAGCGTCTTACACGGTTCAGCAACAACCTTTCAAAGGCATAATTTGCAAATTAAGCTGATTGAATAAAGGAAAAATAAATTGTTAGGAAAACTGCTTTTGTTGTAGGGTAGAGTGTGAACAGAACAAGGAAACACTGTGCCCCAGAGCACTGGTTGTTTGCACTTCAGTGAACGAGTTCCATTTTTTAGAGAACGATGGATTTTGAACAGAGCGGGAAAACTGGCCACACACACACCCGCAAGGCAAGCATCCACTGCATAACCTCCCATCACATTTTTACGTAACAGACACCAGAGTAGCAGTCACTAAGTGCGAAGGTCTGTGCTGGGTAGGGACATAAAGATGAAAAGGCTCTGTGGGGACCCTCACAGGAGAGAGAAAGGTATAAACAATAATGAAAAGAACAGAAGGGGTAAGGTGTGGGGACAAGGCGCCGAACACTGCGGTGAAAAGTCTAGAGGGTCCCCTGCAACCCTGGCCACAGCTGAGGTCGGAGGGTAGGGCAGGCACCAAACTTTGGGTTCAGGGGTGGCGGGGCCCAAGTCCCATCCCAGCACCTCCATCAGGATTGTGGGCCTGTGGACTTCGCAGGGAAGCTCCGCATCAGGAGCTCAGGCTATAGCAAGCCCTGCCTTTTCCCTTTTCCTGCAGATGACCTGGTCTCTGTACCTGTTCCCTCATCTCTTGAGAATGGGTCAGTTATGATTATTAAGTCAATATACGAAATAGTTTACATGGTGTCTGGCTTATAGAAGCACTGCATCAATGTGGCCCAAAGGGATGGTCCGAGTGAAGACCTCAGATTGTTGAGAGGGTCACAAAACTAATGCATTTTAGGGACTTCCCTGTCAGTCCAGTGGCTAAGACTCCACCCTCCCATTGCAGGGGGCCCAGGTTCGATTCCTGGTCAGGTCACTAGATTCCACATGCCTCAGTGAAGTTCCAGCACAGCCAAATAAAATAGTTTAAAAAAAAAAATAATGCATTTCAGTAAAGATGGTATCTTATACACAGTAAGCCCTCAAGTGTTTGGGTTTTTTCTAACTTTTTATTAAAACAAATTTGCCCCAAAAAATTTAACCATTTTTAAAGGGCACAATTCAATGGTTTTTAGTACATTCACAATGTGCAACTGTCATCACTAACTCCAGGATATTTTCATCTCCCCAGGAAGAAACCCCTTACCTGTTCATTTTAGTCCCTTGTATAGTTTCTTCACATTTTTAGTTGCTCAAGGAGACATTTGTCCTGGTATAAGCACTGCAGCCAAGGGTCCCAAGTGCCAGCCTGTCAAAGAAGCATGTGTAAGTACTTCCTTTTTAATGACTAATATATATTCCATTGTTTGAACAAGACCACCTTTTGCCTATCCAATGGACAGGTCCAATTTTGGGTTGGCCAGAAAGTTCCTTCGAGCTTCTCCCTCAGATCCTATGGAAAAATCTGAGCGACCTTTTGGCCAACCCAATGTTTCTCAGGTTCTATTATTTCCAAAGCATGGCACTGTTAGGGGAAGCACACTGATTGAAACCACCCACCCTGGCCAGGCACCATAGTAACCATTTGCATGAGTTGTTTTAAGGCAGGAGGTCCTGGTAAGGTCCTGGTAAGTGTACTAATAAGCCTCCACCAACCAGAAGAGTTCCGGAAAGGTCAAAAGGAGACACCACCTGTCCGACTGCCTCCCAGAATCCTTCTCTCTGGCATCCATCTCGGCTGAACAAGGCGTGCACCACCAGGAAGGACTCTGAGTCAGAATGATTGGCTAAAGACAACCCCGAAACTAATCCCATCACCATAAAACCCGAGACTGCCAGCCATATGACAGAGCAGTTCTCCCGGGTTCCCTTACCCTTCTGCTCTCCGCCAGGGCGCCCTTTCCCAATAAAACCTCTTGCTTTGTCAGCAGGTGTCTCCTCAGACAATTCATTTCCGAGTGTTAGACAAGAGCCAGATTTCGGACCCTGGAAGGGGTCCCCCTTCCTGCAACAGCACTGTGTATCTCGGGGACCAAGCATAGCAAAAACACTGCCTCTATTGTCCAGGATTCACTAGGGGTCTATCTGGAGGAGGGAGGGCGTGTTCTACACAGGTGGAGACCTGCTGAAGTCCCTACGGTTTAGGGGGAAACCAGGGATTTATTACTCCAGATTGAGGGGCCACCGGGCCAATCTAAGAAATCCAATGGGGTTTTTGTTTGTTTGTTTGCGGAGCCAGAGGCTCTGCACCATTTACTCCCGGCCCCTCCCAGGACCCTTGCAGGGAGCCAGGCTGCCTCTCCCGGACTCCAGGCCTGGTGAGTCCTCTCCCGGCGGGCCTCCCGCCACGTGGCGGCGCCCAGCCAATCAGCGCGGGGCGTCCGTAGTCCTGGCAACAGTTGCGTCCAAGCTCCGCAGGTCTCCTGTCTCTTGCAAACTTGGTTATTACTGCTTTTCAGATACCTCATACTCCCGCGCAAGCGCACACACACACACACACACACACACACACACACACATATTTACACGCGCTCTTCAGCGCCAGCTCCCCGCGCCGCGACCATGGACGACTCTAAAGAAGAGTACGAGGCTGCGTTCCGGTCGCTGCTCCGTAAGCTCACCCTAAGCTCCCGGGAATCAACGCCACCTCCGGGAAGCCCTCGACCCCCGAGTGGACGGGTGCAAGCGGGCTAGGACAGGACGGGTATCCCATTGTGCCGTCCCCTCTCTGGGTGCGGGGTTGCCAAGGAGTCGGGGGCAGGTCATGCATGTTTCTCAGATTTCCGGGCCAGGGCCGGAGAAGCCGGCCGAGTCGCCTTGGTTTGGAACCAGAGGCCCAACCCATGTGCCCGGGGAAAGGTGTCCAGGCCCTCTGGACTGTCCCTGCTTCCTCACCAGACTTTAGTACATTCAGTACTGGAAAAGCGGCATGGAAAAGAACACCAGTCTTCAAACTTTGCCCGGTAGCCTGCTGTCCTTGATAAGCACCACAACTTTAGAGGTGAATGACAGATATATGGATAAGCCCAGAAAAAGGGATGAATACTGGGTCCAAGGATGACACCCAGGAATAAGAGATCTGCTAAGCGCGGAGGAGGCGGGGGAGACGGGGAATGCTTCCACGGCCCTGGAAGAGATCTTTACACGGAGTCCTCCAAGCCAGGAGGAGGAGGATAGGCCTTCCAAACCAGGGGAAGAGCATGCACAGAGGCCCAGAGACATGGTGTCTTCAGAAAACTGCTCAGAGTTTAAGTGCTGCTGGAGATGAGTGGTGAGAGGGGTCAGAAGGGATGAGATCCCGAGAGATCTTGGGAGCCAGGAGATGGAGAAGCTACTGAGAATAATGGGATCAGATTGGGAGCATCAGCAAATGCAGAAATGAATTGGCAGACTTGGAATGTTGGGAGTGGGGAGCTGTTCCAAATACCCCGGCCAAAGAACCCGGGAGGCTAGGGAAAGGCGCCAGGCGAGAGGGGACTTCAGGGACTTGGGGGCTGATTAGATAGAGAACTTGGGAAGAGCGATCAAGGTTGACACTCAGGTTGGTAGCCAGGATGACTGGCAGACGGAGGTGCTTTCTACAGAGATGAGGAACCTCCCAGAAGAGTAGACAGGGACGTGGAGGTAAGTTCAGTCTTGGTTGAGTTTGAGATCTTTGTCAGCCATACAAGTTGAGGTGCTTTGGGGGCAGGTGTAGGTAGAATGCTAAATCACTTCAGTCGTGTCCGACTCTGTGACCCTATGGACGGAAACCCACCAGGTTCCTCAGTTCATGGGATTCTCCAGGCAAGAATACTGGAGTGGGTTGCCATTAGTCAGAGCTAATTCCAAGTCATAAATATTGGTATGAGAGTCCTCTGCATATGGAGGGCCAGAGAAATGAGAGTGGAGGGGATTGTTTGAAAAAAAACACAAGAGCACCCAAGTGTAAACCTGGAAGCCATCGACTTTTTAGTAGTGGATAGGAAACAGAAGCCCAAGAGTAAGTAGTCAGAGAGGTAGGATGGAATTCAGGGAGAGATTTGTAAAAAGCATTGGGTAGTTCTCAATAAATGCTGGTTGGATGAATGGCTACATTCTCAGTTGAACCCAGCATCTTGTTGTCAAAGGAATAATACATGGGTTGTTGAGAAGTGCTTACTTCTGTCCACATTAATGTATACATAGTCATTTTCTGACTATGAAAGGAACACATGTGCATCGTAAAGAGACTTAACAACTGTACTGACTGTTCACTTTGTGCCAGGCTGGGTACCGGGGATTCACAGGAAGTAAGACACAGTTCTTACCGTTGGGAGACTCACAGGCTGTTGGGAAAAAGTATCGGCATCAAGAAAAATATGGTAAATGCTATGAGGGGGCTCTGGGGGCTCTGGGACCCAGAGGGGCAGGAGGGAGGGGTTGGGATGCTTCTGGGGACAGGTGATGCCTGAGCTGAGCCTCTGAGGCCAAGTAGGGAGTGACCAAGTGAGCAGGGGAGAGGAAAGTGCATTCCAAAGACAGAAAGGGGGGCAGGGGCAGAAGGGGGTACCTTGGAACCACAGTCAGGTTAGCTTGGGAACCAATACAAGGTGAGGAAGCAGTGATGAGGAGGAAGCACTGGAGAGATTGGGGGGGGGGGGTTGGCAGGGGCGGGTGCGACAGGTGGGGCCCTGTTAAGGAGATTGAACTTTATCCTGGAGGCAGCTGGGAGTAACAGAAAAGTTTTAAGCAGGAGAGTTTTCATTGTAGCAGGAAAATGATGTAGCAGGTGGCAAGATTTTTTTTTTTTAAGATTTTTTTTATAATAATGCTCTGTTCCTTCTGAATTTTAGAACATTCCCACACCTGTTATTCATTTGCTCTTCATAACAGTTTTGGAAGGTTGCTAGAGCAGAGTTTTTGACATTTTAGTAAAAGAATTGAGACTCAGTGGGATTAGGTCACAGCCTGGAGTAATATCAAGAAATGGCTAAGAGCTGAGCTCTGGGGCCAGGAAAGCCAAAGTTCATGTCCCACCTCTGCTACTAATCAACTGTGTGTCCTCTGGCCTCGCTGAGCACAGTGTCTTAATCTATGAAATGGGTATAATCATGGTGCCAACTTCTTAGGTCCATCCACTTGTAATTCACTCACTTAGCAAAGTGAAAAGGAACTAAAGAGCCTTCTGATGAAGGTGAAAGAGGAGAGTGAAAAAGCTGGCTTAAAACTCAACATTCAAAAACTGAGATCATGGCATCTGGTCCCATTACTTCATGGCAAATAGATGGGGAAACAGTGTAAACACTGGCTGATTTTATTTGGGGGGGGGGCTCCAAAATCACTGCAGATGGTGAGTGCAGCCATGAAATTAAAAGATGCTTGCTCCTTGGAAGAAAAGTTATGACTAACCTAGACAGCATATTAAAAAGCAGAGATGTTACTTTGCCAACAAAGGTCTGTCTAGTCAAAGCTATGGTTTTTCCAGTAGTCATATGGATGTGAGAGCTAGACCATAAAGAAGGCTTAGCACTGAGGAATTGGTGCTTTTGACCTGTGGCATTGGAGAAGACTCTTGACAGTCCCTTGGATTGCAGGGAGATCAAACCAGTCTATCCTAAAGGAAAGGAAAGTGCAGTCGTTCAGTGGTGTCCGACTCTTTGTGACCCCATGGACTGTTGCCTACCAGGCTCCTCCGTCCATGGGATTTTCCAGGTAAGGGTATTGAAGTGGGTTGTCATTTCCTTCTCCAGGGGATCTTCCCAACCCAGGAATCGAACCTGAGTCTCCCATATTGCAGGCAGACACTTTACCATCTGAGCCACAAGGAAGTCCTAAAGGAAATGAACCCCAAATATCCATTGGAGGGACTGATGCTGAGGCTGAAGCTCCAATAATTTGGCCACCTGATGTGAAGAGCTGACTCATTGAAAAAGACCCTGATACTGGGAAAGATTGAAGGCAAGAGGAGAAGGGGACACAGAGGATGAGATGGTTGGATGGCATCACCGACTCAATGGACATGAGTTTGAGCAAGCTCCAGAAGATGGTGAAGGACAAGGAAGCCTGGCATGCTGCAGTCCATGGGGTCACAAAGAGTTGGACATGCCGGAGCAACTGAGCAACAACCACCAAATATCTACTGAGCTCCCAGTGTATGTTGGCACTGTGGAGGCGCTGGGACTCCAGCAGGGAACAAGAGAGATGAGATCCTGGTTCGAAGTGTACTGGAAAAGATAACCATCAACCAAGGGCTTCCCTGGTGGCTCAGCATTAAATAATTTGCCTGCTAGTGTAGGAGGCTTCAGTTCAATCCCTGGATCAGGAAGACCCCATGGAGGAGCAAATAGCAACCCACTCCAGTATTTTCACCTGGGAAACCCCATGGACAGAGGAGCCTGGCAGATGACAGTCCATGGAGGGCAGGGGGATCACAAAGAGTTGGACATGACTGAGCATGCTTGAGCATTATGAATAAACTAGATTCTAAGCATCTCTACCACACAGTAAGGCAGGTACCATCATTATCCCCATTTTACAGATGAAGAGATTGAGACCCAGAAAGAATAAGAGGTCATGCTGCCCATAAGCAGCTGGGCTAGGACTCAGGCCAGAGCACTCTGGCTGCAAAGCCTCAGCTGTTTCCAGCACTAGGCTGCCTCTGATGTTCAGACCATCAGAATGGCATTTCAAAAAGGTCATTCTGATTGCCAACGAGTAAGGTGCAGGCAGAGCCTGGTGGAGTAAGATTAGAACCTAAGATGGGTTCCATGAGAAAGCACAGAAATCCCTTAGCACAGTGCCTGCCGCGGAGAGTGCCCAGGCGCGTTAGATGTAAATATTTTCACCATCATTGCAAGGCAACAATGAAGTCAGGCCTGGAAGCCAGGCTCCCTGACACACAGCCCAGCGCTGAAGCATTTCTCCTTCCTGACTCCTTTGGTCCTCATCCTGATAGGAACTCACCTTCTAACCCTCTTCCTCCAAGGGTTCTACCAGTCTAAGTCCTTGTCTGACGATGAAAATGCCAGCAAGGAGCCGGTGTTCAACCCTGAAGCGGTCATCGCCCACTGCTTCAAGCAGTTCAAGCAGGACTTCCAGCCGCCCAGGAGCCGCCGGCGGGTCATCGTCCTGCCGCAGAAGGAGGCTCTGAGGCCCGTCCGCCCAACGCCCGAACCCCAGACTCCCACGGAGCCCACCCCCACCCCCAAGGCCCCGGAAGTCGACATCCAAGAACAGCCGGAGGACCCGAGGGCGTGGCTCAGAAAGAGGCTGAAGATGCGGAAAGACCTGGAATCCTTCGGCAACGTCGAGAGGTGGCTGCAGAACAAGGCCAGCCTCACGCTGTCTGAGGCTAAAGTCCTACGTGATATCCACAAGGTTCGGCACGTGGCTCGGCTGCCAAGCCAGCTGGTCATGAGCAGGGACACCGCGGTGAGCAGCCCGGTTTGCCAGGCGCGGACACTTCGGGTGTTAGGGGCTTGCTCATTCCCTCAGATTAGGAAGGGTGGGGATCTCACCCTAACCCCTACCATCCCCACTCCCAGTCCAGGGGAGTCCTGGGACAGAAGTCCTGAAAAAGAGGGGTACTTGTGATCTCTTGTTGGGCTTCCCTATTGGCTCAGACAGGAAAGAATCCGCCTGCAATGCAGGAGACCCGGGTTCCATCACTGAGTCAGGAAGATTCCCTGGAGAAAGGAAGGGCACCCCACTCCCATATTCTTGCCTGGAGAATGCCATGGACAGAAGAGCCCAACGGGCTGCAGTCTGTGGGGTCGCAAAGAGTCAAATGCGACTGAGCACATACACACACACACACACACACACACACACACACGTACACACACACCCCACCCCACCCCCCGCCATGTGTTCACAGGGCTATTATGAAGATCACAGTTGTGAGAATGGAAGGAAATCTTATAAATCTTTTCCTTTCTAAGAAAACATTTTACAACATTTGTATATGAATCTGTGTATATTATACATATTGTTCCCTCTATAAATATGAAGACAGAAGCTCAGTGAGGCCATATATTGTCCAAGCCCATAGGGATAGTACCTGGCAGTCAGTAGCCAGAGCCCTCATCTTCCAAATGCATCCAACCCAGACACCTGAAAATTCTCCCAGTTCAGGTAAAGCTGGCATAAGAGGTCAGATAACTTGGGTTTAAACCCAGCTCTGCTACTTCCTAGCCATATGATCCAGGCCTCAGTTTCCTCAACTGTTAAATGGGGAGAACCATTGTGCCTGCTTCCCACGGTTGCTGCAAAATCCAAATGGATTAATATGTATAGGGTGCCTGAGACATGCTGAGCATATAGTGAGCCCTCGTTCAATGTTTGTCATTTTTATTATTATTGCAGAATTACTGGTTTCATTTGGGTTAGCCCCCAAACTTCAGAGTCGGTCCTTGGTATAATCATAGTCAAAACCCAGCTTTCGTGGTTCTCACACACCCTTTCCGGCCAGCAGCCCAGCCTCTAGGTATAAGCACTGGACTTGGGTTAGAAATCCACTGCTTACTTGCTGTGTGACCCTGGGCAAGTCACTTCACCTCTCTGAGCCTATTTCTTCATTTGTGAAAAGGGAAGCTAATACCTAATATCGAATTCACGGCATTCTTCTTATCCATTCAGCAAACCATTACTGCCTGCTTGCACAGGGCTGGGGGCTTTGTTCAGTACAAGCATAGGAGGTGGGGAATGTAGCTGAGTAAGACGTGGTCTTGCTCCCAGGGTGTTCACATGTTAGTGGGGGAGGCAGACACAAGAGATTAATGACTCTGCAGTTGACTCCAGGTCACTAAGAGACTCCAGGCCGCTGAGGCGCTATAAGCTAGGGAACAAAAAGGCCTTTTGTAAACTGTCAAGGGCTCCACCACACTAAAGGAACGGTATTCCTAAGTAGTTTACCCTGCTATCTGTTGGGGGGTATCCCACGGATAACAACATCTGAAGATGCTCAAGACCCTCATATAAAAGGGCAGAGTATTTGCATATAACTCACGAGCATCCTCCCTTACATTTGAATCATCTCTAGATGACTTAGATTACCTAATATAATGTAAAGGTCATGTGAATAGTTATAAATATCATGTTAAGTATGACATAAACAGTTGACAGCCTGTGACAAATTCAAGCTTTACTTTTTGGAACTTTCTGGAGTTTTCAAATCCATGGATGTGGAGTCCATGGACATGGAGGGCTGACTGTATTCCCGTTTACCTGGAAAGGGAAGAGCAGTAGGATTCTGACAGATGGAAAAGGGAGAGGTATTCCAGGTGGGAGGCCCCGGGGGGCCAGAGGCTGGGAAGTGGGGGAAGCAGAGGCTCCAGGTGGCTTCAGGCAGGGGCTCATATTTTGATGCACTGAGAGCCCAGTGGGATTATAATAGTGACTGGTCTGACAGGAGAGATGGGGTAAGCATGAAGTCCTAGTTCTCATTTTGTCCAAACCTCTTGTGCCTGATGCGAACTTGGAGGCTCAGAGAAGCCAAGCGGCCCAGGCCTCCCGTGGCAGGACGCGCCTGCCGGAAGCCTGCGCCCTGTGCCCTCCACCCTGCTGTCTGGGTGGCATGGCTCGGCCTCTGTCTTTCCTGTCTCTAAATCTGGGGACCCAGCTCCGTGGTGTCTCCTGAATGCTCCCCTCTGCCCCCTTCTCTTGCCTCTTTCAGAAGAAAAGCCAGCGACCCTCCCGCCGGCAGGTGCCCCAGCTCCAGCTGCCCGAACCCCCCGCCCTGTCGACCTTGTTCCCCCACCTGCCCTGCCACAAGATGAAGATCCTGGAGCTGTTCCACAAGGCGGACCGGGGCGAGCACCAGATCTCCAGGGAGGAGTTCATCGCGGTTCTCAAGGCGGTAAGCGCCTCCCCCGCCCCTGCTGGCCTGAGGTGGGGTGGGGGTGCCCATGTACCTCCACAGCCCCACTACGCTATCCCCAGCCCTGCTCTGACTCTCCCCCGTATTACATGTAAAGCCGGATTGGAACATGTGGCTTAACCTGAGGCCCCCATCAGACCCCTAAGGCCACCTTGCCCCAGTCTGACCTTGAAAGGCCCTACCTGAGTGGGAAGTCTGTAGAGCCAGCCTTGTAACCAGCCTGCTGCTTAGGGAATCACTGTCTTGCCAGTGAGACCCCAGAACTGAGCACAGAGACAGCTGGATCTTCAGTCCTGCCTTTAGAACCTTCTAGAACTTCTGGAACCATCACTGGCATGTGACTCACACAGGGGTATTGTTAAACGCAGCTTCTGTCCCAGTACCTCTGTGTGGGGGTCCCAAGATACTGCCTTCGTTTTTTTTGTTTTTTTTTTTGATGGGGAGAGGCACCACGCAGCTTATGGGATCTTAGTTCCCTGACCGGGGATCAAACCTGGGCCCCCAGCAGTGGAAGCAAGGCGTCCTAACCGCTGGACCACCAGGGTAGCCCCCTCAGGATGCTGCATGCTAACAAGCTCCCAGCGATGCCCATGGTGTGGGTCCTTGGACCACACCTTGATGGGTTATTCAAAAATTCAATTTAACTGTAAATAAATAAAACCAGAACTCCAGTTCCTCAGGCATAGTGGCCACAGTTGGAGTGCTCAGCAGTTGCTCTGCTGCCGGACCCCTCAGACACAGCACCTTCCCATCATCAGAGATAGCCCTGTTGTTCTAGCAGAGCTCTGCTAACTATGCCCCAGAAGTCGAATCCAACTGGTCTCCTGTTTTTTTGTCAATAAAGTTTTATTGGAACACAGCCACACACATTTGTCTATGCGTCATCATGGCTGCTCTCATGCCAGGAGGGCAGAGTTGAGTAGTGATGACAGAGACCCACATGGCTCAGAGCCTAAAATATTTACCATCTGGCCCTTTCTAGAAAAAGTTTGCTGACTCCTGGTCTGGGTGACTTAAAGCTTTTATATATTTTGAATACATGATACCTTTAAAAAAACTTTAGGAAAGAAGGGGAATGCTACACTTTTTTCAGTCTTAAATTGCCAGCAGTTTTACGCTTTGATTTTATGCCATGTAGTTATCTTAACATTTCAAAGCATTTAAAACAAAAAATAAAGGGTCCTTAACATCATCAAAAAGATCAAACACGGGGTACTCTTTTGCCCCCTTCTGATGCCTATGTCAGAAGCTTTCTCTATCTCCTTTATATTTCCATAAAACTTTATTACACACACACACAAAAAAATGGCTGACTGGCTCCTGAACTGGACATGTAGGTACAGAAGTCCGGCGGGGGTGAAAATATCTAGATTAGTGTAATTTTGGACTGCCTCAGTAAGCCGTGAAAGAAAAAGGGCAGGATTTTCATCTTTTTCTTGAGTCACTAATCTTATCGTAGTTAACATGAATTTGAGAGCTTTTTAGCATTCCTTCTAGTAAAAAGGCGATCATATGATGCAGGTACTGGATGCCGGCATCACCTGCTTGATACGTCCACCGTGGCTCAGTTAAAGGGACTGCATCATCAGCCATCGGATTAGTCCTATCTTGGCTGTGGAGCTGATCATCATGAGTCTGGGCTGCCTGCCATATCCGTTCCTTTTCGTCAGGGGTTAAAGTGGCATTTAGGATGTAATAAAGATCATTCCAGGTTAAATGATATGCTTGTGTAAGGCGGAGGAATTCTTTTCTGTATCTGGTAGGATTTTCTGAAAAGGATCCCAATTTTTCTTCAATTTGGCTCATATCAGAAATTGAGAAAGGCACATGAACCTGTGTAGGGCCCTCCGGTCCTGCTACCTCTCTGAGGTCCTGGCTGATGGAGGGGGAGTGGGTGGATATCTCTTTTGGGGTTTTGGAGTCACCGCTTCCTGTTTTGGAGGAGGAAGGGCTAAAGGATGTGGTCCCAGGGCGGTAGGGAGGAGGCTAAAAAAAGAAAAAAAAAAAAAAAGATCAAACACTAAATCCTTTAGCACCAGGTGAGTTCTGATCATCTTTAAGTAAAGCTCAGCGTGTAAAGAAGCTGGCAAAGATACATTTCCTTTCACACTGTTTTTTCTTGAATATTCAGTATTGCTGGCAAGTATTGTATTTCTCCAAAGTTGCCCGTCACCCTTAAAAGAGTCCCAGGCATCAGATTTCCAACTCTATTTTACTTCAGTTAAGGGAGGCCTCTGTGTCCCTCACGGACAAGGATGACAGATGTGAGATCCTCCTTCCAGTCCGGCACAGGAAGGCTGAGATTGGAATGGAGTGGGCAGGGAGGCCAGAGGGAGAAGTAACGGCCTCTGCAAAGATGGGGGACACGTCTGGACCGGGGTTTGCAAGGAGGGATGGGAGATGTTCAGGCAGAAAGTGGGAAACGGCTGAGTCAAGGCAGAGGGTGAGAAATGTGCAGGGCCCCAGGGAGAGGCTCTGAGCTCCTTCGCAGGGACCCTGGAATGTGAGCTGGGGGCGGCTGAGGATGAAACTCAACGGGGAGGCGGGGCCAGGCTGGCAAGGCCTTGGCCATCCCAGCAGGACGTCTGGAGCGAGGCTGCCCACCTGGGGGCTTCTCTTGTCTCCTCAGAGTAGAGTCCCTCTGAAAAGCCAGGAGGTGGAGGACATTGTGATCTACCTCAGCTCTCTGGGGAAGCACAACAGCATCACGATGGATAACCTGGCCAGCACCTACAAGCAGTGGTCTTTGGCTCAGCAGCGAAGCACCCTGACCACTGCGACAGAGAGTACGTATCCGCCTCCGCCGCTCCCCGTGCAGGGGGGAAGCTGACGCTCAGAGAGGCTGACTGCCTGGCCACAGTCTCAAATCTAGAAGGCGGCAGGGCCACGATCTCATTTCTGCCCGGGGCCGCAGAGGCCTGAAGCAGGCCTGGAAAAGCAGGATGCTAGAGGATGGGAATGGCGCCAGGAAGGCTGGGGCCGAGTGCGGGAGAGGGAGGAGAAGGCCACAGAGGCACTGGAAGAAGGGACGCCTTCTAGGTGCCCGCTCGGTGACACTGGTCACTGCCCGAAGGGCTCCGTGGCCAGGCACCCTCTCAGCTCCCCCTTCCTCCGCCTCTTCCCTCCGCCCCTAGATTCCAGATCATCCTCGGACGGTGGCTCCGCACAGAGTCCATCCCCGAAGCAGAAGGCGGATGTATCCCCAGAGGCTCCCAAGATGGACCTGCTGACGGTGCCCGTGGTCGACACGGAGATGGAGGCACGGCCCATGACGCTAGAGGAGATGGAAGACGTGGGCAAGCACTACCGAGACAGGAAGCGGCAGAACAAGGTGCCCCCACCAGCGGGAGGGACGGGGCCCGGGGAGCGGGCAGGCTGGGCCCACCTGCCCACGTGCCCCAGCTTCTGGCCGGGGGAGCTCTGGGGGTCCCGGCTTCCTTACCTCCTCGCTCCCTCCTCTGTGTGTATGAACAACACCTGCCTCCCAAGGTTTCTGATAAGATGAGTTGATAGGATGTTTCTGAAAGTACCGAGTTCCCTTCCTCCAACTGTTGAATCATGACTGAATCCTGAGGCCAGGACTGCACATGCATCACAGCTGGAGTCCAAGAACCTGGCCTGGGGCCTGGCACTGAGTAGGCACTCCAGAAACACACGTCGAGTGAAGGAAGGGAGAACTGACCGGATGAATTAATTCGCCCGATAAATATTTATTGAGAGCCTGTGATGCGTCATGCACTGTTCTAGGTGCCTCCCTGGGGGTTCAGATGGTAAGGAATCTGCCTGCAATGCAGGAGACCCAGGTTCAATCCCTGAGTCGGGAAGATCCCCTGGAGAATGGAAATGGCAACCCACTCCAGAATTCTTGCCAGGAAAAATTCCACGGACAGAGGAGCCTGCTGGGCTACAGTCCGTGGAGTTGCAAAGAGTTGGACAAGACTGAAGCGACTTAGCACGCACGCACCGGGCTTTCTGTGTGTGTATACGGTCGCGTGTGCGCTTCTGTGTAGGGAGCCGTGCACACAGAACCTTGTGCCGGGACCATTCACATGTTATTCAGGGGTCACCTTGACCACGGGTGATTTTTCCTCCCGAGTGGCTGACATCAACACCTGCACTCACGGGGCCTGGGGGCAGAGGCGGCTGAGGCTCCGCGTCTGCCTTGGGCCCGGAGGGAGGCGAGGAGGAGTGAGTGCCCGCCTCCGCTCTCCCCACAGCTGGCCCTCCCCTCCATCCAATACGCGGAGCAGTGCCGCCTGGTGCGCAGCGGGGACAAGCACTTCGACGAGCACTGCCTGCCGTCCACCGTCCACGGGGAGATGGAGGGCATCCTCAACAGGTCCCGCATGGACACCTTCCTGGTCTACCTGCAGTGCTGGAAGGTCTGCGAGGCGCACGGCCTCCCGCTGACCGAGGACATCCTCATGAGAGGTACGCTGGGAAGGTGCCAAGGGGGGCCCCGAGCGGGGGGCCAGGGGGGCAGCCACCTGAGGCTTGTCCTTCCCCAGCCGACGAGCACCCAACCACACCGCGGGGACGCGGCGGAGAAGCGGGGCGGGGGGAAGAACAGCCCCACCGGGTTCGCTTGTATTTATTTGGGGCTCTGTCGCCACGGGGGCTTTTTCTCCAGGTGCGGGGGGCGGGGGCTGCCCTCTAGTGGCGGCGCACGGGCTTCTCAGGGCGGCGGTTTCTCTCGTGAAGCACTGGCTCCCCGGCACAGGCTCAGCCGTTGAGGCACACGGGCTTAGATGCTCCGCAGCACGTGGGATCCTCCCAGACCGGAGATCAAACCCGTCGTCCCCTGCACTGGCAGGCAGATTCCTGTCCCCTGCGCCACCAGGGAAGTCCCCTGGTTCGCTGTGAGAAGGGATTTTTACAGCTCTGCAGGGCCCACACTCTGCTCCATAGGCCCGGAGTCCCCGTTCCCCAGCCTAGGGAAGGGAGCACCAGGACTGGAGTTCCAGGTGAGGGAGCCAGCGGTGGGCCAGGAGGAACAGTCCCGAATGAGCACCGACTATCCTGTCGATGTAGGAAATACATTGGTGTTATAAGAGTGAATCTGTGCATGTGATGTTTCCTAGAAAAAGGAACTTGAAGACCTCAAAAGGCAGTTGTTAAGATGAAATAATGTAGTTATATCATAATTATTTGGTATTCACATTTACTGACAATAAGAGCCATTTCCTTAAGCAGATAAAACTATCGCAGGATCAGGGAAAAGATGGTTGAAGAATGAGACTTGCAGACAATGCATTGTTTCATTTAATATTTATGTCTGATATTTTTTTTTACAAATATGCTTTTGTCCTTGGGAATTGTGATTGCACGATAAAGGGAAACTATTTTGTTATTCCTAAGTATGAATTAGTTTGCTTATTAGAGTAGGCGATTTCAGACAGGAAGCCTGGCTGGGAGAGGTAACCGCGACGACACGTGGAGTGTTCCAAACCCACTCGTCTTGGCCAGGCCTGTTTCTCCGTGCTTCTGCCACACAGAGGGAAGAATGCACCGGGAGACCGGTTCTGCAGAAGCCCTTTGCCCTCTGCTGGGCCCACAGGTCTCAACCCTGAGCTCTGGCACTGGTCCCGCCCTCTGCTTGGGGCAGGACCTGTGTTCCCATATATCCAAGCAGATCTGAACCCTCCACTCCTGGGGGAACTGCATGCTTCTGAGACATGGGGCAGAGGAGTGGCCCGATAGGCCCCTGATGACCATGTAATGATGCTGGCATCCCACATTTATAAAGTATATATTTAACAGCTGGTCTCTGCTGCACTGGAGGGCAGAGGTTTTCCTGTAGGAACCTTGCAGGAAGGAGCTGTGGCCCTACTGGGCTGTGGTTTTCTGATAAAGGGACACACGGAAAGTGCCCTGACTTCCCTGAGAACAAGAGTTAGCAGTCACAGTTGGTGGTTTCCTTATTTTTCCCCCTGGGAGGGGAAACAGACGCTCAGTGTAGAGGACCTTGGGTCTTGTATTAGTTTGGTAGAACCGTTGTAACAAAACACCACGGACTGGGGGCTTACACAGCAGAAAGGTACTTCCTCACCATTGTGGAGGCTGGAGAGTCCAAGACCAAGGTGCTGGCAGGGTTCATGTCCGCTGAGATCGCTCTCCGTGGCCTCCAGATAGTCACCGTCTGGCTGTCTATCACACGGTCATTTCCATGCACACATGCGCCCCTGCTGTCTCTGTGTCCAGATTTCCTCTGCTAAGGACACCAGTCAGACTGGATGCAGGCCTTCCTTAGTGGCTTCATTTTAGCTTTATCACCTCTTGAAAGGCCTCTTCCCCAAATACAAATTCTAAGGGTCAGGGCTTCAATATATGAATTTGGGGGAATACAAGTCAGGCCATAACAGGTCTATACAGGAGGAAGTGGCTAACGGCCTTCAGGAACACAGGCCAACCAGCCTAAATGGTCACTGTCTCCCGCACAAGCTGCACGCCCCTCGCTTGGGCAGCTGCTTGCTGCCATCTGGGCTGAAGGGCAGAGATACAGCAGGTGACCCCACAGCTCTCGACCCTGACTTTTCACGAAATCATCCTTCCTCCCTCCTTCCTCGGGGAGTCTCATGCTCCCAGATCACCTGGGCTTGGCGCACGGTGGGGCTGCATGTGTTCTAAAACGTAGGGAGGATTCCCAGGCACACAACTGCTCCTGCGGGCTAGGTCTTGCCCCCAGACGTGCCGGCTGATCTGTCCCCACCAGAGGATCGAGGCTTTACTGATTCTCTCCACCACCGGCTTTTGCTGGCTCCTGGGCCCGCACACAGCTGAGCTTCACGTGTCTGCAGGATCCCTCACTCATGGGCACATAGGAGCATTTGTGGGTGGGCTTCCGTTTGCTTCTGACTGGTCCAAGTGGAAAAGACGCTAGTCCATCTCTGGCCACTGTCCTGGCCACTGTCTGTTGGCTGTCCATGACAGAGACCAGCACTTCCAGGTCTGTGCCTGAGGCTAGAGCTTGGTGGGCTCAGACCCCAGGCCTCAAGCTCATGGGCCAGACTTCTAGAACATCGAGGTATTTCCCCTCCCCACTGAATATAGCTTTATTGTTCTGCTCCCCCTAATTTTATAGATAAATCTTTCTCATTTACATTTTTGAAAACAAATCCAAACAAAATCCCCCAGCCTGAGTTGACCACCAATAATATTTAACGACTGTCCTTTCACAAATCTTTTTCCTATTTATTTGCTATTCACATGGATTTGTTCTATAAGTCATTTTTAAAAAGTCCTATATGTATATACATTAAAAAATGTAGTTTAAAAATCATGTAAACCTTTTAAAAATGTTGATGTTGCCCATCTCCCCCTTCCCTCCTCTCCCTTCTCACCTGTGCAATCCCTGCCCTCCACCCAAATAACCAACATGAAAAACCTGGGACTTCCCTGGTGGTCCAGTGGCTAAGACTTCATGCTCCCACTGCAAGGGGCCTGAGTTCAACCCCTAGTCAGGGAACTAGATCCCAGATGCTGCAACTAAAGATTGAAATTCCCTCGCAACTAAGACCTGGTGCCACCAAATAAATAAATATCAATAACAATAATAAAAAAAAAATCATGGACTTCCCTGGCGGTCCAGTTGTTAAGACGCTGAGCTTCCAAAGCAAGGGGCATGGGTTCCATCCCTGGTCGGAGAACTAAGATCCCACAAGCCTCTCAGCCAAAATCGATCATGTAAATAAAGAAGTAAATTTGTGTTGGCCAGATAAGGAGAAGGGGCATTCTAAGCAATAAACTGTAGTTGATTCACCAACTGAAAAAAAAAAAAAAGAAAAAAACCTTAAAAAAATTAATAACCTGGAGAGTAAACCTCCATCACTGTATCCAGAACATGAGATGCCAGGGCGAGCCCTGCTCAGTAGTTGCAGGAGGGTGGGGCCCCCAGCGCTTCTCCTGCACGAGAAAACCCACCATCCACCGAGTCTAAGTTAATCCAGTGACGTCTTGGGTGAGGCCTCCTTTCCTCCTTGAGGGACTCCTGACCAGGACTCCTGACCCTGCAGAGCAGGCTGTGGGGCCACGCTCCCTCCTACCTGCCTCCAGGCCTCGGGGCCACCGCCGCCCTGGTTCTGAACAGGCGCCCTCATCTCTGGTCCCCTGAGTGGTAGCCTGCCAGCCCCACTTCCCGACAGCGTGCTGCCAGGACGCACTCACCACCATGGAGCGGGGGCGGGGGCGGGCTGCAGAAGGGCTTGTGGACCCACTGCACTATTTTTTGCAACTTGCTGTGAACCTACCATCATTTAAAAATAAAAAGTAAAGAGACTTCCCTGGAGGCTTAATGGTTAAGACTCCAAGCTTCCAGTGCAGGGAACTGTGAGTTTGATCTCTGGTCAGGGAACTAAGTCTCCACGTGGGGGGAAAAAAAAAAAAGACTCCATGTGCCACTGGAGACCAAAAAAAAAAAGTCCAAAAAAAATGTATATAAGAAAAATCTTTTCAAACAAGAATGTGAATTTGTTTTTAAAAATAGCCCCCCTCGGCCCCAAAGGCTGGGTTGGGGAGGGGTCTCGGGCTGACAGGCCGTGTTTCTCCTCCTGCTCACAGCCCTGATGTACCCAGGGGACAAGATCATTTTCCAGAAGGACCAGGTGCGCCCGATCCGGCAGCCGGGAGGCTACTACTCAGACTTCAAGCCCTTCAGTGCGAACCTGGCCCCGCTCCAGCCCCAGGCCGTTCCCGCTCCTGTGGCTCAGAAGCCTGACAAGCTGAGTGTCAGCCCCTCCTCCCCACCCTGCGCTCCTGCCCACTGATGCCTCGTGGCTGGGGGGTGGTAGGCAGTTACGGGGGGGTCATGGGCCGGTGTCTGTGTCCTTGCCCGGCATGTCCAGCCCACCTGATCCCCACGGACTGGCCTCGTGCTCCCCCTGCACGCGTCTCCCCAGCCTCCTTGCCTCACCCCCACGCAGCTGCCCTCCTGACTACATCCTACGCAACCTTAAGGTCTCTGGAAAAGGTTAAAAAGAAGGACTTCTTCGAGAAACCGGGGAGGCCTCTTCACGAATCGTGGGCTGGGTGTAGGGCCCCTTCCAAGGACAGTGGTGGCAACCCCTCTTCTGCCTTCTCTAGCAAAAGGTGGGCGTGCACACCCCCGCCCAGAGAAAAGAACTCTGCCCTGGGGCCTCCCCCGACCCTCAGATCAGCCCAAGTCCCCTCTAAGAGAATGCCCTCCTTTGTCAGGAGGTGACCGGTGAGCAGGCTACCAACCAGCTTTGGTGGGCACTGCAGAGTGGAGGGGGGGAGGGGAGAAGGGGCCGCTGACCAGATCCCGTGACGGGGGAGGGGCTGAGGAACTGTCCACCCCATCCATCGCTGCCAGATGCCTGCTCGGGTGGCCTGGCCAGACAGCCGGGGTGGGAAGCAGTGGAGCCGAGTGGAAATCACAGACCAGGGATCAAATGGACAGTTACCTCGCTCACTGAACCTCAGCGTGTTCATCTGTAAAATGGGCCTAACAGCTCTACCACACACACAGTGAGGACCCTTAGCGCCTGAGCACTGATCGTCAGAGCCCATCCCTTCAGGCCATTCTTGAGTGTAGGAGTGGGCTTCGCCTGCAGGTGGCGCTGGCCACAGCCCCGGCGGGGAAGAAATGAGGGGGAGCTGGGCAGCTGGTCACCTAGAGAGTCCCCTCTGATCCCCTGCGTGGCTGCCACCAGTTCCCGAGCCATGAACCTCAAGAAGCTGAGAAAGTGACTTCTGTCCTGCTCCGACAGGCCCCAGTTATAAAGAATAGAGGTCCCCCCGGGGCAAGGGTGGACTGGTTTCATTGGCTCCTTAGCATGCCTTGTCAAAGATTCCGAGGCCAGATGCAGGCTTGCTGGGAAAGAGTGCTGTGGCGATTAAGTGATGTCTACCAGGCTCCAGGTTTGGGGCGTTAGCTTTTACCACACTTGTCCTCAAGGCGGGATTCAGCTCTGGAGGGCAAATGGGAGTCGCGGGTGCAAAAAGGATTCAGATGACTGAGCATGTCTCATAATGACTTGAGAAGTCTCCATGCCGGGGAACAGGAAACCCGAGGCCCCCACAAGCGGACTGACTTGTCCCAAGTCACCCAACCAGCCAGGCTAGGAGCCCAGGGCTGCCGTCCTGTCTGCCTCCCCAGTAGGGGCCCAGAGGTCTAGACACTCCAGTCCACTGTGTGTTCCACTGGAGCATGGCGGACAGAGTCAGGGCCCTGCCCAGGGGGAAGAAGTTCTCTTTCCAGGGCTCTGGTCTGGACTCAGAGGTGGGCCCCCGTCACCCTGACCTACTTACTCCCTGAGGCCCCACTGACCTGGATTTCCTATCTCCTGACAAGATACCTCTCTCTCTCTCCTCCACCAGGAAAATGCCGAAGAAAATCAAGAAAATCAATTTTAAGGAATTTGAGGACTTCACCAGGTCTGTAGTGATCATCTAACTCTGGGGGGTGGGGGGCGGGCAGGTGTGAGGAAGGGACCCGGGACTCAAGTATTGCAGGGTCCATGAGACCCAGCATCCAGGACTCAGGGCCCAGGAGCTGAGGATCTGTAAAGTGACTGTTAGGAGCACCAGGGGCTTCCCTGGGAGCTCAGCAGTAAAGAATCCACCTGCACTGCAGGAGCCTTTGATCCCTAGGTCGGGAAGATCTTCTGCAGAGGGGCATAGCAACCCACTCCAGTATTCTTGCCCAGAGAATCCCATGGACAGAGGAGCCTGGCGGGCTACAGTCCACGGGGTCACAGAGAGTCGGACACGACTGAAGAGACTTAGCACGCATGCGCACACAAGAGTGCCAGGCAGACCCTGCTCTCCACTCGTTAATTCACGTAAATCCTCTCCACAGCCCTATGAAGTTTTTCTTAACAGTCCCATTTCACAGACGAGGAAACTGCCGTACCGGAAGCTTAGCTTCCTTGCTCAGAGTCACGGATCGATTAAGTGGTGACGCAGAGATTTGGACCCACCAGGTGTGCTGACTCCAGCGGCTGCCCTCTGAACAGCACGTGAAAACGCCTCTACAGAACAGGTGCTGTGCACGTTAAGAGTCTGGATTTAGAGGCAGCCGACTGGCAGTCAAGCCCGCCCCCCGCCACTTGCCAGCTGCGTGGCCTTGGGGAAATGACTTCGCCTCTCTAGGCCTCCGGGTCCTCGCTGGTGAGGCAGACAGGACAACAGAGTACTAGAGTGTTTAGCACAGTGCTGCGCCTCCGCTGGGGAAGGAGCCCCAGCTGCCCCCTGTCTCCATGACAACTGTCTCTGTCTTCTCCTTCCCCAGGAAGCTGAAGGAGAAGAAGCCCAGCGGTCCGCAGCTAACCCATCCCAACTTCTTCTGGCCGGGTCACCTCCTGGACAAGCTGCGGCTCTACCTGCCCATCGTGACCATGGACCGGAGCCTGGCCATCTTCAGCTGTGTCCAACAGCAGCCCCACGTCTACTCGGCCACCTACCACCCCGACCGCTGGTGGCCCATTAAGGACATGAATTACGTGACCTACGCCCATTACGATGCCCACAAGATCTATCATATCAACTAGAGTGGCCCAGATGCCGCCAGACCCAGCCATCCTGGGGCCAGGCATCAGTGCAGCTAGCAGCCCAGAGCCGTAGACGCAGGGAGGGCGTCAAAGAGCCAAGCAAAAGAAGCCGTTTCAATGGGAAGGCCTGGGCCAGCTGTCTCCAGACAAAGCGTCTAGTGTCTCAGAGGGTGGATGTGTCCAGGGAAAGATGTGGTTTTTGAGTGTCTCCCTCTCCTAACCTCTGTCCTGTTGAAATAAAACCGGGTTGGAGTTTTCCTCATTTCACCTGTGATTCAGCTGATGTAATTTCTGGACTCAGGAGCTGTGACCAGAGGGGTGTTGGAAAGCTGGGGTCCAGGGTCTGGGGAAAACAGCAGGCACATTTCCTGGGGTGTTGATGGGGATGCCGGCATGACCTCTCCAGCCTCTCATCCCGGACCTCAGTGCCCACCAGCAAGCAGCAGGCAGTGTGGGTACCCTTGTGCCCTCCTCTTGAAATAAAATAAGCATGTCCCTCATACACCCTCAAGACAGAGCCCTTTGGGTCACTACTTCCAAAACTCTTGGGCCTTTTGCAACTGCAAGCATACTCTCTGGTTCATGAGCCCTTCCCCTGACTCACCCATCTGACCCCGTCAAGACCTTTTCCATCACGACACACACCCTGTGGGCTGCTGTTAGCTCAGTGCCTCTGTGCTGGGCATCCCAGCTGACTCCTACGGCCGCAGGACAAGCAGGATTCCTGAGGTGTGGTGCCGCCAGAGATGTGATTTTGGACAAGACATTCCCTTCACAACTCCCATCTCATGTCTCCGGGTCTCCTCACTCTCCCCCTCCACAGTCAAAAATCTCACCAAGGAGTTGTCAAGATTCCCTTACCTTCTCACCCATTACGCAGTCAACAACACAATCAATCCATCTCAGCTTCTGTCTCCGTCTGGCTGTGTAAGTACCAAGATCACTGAAGACAAGACATCCGTATTGTGTTCAGGTCTTGGAATCAAGGGCCATTTTCTTTTCTCTTGAAATTTGATTTTGACATTAATGTTAAAAACAAAAGGTAAAATTAAGCAAACCAAGAACAATGAATAACCAGACCGTCTAGCCTAATGGTTAGAAGTGTGGATTTGTGTGTGTGTGTGTGTGTGTGTGTGTGTGTGTGTGAGTGTGTGTGAAATCTCCAAACTTCACTCTATACATATGTAAAATCAGGAAAACTAATAGAACTATCTCATGGAACTGTGCGAAATCCACCGAATGAATGTTTTGATCGTCTCATTGCTGTTTATAAACTCACGTGAGAGAATTATTAGGAAATCTATGTTTTGCTCTCTCCTGGCCACTAAGAGGCGCACTTCGGGAGAAGAAACGCGGGCGGAAATAATCTAAAAATTGGATTATCCTCCGGAGGGACGGCTTCAATTCCTGGCGGAAGTGAGTGACTCCTCGCTAGGTCTTAGAAGCTCAAAAAGAATTTCAAATTTTTATGCGGCCCCAACTGAAGGCATGAAAATTTTTAGTACTACTGCTAGATATTAATAACTAGGAAAACACAGGCAGCCTCGGCTTTTTTTCAGTATTATTTCTCTGACGTGTCTTTAGTATCTTTGAAGGGCTAAACGCCGGAAGTGCTTGCCTTTTCTCTGTCAGGATGCGAAGTGACGTCCCATCAGCCCCCGCGCGGCCCCGTCCTCTCTCTTCCTCGGCGCTGCCTACGGAGGTGGCAGCCATCTCTGACTCGGTGAGTGTTAATCGGTGGCCATCCGCGTCTCTGCGGTCTGCGTCTGGCCCCTTCGCCGCCTGTCGGGGAAGCTCGTCCTTCTGAGCAGTCGTCTGGGTGGGCATTGCCCTTCTTGGTTGGCTGGAGCGCGTACAGAATCCGAGCGAAACGGCCCGGCGGGTGATGGAGGTTCGCTTCCCAGGGCCGCTTGTGCTCCAACGGAGGCCGCCTGGGGTCAGTCAGAGCTGCGGACAGCTTGTTTGAGCCCTGGGGGCGCAGGGCGCTGGTTGGGGCCAGACTATGCGGGGGTCCTAGGGGGCTGTGAAGCGACTGGGATAGTTGCGGCCTGATTGCCCTAGCTCGAGTTCTCGGATCACCTCGCTTAGCCCTGTCTACTCACGTGTATTTGTCTATTTCCACTGTTCGGCGCTCCTCCTCCAATTTCTGGCCCTGGGGTTGCTGCTTTGACGAGACCGCCAAAAAAAAAATGCTGAGCTACGACTCGAATAGTGTAATTAACCGAAATTCTGGTAGCGGGTGAGGATCTCTGGGAATGTGAAACTGCGTCTTGACCTTCGAGGATCCCCCTTTGGCGGCATTCTTTCTTGGCTCTGACTGTGCAGGGTGACCCCCTAAACCTCCCAGGATCGCATCTGGAGAATGGCTTGTATTCTGCCAGCTTCGGAGTCGGGAGGGAAAGCAAGCCTGGCAGAGGTACCCATTCCATTCCCAGTTTGCTCAGTATCTGGTGATTGGAAGACACTCTGCAACAAGAGTTCAAGCCTCCGGGCAGGGCGAGAAAGTCCTTCCAAGAAGTCATCTTTGACGTGGTCTCTTGCCTCTTTCTTGAAGGCATCATGGCCGCCCTCAGACCCCTCGTGAAGCCTAAGATCGTCAAGAAGAGGACCAAGAAGTTCATTAGGCATCAGTCAGATCGATATGTCAAAATCAAGGTATGTGGCCCAGGATGGAAGTGTGTGTTGGGTGAAAAGAAAATAGATGGTCCCTAAACAGGTTGCTGGGTTTCTGAGCTCTGCTAGATGACTGGTCCCTGGCTGGTGGCAGGGCTCTCTAGAACCCCAGGTGGCCCTGCCTCACCGGCACTCAGGCTCTTGATGTATGTGTAAAGTTGGAATTTAAATAACACGGGGCATGGGCCTGTTTTGAGGTATATAGAGGCTTATACTAGTTACATCTCAGGTGCCTTTGTGACAATATGAGGGTGAGATTATACTTATTGCATAGGTGGGAAAACTTAGGTGCTGAGTGTGATGTTGAAAGCCAGGCTCCTCATCTTTATACACAGGCCCCTCACGGTTCATGGGTATGTAGTCTGCTTTTCCTTTGCTTGGAAGACGTGTGAATGGAGGTGTGTATTTGTGCTGGTCAAATGTAGGAGCTCCTATGAAATCCTGTTACCCAAAGACAACTAGAGTTTGGCACATTTCCTTTTCATCTGGCCCCCTTTTTTCTCCTGAAGTCAGAGTAGGCACCTTCACAGACACTAACCATGTGTGTTTTTTTATCTTCAGCGGAACTGGCGGAAACCCAGAGGCATTGACAACAGGGTACGCAGAAGATTCAAGGGCCAGATCTTGATGCCCAACATCGGTTACGGAAGTAACAAGAAAACCAAGCACATGCTGCCCAGCGGCTTCCGGAAGTTCCTGGTCCACAACGTCAAGGAGCTTGAGGTGCTGCTGATGTGCAACAAGTGAGTTGGGTCTCACCTCTGGGTTCAGGTGTCAGAAGCCAGCCTGTGAGATCGGTTTGGGCGGGCGACTAGAATGCAGTTGGAGGAGTCTTGTGTCCTCAGGAGCTTGGAGGATGCTTGTTGGGGACTCCAGAATGTTTCCTTTGCTGGGGGGAGGGGGTGTCCTAAAAGTGTAGAGGCCTGGGACCTGAAAAGAGGTAATGGCTTTGCTTGGCACTGCGGCATCCTTTGGCAGTGGTTTCCAGAACATTACTTAAGTGGGGGGAGGGGCAGGGATGAAACAGAGCCCAAGACCCAAGGGATTCTTAGTGCTGTGGCCACAGGACTCTTCAGAAGGCTGCAGGGGTGGAGGCGTTGCTGCCTCATTTGGGGCCCTGATGGGAGGTTGAGAAAGGAGAGGCCGCAGGCAGAGGACAGCATGTGTTCTGAGGAATTTAGACACTTGGGGAGCTCTGTGTGTAAATGACCTGTGGTCTGTGTAGGGCAGTGGGATGAGAAAAGTTTTTTCGTGGGGGGTGATTTAGACACAATTTTAATCTGGATTGGGGGGAGGCGGTATTTCTTGGTTAAGTGGAGGAGAGTTTGTTTTCTTCCACTACCCATAGTAATTCTGGGCACAAGTAATAAACAACTAGTATTCTCACTCACTGTTGAGTTTCTCTAGGTCAGGAATTTAGCCAAGCATTAAAATACTGCAAGTATTTTGGAAAGGATGGGCTTAGGAATTAATGTTGGATGCCCAAACCGCACTGAGTTAGCAGGTTGGTAGAGAACTGTGACAGAATGGTGTAGTTTAATACCTTTTGTGTAGCAAAGATTGCACTGCATATGTTGCTGGTTGCCATAAAGATAAGTGTGTTTTTAATAGTACCTTGGTAGTTTGTTATCAATAGCCACAGAAATACTCTGAATCTAATTCACAAATTCTATTTCTGGGCATTTATCTTTAAATAATTGAAACTAAGTTGATCATTGCAGTAACTGAACAACACATCACTGGTGAATGGTGGGGGTACAAGCACCAGCTGGAATGTTATGCTTATATTAAAAACAGTGGTCATTAAAAAAAAACAAAACAAAAACCCAGTGGTCCTGTGTGGAAGATGCCCAAGCAGAGAAAAAAAGTATTTTAAATATGTGCACTGTGATCATGATTATTAAATACACATAGATGAGGACCTGGGTGGTGGTGTTTTTTTTAAAGATGGAAAGTGTGATACAACTTAAGTCTCCTTTAAGATACTGGCATGAGTAGACTTTAAAACAAAGCAGTTCTCTGTCTGGATTGGTTTGTCTCTTACTGTGAAGCTATTTTCCTGCAGAGTTCTTAATTCTGCCTGCTGCCTTTAGAGTTTGCTGAAATTTGTCCAGGGGTAGTGTGTCTAGTCTTAATCCGCTGTAATGGCTTCATAAGGCATTTCCTTGCTGAAATGTGCTCATGAGACCAATTTGCTGACAACCTGGGGTGGGATGTGACTGTGAAGGAATGGATAGACAGACCAGTACCTGGCGAGTGCTCAGGAATTGTTGGGTCTTGTCATTCACTGGATGAGTCTAGATAGACATTGTTACTTTTCAACTTGAATTTTGTCTGCAGCAAACAAACAATGTTTATGGTCTGGGCCAGGGAGCCCTTGGCTTAAACAGACTGTTGGATTTTGGTTGTTGGTTGCTTTGCAGAAAGTTTACCTAAACTTTTAACTGGCAAGGCCAAGCTCCCTGAGACTGCCTTGAGCTGGGAAGGTTGGCCCAGAGGACTGAGGGAGAACCTTCAGAAGGCTGAGCCATCCTGGCCTGGCTGTGACTTGGGAATTCACTTCCACCTCGTGGCCTTGGTTTCCTTGTCTGTAAAATGGAGGTGCTGCCTGGGTCACAAGGCCGCTGGGAGGACTCAGTGAGAGGGGTCACTACCAGGGAACACTTAGGAGCTTGCTGCTAGCACCATGGAATCAGGTGAGTCTGCAGCCCCTGCCTTCAGTGCTGTGGCTCTGAAAGCAGAGGAACCAAAGCTTTTGCCTTCCCAGTGGAACACAGTGTGCCTTCCAGGCAGGCCTCCTTACCCACGTACTGATCGTCTCTTCCAGATCTTACTGTGCTGAGATTGCTCACAACGTCTCCTCCAAGAACCGCAAGGCCATTGTGGAAAGAGCAGCCCAGCTGGCCATCAGGATCACCAATCCCAATGCCAGACTGCGCAGCGAGGAAAATGAATAGACAGCTCGTGTGCACATTTTGTTTGTGGTAATAAAAGCATAAAACCCGACCATCTGTCGTCTCCCCCTTGGTTCTTTTTTTTTTTTTTCCCCCCTTGGTTCTTGCTCTTCAGTATGACAGCTTGCCACAGATTGGTCTTCTGCCTGTTTGTGCTCTCTGGAACCTTCTGTCTGGAAGGGGTGGTTTGTAAAGGACCTGTGATCCTTCTCAGGGTGCACACCTCAAGTGCTCAGACCAGGGTAGGTTCTGAGACCCAGATGGAGGGTCCTTGCACTTGAAGCAGGTAGTCATTTTTAGCCTCACTTTGTAAAGTTAGAAGTTACCCTGTGCGGTTCTTACAAAGACTGAGGACAATCAGGTTTCCCTTTTCAACCGTAGCCGTAGATCTCAGGTAACAATAGCTAGAATTCAGCTGTTCTATGACTTTTTATGAACCATTTTTCCAACACATGGTTTAAGCAGCACAGGTCACGTGGGATAGGGCATGTGGCACTCTGGCACAAGACTGGGTTTAAATCCCACAGTTCTAGTAGATGGATGTCTCAGATTGGGTCCTGTTCAAAACCTAATCTAACAAAATATATGTTGAGTAAATTACTGGTCATCTCATTCCTCTGAAAGACTTGGGAAGCATTCTGACGGTCTTAACTACTGAGGAAAGGAATTGTGCAGAGAAAATAATGATTCAGGATCTGTCCTTTATTGACCTGGGATGGCAGAAAATTGTTTGGCCTGACATTGACTGTTTCTGTGTCCTTGATACTAAAAAGTAAAGAGGACGGGTTCACAAACCATCCGGTGACACATTTGCCAATTTGCTACATGAGAGTCTGGGAATTAGAAAAAATTAACATCTTATTTCCTACCCAACCCACATGGCCTTGCAAAACTATAAAGCATTTTGGATTCTAAAGTGTGAAGAGCTCATAGAGGTATCTCGCTTTTCAGATGCCCAGCCAAAGCACTAATTTTTCGTAGATCAGAACAGGTGAAGTAGAGAAAGGAGAAGGACAATATCTGGGACAGTGGCAGGGAGGAAGGCCGGCCCCCTGCCTCCTATGAGCACAAGAGTATTTATTTCTAAAGACTAAACACTGAGCAGGGACCCCCGGCTGGAGGGAGCCAGGCTAACCTGTGTGAAGTCACATCCATTTTCACGGGAGGCCTGGAAGGACTACCACACCCCCTCTGAATGACTGTCCTGAGTTAAAGGGGCCAACTGTTGGCAGCTCTGACAGAGCCTGTGAGTTGGGGGTCCCTGGAGAAGGTGCTGGAAGCCCCGAGCAGGAGCTGGAGGGCCCCCAGGGAGATGGAGAAAGGGCAGGAGTAGAGGCCTGCGGTGGTAGGAGGGTGAGGCTCTGGCTTTGACTCTGGTGGGCCTCCTTGCAAGCTGGGGTCCCCAAGGGCTGGGTGCTAGCTGAGTTCCATGGAGTCTGTGCTGGGAGCCGAAATGGAATCCTTCTGGATGCTTTCAAAGAGGGCAGCCAGTTCGGGATTGGATCGGATTTGAGATGAGAAGTCAGCCATGATGGGGCTCTTGCCCACTTCCGGGATGGTCAGCAGGGCGGCCACTGCCCTCATGGCTGAGCGCTTCAGTTCATCTTGCTTCTCAAACTCTTGTTTCACGGAACCAGCTTTGACCTAAAGTGGAAACGATGAGCTGGTCACCTATCATCTTGCTCAGCTCATGCCCCATCTCCTAGCTTTACGTGCTTAAAAGTAGGCTCTTGGCACCGCTGGACTTGATGAATGGCTTGTTCTGACAGCCTGCTAGCTGACCCCTTCCCCCCACTCAAGTGCAACCCGCTCTGCTCACCAGCCCAAAGTTGGCTCGCCTGCCTTCTGTTGCCTTATCCCCACCTGACCCGCCTATTCAGGGAATCTCGGGAATTTCCCTACTGTTTATGGAATCAAGTCCAGGTTTCTGGTCTGCTCTCTGGACACTCCATGACTCAACCCAGACAACACTCAGGCTCTTCCTGGTAGAGGTTAAGAGCCTGGCATTGGGCAGTGCTGGATTCAAATGGCTCTGCCCTTTTCTTGGTTAATTCAAACCCTTCCAAAACCCAAATTAGTTCCTGCACTTGGCAGGCATTTATTGGGTCCCCTGGGTGTGACAGGCTCTGTTCTTAACACACAGCTTTCCGTAAGCCTTCTGCTCCAGATCCTCCCAGGACCATGAGGCACTCCAGGGTGATATCAGGCACTGCCTGATAGATAGTGTCTGACTCAGTTTCCCCATTAGGATGTGAGAGGAGGGAGTCCACCATGTTCAGTATCACATGCCTGGTGGTACCTGCACAAGGCCTGACACTCAGGACATGTTTAATAAAGACAGCCAGGTTTGAATACCAGCTTTACTGTAGCCTTAGTCAGTAACCTCTCTGAACCTTTGTTCTGTGTATGTAATGATAAGAATAAGACAGTGATAATGACTGAATAGTGTTTCATATACCACCTGTATCTCAGGAGGTTCTCAGTAAATGGTAACCATGAACCGTCTGCAGGGGACCCAGCAGGTACACCCAGGGCTGGGCAGGGGGCTTACCTTGGCAGTGCAGGTGGCCCTGAGGGGCTCAATGAGCCGATCCACCCTCTGCAGGACGGGCACAGGACACAGGGTAGCCAGTCGGGCGAGCATGATGAAGGTCAGCATCTGGCCAGGGGAAGGAGACAGTTCTTGGTGAAATAGCCCAGGACGGAAAGGAGCAGGCCCTGGGGGAGAGCAGAGGTCTGGACCCAGCCCCCGGAACGCAAGTCCAAAGTAGCAGCCGGCCTGCCTGTCGCACTGATCTCTGCTGGCACTCACCAAATACTGGCTGACCAAGGAATGTTTTCGTGCATTTGCCCAGCAAACACTGAGATTTACAACACTGGCTCTTAAGTGTGTGGAACTTTTGGATGATTACCACTCCATTTATTCACTTTTATATTGTCTGCTGCTGCTGCTAAGTAGCTTCAGTCGTGTCCGACTCTGTGCGACCACATAGACGGCAGCCCACCAGGCTCCCCCGTCCCTGGGATTCTCCAGGCAAGAATACTGGAGTGGGTTGCCATTTCCCTCTCCAATGCATGAAAGTGAAAAGGGAAAGGGAAGTTGCTCAGTTGTGTCCAAGTCTTCGCGACCCCATGGACTGTAGCCCACCAGGCTCCTCTGTCCATGGGATTTTCCAGGCAAGAGTACTGGAGTGGGGTGCCATTGCCTTCTTCGTTTATATTGTCTAAACAAGCACAATTAATGACTTGATTATTTTACATTAGTTTTTCATTGTAAAAGGGATTCATTCTCATTGTATATATATTAAAAAGCTCAAGGACAGAAGGTGAAACCTGTCTCCCCCACAGGTAACAAAATGGCCCAAACTTCTACAACTCACTCTCCACCTGACGGGGGGTCTGGGCCACCTTCCACGCCAGCACACAGATCCCACTCCAACAGTGTCAGGATCCCGTGACGGGAGGGACCCGGTGCACTGAGCCAGCTCTCCATGATCAGACATTTTGGTGGCTGCCAGCGTTTCCCAACCCCCAGAAAGCTGTGGAGAACCACCTCTCGCCTAAAGCTCTTGGAACGTGTGTTTAGGAGTTCAAGTCCACGGAGTCAGTTCACGGAGTGAATTCCACATTTTGAAATGTGCTTAGGGCTTCCCTGGTGGCTCGGTGGTAAAGAATCCGCCTGCCAATGCAGGAGATGTGGGTTCATTCCCTGGTGTGGGCAGAGTCCATATGCCACAGAGCAAGTAAGCCCGGGAGCCACAACCACCGAGCCTGTGTTCTAGAGGCCCGGAGCTATAAGTACCCTGCACTCTGCTCCACAGCACGAGAAGTCACCGCAATGAGAAGCCCACGCGCTGCAACTAGAAAGTAGCCTCTGCACGCCGCAACTAGAGAAGAGCTCGTGAAGCAACGAAGACCCAGGACAGCCACAAATGAATCAAGAAGTAAATGCATACAACGTTTCTAAGTTCTACATTTTTGTAGTTCTGGCCAAACCGACCTCCCAAGGCCTTGCCCACTCCCACCAAAGGTGTGAGAACTGGGTTCTTTTTCTTACTGGAAAAGAACAAAGTGGGGGACTTCCCTGGTGGTCCAGTGGTTAAGACTTGGCCTTCCAGGGCAGGGAGGGGCGGGTGGGGGGGCATGGGTTTGATCCCTGGTCAGGGAACTAAGATCCCACAAGCCATACTGTGCAGCCAAAAAGACAGAACAACGCAACTACTTTCGTGGGGGTGCCTGGGGCGGGTGTGGGGGACAAACAGGCAGCGTGTCCGGCGGGGCCCCTCCTACCCGGATATCGTAGTGGTCCTTCAGGCCGTCCTCCAGGTGGTTCAGGAACTCGCAGACGTCCAGCTGGCCCAAGCAGCTCTCCAGCAGTGAGTACATGCACTCGAAGGCCGCCTTCCGCACGTCCAGCCCGTCGTCCACTGTGTGCTTAAAGGGCCCCATCTCCACCTGCAGGAGGAAGGGAGGAAGACGGGCTGGGCGCTGTGACCCCAGGCACGGAAGACACCTCCCCAAGCTCCTGCTGTGCACCCCTCCCTCATTCAGCACTGTGTCCTGTCCCCAAATCATGCCTTAGACTCTCCAGTTTCCACGCCTGCGCTCAGCCGGCGATGCCTTTTGATAATGATAATAGTAATTCAAATGACATTATAATCCACTGAACAGGTATGCTCTGCCAGGCACTGTGCTGACTGCTGGACAGATGACACCTGACCAAATCATCACAAGAGTCCCAGGAAGACAGTGTTACTATAAACTCCGTTTAATATATGAGGAAACTAAGGCTCAGAAATGTTAACTTGCCCAAGGAGACGAGCCCAAGTTAGTAAGTGGTTTAATCAGAATTAAAAACCCAGGTCTCTTTGACATTGTTACAACCACAAGGGTTTGCTTGTAGTGGTAAACTCCTACTCACCCCTCAAAGCCCACTTCAGATGCCTTCTCTGGGGGAACCTTCCTAACCTCTCTAAACAGAATTGTATCTTCCTCCGAGATGCTAGGTGGTTCAGACCTTCTCTTTGTATCATGCAAAGACTTGGCTATTAAGTCACTTTAACTCTGTACCTCTTACATCCTAACTTCACCATGTGGGCTCTAAGTAAGTTCAATAATCAGGAGGCCATTAGCAAACTGGTGGCTTGTGTCTGGGCCAGCTGAGTCCTGGCGCCCAGGTGCAGGGCTGGGGTCCCTCGGACACCTGCTGAATGTCAAGTGATCACAAGAGTTGCCCACATTTATTGAGCGCCGACTGTGTGCCAGGAGCAGTTCTGAGCACTTGCAAGATTTAGCTCATTAAATCGTCTCAACAACCCTACAATGTGGACACCATTATGTCTTTCCTTTTGCCCGTTTGGAGAAACTGAGGCTAAGAGAGGATTGGGGCTGCCCCGGCCAGGCTCACACCACCAGGAAACACAGGGGCAGACTGGACCCTGTGAACCCGCGCTTGCTCTGATGAACCTGACCCTAAGCCTCTCCCCAGCCCCAGCAGTCCGGTCTGGCTGTGTTCTCCCCCGGCTTCACCTCTCGGATGAGGTCGCGGCGGATCTTCGTCTCCTGGTAGAGGAAGGGCAGGATGTCGTCCAGCAGGTCGCGGACCAGAGAGGGCTTGTTGTGCACGGCGGAGTTAAAGAAAGCCAGTGTGGCCCGGCGCACATTCAGGTCCGGGTCCTGCAGGCTCTCCATGAATTCTCCTGGCAGCAAGACCAGAAGCCGGGGTGAGGGGCGGCACAGCCACAGCCAAACACCGGCCGTCCCCGCCCCACCTCGCTTATCTGGTTAACGGGGGCCACTCAGACCTGCCTGGGCTGGTATGGATGTGTTCCGAGCATCTACTTTGCACAACAAACTCCAGATAAGAAAGTGGACTTGCGTGTGGCCTGGGTTTAAATCTAGGCTTGACCATGAGGTTACTGTGGGACCTTGGGCCTCCTCAACATCCTCATCTGTAAAACGGGGGTAACAACTGTAGGACTGGTTTCAGCATTTAAAACGTGGTAATGTTGCACTCAATATGCCAGCAAATTTGGAGAACTCAGCAGTGGTCACAGGACTGGAAAAGGTCAGTTTTCATTGCAATCCCTAAGAAAGGCAATCCCAAAGAATGCTCAAACTACCGCACAATTGCACTCATCTCACACACTAGTAAAGTAATGCTCAAAATTCTCAAAGCCAGGCTTCAGCAATACGTGAACCGAGAACTTCCAGATGTTCAAGCTGGTTTTAGAAAAGGCAGAGGAACCAAAGATCAAATTGCCAATATCTGCTGGATCATCAAAAAAGCAAGAGCGGTCCAGAAAAACATCTATTTCTGCTTTAATGACTACACGAAAGCCTTCGACTGTGTGGATCACAATAAACTGTGGAAAATTCTGAAAGAGATGGGAATACCAGACCACCTGACCTGCCTCTTCAGAAACCTGTATGCAGGTCAGGAAGCAACAGTTAGAAGTGGACATGGAACAACAGACTGGTTCCAAATAGGAAAAGGAGTACGTCAAGGCTGTATATTGTCACCCTGCTTATTTAACTTATATGCAGAGTACATCATGAGAAACGCTGGGCTGGAAGAGGCACAAGCTGGAATCAAGATTCCCGGGAGAAATATCAATAACCTCAGATATGCAGATGACACCACCCTTATGGCAGAGAGTGAAGAGGAACCAAAAAGCCTCTTGATGTAAGTGAAAGACGAGAGTGAAAAAGTTGGCTTAAAGCTTAACATTCAGAAAACTAAGATCATGGCATCTGGTCCCATCACCTCATGGGAAATAGATGGGGAGACAGTGGAAACAGTGTCAGACTTTATTTTTTTGGGCTCCAAAATCACTGCAGATGGTGACTGCAGCCATGAAATTAAAAGACGCTTACTCCTTGGAAGGCAAGTTATGACCAACCTAGACAGCATATTTAAAAGCAGAGACATTACTTTGTCAACAAAGGTCCGTCTAGTCAAAGCTATGGTTTTTCCAGTGGTCATGTATGGATGTGAGAGTTGGTCTGTGAAGAAAGCTGAGGGCCGAAAAATTAATGCTTTTGAACTGTGGTGTTGGAGAAGACTCTTGAGAGTCCCTTGGACTGCAAGGAGATCCAACCAGTCCATCCTAAAGGAAATCAGTCCTGGGTGTTCATCGGAAGGACTGATGCTGAAGCTGAAACTCCAGTACTGTGGCCACCTCATGTGAAGAGTTGACTCATTGGAAAAGACCCTGATGCTGGGAGGGGTTGGGGGCAGGAGGAGAAGGGGACGACAGAGGATGAGATGGCTGGATGGCATCACCGACTCGATGGGCATGAGTTTGAGTAAACTTCGGGAGCTGGTGATGGACAGGGAGGCCTGGCGTGCTGCGATTCATGGGGTCGCAAAGAGTCGGACACGAATGAGCGACTGAACTGAACTGAATGTCTAAAAAGCACGTGGCAGAACTCCAAGTGAGGACTCTCTAAACGCTCCCTTGATTTTATTTCAGATGAGCATCCTGAAGATCAGAGAGGTAAAGAGACTTATACAGAGTCACAAAGCATTTCTCTGAGCATACATCTTTTTGTGTAGGTTAGACTTTTTAATGACTACATTCATGTTTTATATAGTCAATAAATAAATAAAATCAAGAATGAGAGGGGTCCCTAAAAAAAAAATCATAACTGTATTTCAAATGATATAAGTACCCAGGTTATGAAGGAGAACAACTCATGTAAGTAACTTCCAAAGTTCTGTGACAAGATGCCCCTCAGGCTAAAGATGAAAGAATTATAAACGAATACTGATTTTTCACAGATAAGGGTTAGCAATTCTCATGACTACCTTCTGTGGACTCCAGGATGAAGTGAATAAATATCTTGTGGAAAACAGAAGCTGGCATTCTCCCGTAACAGAAGGCTACATGGAAAGGGAGAAGGCAAGCATGAATCCTGTGGTGCTGGACTGGAACAGGAGGTGACCCGTGTATATAGGGGCTATTGTGTAATACACATAATAAGTACCATCCTCCACTAACAGGAATCAGGGCTTCTTGGAGAAATGGTTGATTCCAGGGACGAGACAGGAAAGGTTCAAGATGGGTCTGGAGCATCTTATTGTGCAAAAGATAAGGATATGTGAAAAGAATGACAGAAACATGTCAACAGAACATAGGAAACAGCTTGAAAGGCTCCCACTGGCTTAAGTGTGAGACAGTCTTGGGAATCTAAATAAAAGACAGTAATAGATTATAATCCACTGAGTGAAATACAAATCCCTGAGTCTATAACGATATGAACAAATCAGTGAATAAATGGGGGAAAACAAAAAGTTATTCCTGAGAATAAAACGCAAACTAATAAATATGGAAGGAATGCTGAAATTAGAAAGTTGTTATTTAGTTGTCATAACTGTCAGTAATCATTTATTCAGGCAAGAAACCACAATGCATGCAAAATGTAGTGTGCAAAAATTTGATGAGGAAGAAGATATTTCAATAGGCAGAAGAGCTAAAGACATTTCTCCGAGGAAGGCGTACAGATGGCCAAAAAGCACATGAAAACATGCTCCACATCACTAACAATTAGACAAATGCAAATCAAAAGTACAATGAGCTATCACCTAACACCGGTCAGAATGGCCATTATCAAAAAATCCACAAACAATAAATGCTGGAAAGGATACAGTGACCCTCCTACACTGCTGGGAGGAATATGAACTGGAATAGCTGCTATGGAGAACAGTATGGAGGTTCCCTTAAAAACTAGAAACAGAACTATTCCTACCATATGATCCAGCAACCCCACTCCTGGGCATGTAACCGCAGAAGACTCTAATTCGAAAAGATACATGCAGCCCCATGTTCACTGCAGCACTATCTACACCAGTTAAGACATGGAATCAACCAACATGTCCATCAGCAGGGAGTGGATAAAGAAGATGTGGTACATATACATATTGGACTGTTGCGTGTATGTGCGACCCCACGGACTGCAGCCCGCCAGGCTCCTCTGAACATGGGATTCTCCAGGCAAGAATACTGGGGTGGGTTGCCACGCCCTCCTCCAGGGGATCTTCCAGACTCAGGGATCAAACCCGCGTCACTTACAGCTAACCTGCATTGGCAGGTGGGTTCTCTTCCGTTAGTGCCACCTGGGAAGCCCATAATGGGCTATTACTCAGCCATAAAAAAGAATGAAATAATGCCACTGGCAGCAATATAGATGGACTGAGAGACTCATACTGAGGGAGGTAAGTCATGGAAAGACAAATATAATATCTCTCATATGTGGAATCTAGTTTTTAAAAGTGATACAAATAAACTTATTTACAGAACAGAAACAGACCTATGGATGTTGAAAACAAACATGGTTACCAAGAAGGAAGAGGGAGAGGAATAAACCGGGAGATTCATTGACATATACGCAGTACTACACATAAAATAGAAAACTATTAAGAACCTGCTGAATAGCATAGGGAACTCTACTCAATACTCTGTAATGACCCATATGGAAAAAAGAGTGGATTTATGTGTATGTATAACTGATTCACTTCGTTGTACACCCGAAAGTAACACAACGTTGTAAATCAACTACACTCCAATAAAATATTAAAAAAAAAAAGGAAGAAAAATCAAGAGCAAGAACAGGGTGGAGAGGACCAAAGTGGGCAGAGGGAGGGGGTGCTCACCGATGAAGGTCTTCAGGAGGGGATCGACGGGGTGGGGCTGGTCGGAGATGAGGTACTTAACTGCTGTGATGACCGTGCAGCGGGTGTGTGGCCGACCTGCAGGACGGGAGGGGTGGCATTGGCGGGGGCACAGCAGGTCCCGGACACCCCCGGGCTGGGGGACGCCAAGCTTCCCCTCGCCTCCGTGGGAGACAGGATCGGAACCTCTTCCCACGCAACCCCACACATCCATCTTCGAGGAAGTCATTACCACTTTCCTTGGCAGCCTGCAATCCCTCCTGAATTCCACCTGCAGCTGAGACAGTACAACTGCCGGTTCTCAAGCAGCCACCCCGAGGACACGAATCAAGAACGAGAACCCAAGACGGGGCTCAACCTGAAAAAAGACCTCTGCCCAGGCCTTGGAGCTGCGTTCTGTTTTTCAGATATTTTTTTAGACATATGATCTCAATTAATCCTTGTCATTGGTTGATAATAATATTAGTTAAAATGATTTCAAAAATTATTGTTAATCTCCACTTTACAGATGTGGAAAGAGAGACCAGCAAGGTTAAAATCAGATCAAAGGTCACACAGCAAGTCCAGAATTCACCAGCTGCTTCTGAGCTCTCTCTGGACCCCCCTGTAACCTGCATTTTCCAAGGAGAGAGCAGTTGTACTTCAGATGGGCTAAAATTGCTTAATTTTGCTTTTCTGCTCGTTGTCTGAATAAAGAAGCTGCAGAAAGGGAAGGAAATACACTTCCCATCAAGGTGGAGGAAATTAATTGGCCATCTCTCTCTCCTCTCCACCTCCCACCTCTCTAGTGCATAGCACTGAATGGGTTAAGGCTGTTTCCACCCACAGACTTTAGTTCAAGACAAAGTTTACAAGTTGATGCATGGGTATGAGGGAGTGAGTTACGGACTTCAGACTTGCAGCTTTTTCCCTCTTTCTCTTTCCACCCTGACTGGCTCCTAAGAAGATTCAGGGTAGCTGGTGAAGATAATACACGTAGAATAGGATTAAGTGAATTAAGAAAAATGAGGCCAAGGGCAAAGTGAGATGGAGACCAGAGTGAGGGGCGTGCAGAGACAGGCAGTCCCATGAACTTGCTGGTACCAGGCGGCTGATCTGGCTCGAAGTGTCCCACAGCCGGCAGTAAAAAGGAAATGTGGCCGGTTAGCTGGTTCAACAGTGGGCGTGAGGCCCAAGCAAATCTGAGTTATGAAAAGGCAGGGCTCAGACTTCCCTGGTGGTCCAGTGGTTAAAAACCCACCGTGCAATGCAGGGCACATGGGTTCAATCCCTGGTCCGGGAAGATCCCGCATGCCGAGAAGCAACTAAGCCCCACCGCAACTAGTCAAAGTCCATGCACTCCAACAAACACCAGTATGGCCAAAAATAAATACATTTTTTTTAAAAAAAAGGAAAGAAATTGCCCCGCATCCCGAGACCCTGGCCTCCCAAGGTTTCTCGTGAAGAGCCCTGTGGGTGTAACAGGCGATGTCCTCAACGTGCTCGTCCTGTCTACACAGCAGTTGAGGGCCAGAGCTGCAGCTTCTACACCAGCCACCCAGTAAGGGCCTAACTGGAACCACTAACACAGCAACGACAGCAGATACTAACAGTACAAATTAGGTACCACCCACCAGACCAAGCACTCTGCCTGCATTATGTCAACCAACCCACCAGAGACCATCTGGAGACCAGCAGACCAGCTCTGGGCCCAGAGGCCTTTCATTCCCAGGGGCTTTGATCTGCCCCATAGCCTACCATCCACGTGCTTGCCTTCTTCCTCCATGAGCTGCGGAACATCCTGACGCGCTCTGACCCCACGACATGACACCTGCCCTCCTGACCCTGTCCCTGGCCCTCTCCGGGCCACGGGGCCTGGCATCCACTCCGAGTCCACGTTTACACTTGCTACTGGTCCGTGCCAGCCCAAGTGAGCTGCATTCTGCACCCTGCCGTCTCTGGCCCCTCAGAGAACCACCTTTACCAACCTTCGCCCGGGGCACGTGGCCGCTGACAACACCCAGTGGCATCTTGAGAAGTTTACTTGTTGGAAGGACACGTCAAGGATTGTGTCTCCTCTGTCCCAGAGGGTCCCCCTGAGTCTCAGGAAACACTGATTTTAACGGGTGAGTCTTATCAACACCATGACGCTCAGACCCCCATCACCTACACGAGCTCACCCGGTGTGGACCTCCTGGGCACACTGCCCACTTCTGATCTGGGCTGCCTCTGCCCATCCCCAGGCCCCTACCTGCAGCGAGTTGCTTCCGGAACCGGGGCAGGAGGAAGGAAGGGTTTACGAGGACGAGCTTCCCGATGCACTCGGCCACCACCCCCCGGGTGCCCTCCTCGGCGCCCTCGCAGCGCTGGAACAGCAGAGCCCAGATGTCCTCGGCGTAGGGCTTCAGGCTGTCGGGCTGGGCGGCCCCCAGGGCCTCCCGCAGCGAGTGCAGCAGCAGGTACTGCCTCCGGGGCTCGGCCTCCATCTGCCCCAGCAGGAAGGGCAGGAAGTCGGGCAGGTTCCCCGCGCCCACGCGGCCCAGCGCGTAGGAGGCGGCCGCCCTCACGTCCTCACTGGGAGAGCCCAGGGCTTCCAGGAGCACCGCCTTCAGCTCCCGCTGTGGGCCCGGACCGGCCACCTGGCCCACCTCGGCCAGCGACAGGAACGCCAGGACCTTGACCCCGGGGCTCGAGCTGGGCGACCTGGCATCGCCGACCAGGCGGTTGGCCGTGCCCGCCGCCTCCTGGGGACAGGCCGCGGCAAGGGCCGCCACGCAGCGGGCCAGCGAGTGGAACACCTGCTTGTGCAGGCCGGGCCCGCCGTCCGCCGCCTGCTCGTACACGGGTGCGGTGAGCAGGCCGATGAGCTTGGCATAGTCCACGCATGGCGGCCGGGTCCCCACCAGGGCCTGCAGGAAGCCTTCGGTGGCCGCCAGCACCCCGGCCGGCAACAGGGGTGAGCGCAGCAAACGCAGCAGCTCGGCCAGCACGGGGCCACTGACCTCGGCCATGGAGGCCGGCTGGGCACGGGTCACAGTAGCAAGGAAGTCCACGGCCAGCTGGGCCACGTGCATGTCGCTCTCGCTGACCAGGGCGGGCAGCTCGGCCAGCACGGCCCGCACGGCAGACGGCGGGAGACCGGGGCCCTGGCTCTGGGCCAGCGCGGCCAGGGCCGCCAGCGTGGCCAGCCGCAGCGCCCGCTGGTTCTTGCGCAGGAAGGAGGCCAGGATGGGCAGTGCCTCGGCCAGGATGGGCTGCAGGTTGATCCGCAGCGGGGACGTGGCCACCAGCGTCAGGGCCTTGACAGCCGAGAGCCGCGTGATTTCGTTCCTCAGGCGGTCCAGGAGGAGCAAGAGCGACGGCTCCAGGTCGTCCCCGAGTCGGTCGCCCAGGTGACCCACGAGGTGGCCCATGCAGGAGATGGCCCGCTCCTTCACCTCCTGGTCCAGGTCGGTGGCCCGAAGCCGGGCCAGGGTGGCCGCAGACATCTCTCCAACATAGGGCTCGGGGTCCAACTTCCGAGGCGCATCCAGTGGCCACAGTGCCCTCACCAGCTCCTGGAGCACCAGCAGGGCCTCTGCTGCGATCTTGTAGAAAGGGTCGGCCACGCAGGCCATCACTGGTGGCAGGAGAGTGGGCAGGTGGGGCTGGAAGGCCTCGGCCGGCTCTGTGCCCAGCAGCCCCTGCAGGAAGGCCAGGGCGTCCATCCGGATGGTGGAGGAGCTGGAGCGGTCCGCCAGCGAGAAGACGATGCCTGTGGGGTGGGTGCCCAGGTTACCAGGACACGCACCCTGACCCAACTCAGCCCTCCCTGGATGCAGGGGTGGAGGACCCGCAGGCGTCTGAGCTGGACCCAGGCACCTGGGTTCTGAGAGGTCAGGGCTTGGCCGGGGCCAGGGCTGAGGATACAGGCCAGGAAACTTACACGAAAACAGGACAGAGGGCCTGCACCCCAGCCCTGTACTCACTGCTGGCAGTGGGGAGTCGCTGTAGGTTGTTGAACGGTGGTACCGGCAGGGAGCGAGGGCTGGGGGCTGGGTTCGGGGAGAAGCCCGGAAGAGCAGACCCCAGGTTCCAGGGCACCCTACCTGCTACCAGCACGGGCATGTGCTCCGCCAGGCTGCCCGGGAGGACGCCCGCCAGCTCGGTGAGGAGGCTGAAGCAGCCCTGGCGGGCCCTGGCACTCCGGTCTTTCAGCTGCCGCTGCAGGGCCTTCATCACAAGAGGCACCTGTGGGCAAGTCGGGGGCGAGGAGGAGGCCAGTGACCACCCAGGAACCCACATACCCCACCCACTACTGGGGGGCTCTGCCCAGGCAGCTGACAAGGAGGGACCCCCCAGCATGTGGAGGGGCTCATTCCACGCTGAGCTCCCCATCACTCGCTCTGTGCCAGACACCTCACTCCACACTCGCCCTCTGAGGCGGGCACGAGTCCTGAGCCCACCTGACACCTGGGAAACAGGAACAGAGCTGAAGTGAGCAGCTCAAGGTCACCAGACTGGGGGCCCCTCTCGCTTCCCCAGCTGGATTCCCTCCCTGATGAGCTCCCCCACTCCCGAGGTTTGGATCCCAGGGAAGCAATGACTCCCATATCTACATCTGATACCAGACTTGTGTGCTACCCGCCCACCTGACATCTCAACTCGGGCATCCAATGAGGCCTTTGAATAGAATAAATGTCCAGAACAGAACTCCACTCATTCCCCGCTCCACCATCTTGGGGACTGTACTTCATGCTCTAGCCAGAGCCCAGAAGTCACATGACATCTCCCAGCCCCTCGCCTTCCACATCCATCTGCAAACCCAAAAAACTACATCTCGGGGCTTCCCTGATGATCCAGTGCCTAAGACTCTGCGCCCCCAGTGCAGGGGCCCCAGGGTTCAATCCCTCGTCAGGGAACTAGATCCCACATGCTGCAACTAAGAGTTGCCACAACTAAAGATTCTGCATGCCACAACTAAGACCCAGTGGAGCCAAATAAATAGCTAAATAAATATTTTAAAAAAGGAAAAAAACTACCTCTCAAGTCCAACCTCCTGCCTTTCACCTACACGGCTGCAGTGGCCTCCAGCCCATCACAATCCATTTCCCACACGGCAGCCAGAGTGAACCTTTTCAAATATGAATGGGATACCATATTCCCCCTCCTGTGGCTTCTACCCTCTTAGAATAAAACTGAACCCCCTTTCTGCGGCCTGGAATCCTACTTGTGCTACTGGCTATCTGCCCGAGACTGTGCGGTCCAGGCACTTCATACAAAAGGCCAGGCACACAGCAGGTGCTCAATACACACACTTCCGCGAGTGAAGAGGTGGGGGGCAATGGGCGGAAGGAGGGCTGTGAGGTGGGGGGTGAGGGGGAGGGGCAGGCAGGCACACCTGTCCTCGCAGCATCTGGAGGTTGCTGCTGGTCTGGGTGGGCTCCTCCATGACCTCCAGCCACCCCTTTGGGGGCCGCGTCTGCCGCAGAAGCACGATGTAAGCCCCAAACACGTCGGCCTTGACGTTCTCCTCCCGCTCCTTGAAGCGGTGGATGAGCGCAGGCGCCAGGGCGCAGTGGAAGTCAGGCAGCAGGTCGGGCCGAGAGTCAATCAGGGCTGCCAGGCACTTGGCCGCTGCCCGGCGCACCTTCCAGCTCATGTCGTCGTCATCGCTGTATTCCTCCTCACTCTCTAGGGCAGGAATCAGGACACCCGTGGAGGCCTGTGCACCGAGGCGGGGAGCCGCCAGCCCCACCCAGCTGGTCTTCCAGGACAGAGGGGTGAGAAGTAAGGGGGCAGTGAGGAGGGCTCGGGTGGGGCTTCCCCTTTCCATGTAGCCCGCCAGGCTCCTCCGTCCATGGGATTCTCCAGGCAAGGATACTGGAGTGGGTTGCCATTCCCTTCTCCAGGGGATCTTCCTGACCCAGGGATTGAACCTGGCATTGCAGCCAGATTCTTTACCATCTGAGCCACCAGGGAAGCCTCCATGGTTACTACTTGTAACTATTAAGAAGTTGCTGCTTAGTCGCTAAGTTGTGTCCAACTCTCTGTGACCCCATGGACTCTCTGTGACCACCAGGCTCCTCTGTCCATGGGGATTTTCAGGCAAGAATACTGGAGTGGGTGGCCATTTCCTTCTCCAGGTTAATGAGGACCTGCTGTGTGCTGGGGATGGCGCCAGACAGGGAACTAGCTGGAGGTAAACCAGGGTCCCCCCATCTGCCTTCAGACCCTTGACTGTTGTGACTGCATCCAGGAAAAACTGACTCCCAAGTGAGGATTTAGGAAATCCATTTGGGGCACAAGACCTGTCCTTTGGCTTTAGGACTGGCTGTATGATGTTTTATTTACTCGGCTTTCAGAAGGGAGGCAACAGTTCCCCTGCCCTGGGTAGGGTCCTGACTCTGGCTTCCAAGCAGGACTACCAATGGGAGAAGCTGTGTTTGTGTGGCTCTTCGCTCTCCAAGCTCTGCTCAGAGGCCGGAACTCAAGTCTTCACCACCCCTCAGGAATGAAGGTGTCTTGAGGCTCTTCTGTAGATACGAGTAAGGCTCAGAGAGGGTGAGAGATTTTCCTGAGGACACACAGCTAGAAGCAGCAGAGCTGAGTAAGGCCCACCCATACACACGGGGGAGACATATATGAGGCTCAGAGGAGGACGGTCCTACCTAGGGACACCCGCAGCCACAGGCTCAAAGACCAGCGTGTGCCTACTCACTCTGCTCTGTAGAGAACTCAGACTCAGAGCACTGCATGGTGGGCCAGGGGGATGGTCCCCCAGATGTGCCTTGTCAGCTCAGCAGATGGTCCCCCTGACGGCCCCTTGTTTGTTATCTCCACCCCTCACCCCTTGTCACCCATGAAGAAACACCCAGAGCTCCTAGATACTAACAAGAAAATGTCCAATCTCCTTGGCCTGCGACTTGAGGCCCCTACATGCCTGTCCAATCTCATCTCCTACCACTGCATCTCGCTCCGAGTACCCCACCAGGACATAAGTCTCTCACTTCCATCAGTGCCTCCAGGGTCCAGGGGCATCCCCCAGAGTGACAGACAGGACCACAGGCACAGAAGCAAAGAAGCTATTGAGTCCATTTCCCACCCAGGCATCTCTCCCTGTTAGTGCCAATCAATCCATCATCAGAGCTTCACATGGCTGGGGTAAAGCAATGGCTCTTGGACGCCATAACTCAAAGGGTACAGAGGGACTTCCCTGGGGGTCCGGTGGCTAAGAATCCACCTAGCAATGCAGGGGATGCAGGTTCGATCCTTGGTCAGGGAACTTAGATCCCATATGACTTGGGGCAACTAAGCCCAAGCACTGCAACTGAGTCCACATGCTCTGGAGCCTGCACACTGCAATGAAAGACCCCGCATGACACAGAAAAGATCCCACGTGTGGCAACTAAGACGATGTAGCCAAATAAATTTTTTTTAAAAAAAGGTACAGAGATGGCAGCATGAGATGGGGGGGAGTCTGGCAGACATGGCTCCAAGTCCCAGCTATGCCACTTCCTCGCTGTGTGATCTCAGGCAAATCTCTAAGTCTCAGTTTTCTTGTCAGAAATATGGGCACAATAATAAATATCAGGTTTTCCAGGTTCATCGTAAGGAACACGAAACAAGAGGGCGCTTTGGACATCAGGAGATGCTCAATAAACAACAGCTATCACGACTCGCTCGTGATCTGTGCAGTCAGAGATTGTGGGGATGACAGAGGATCTAGATTTCCAAGGGTGGGACTGGAGCCCCAGGAAGAGGTGGGATCAGGATGGGGGCACCAAATGCTGCCCCTGACTTCGGCTGGGGGACTCATGGGGAGGCTGAATCTGTTCCCACCCACCAGCCCAAGGACAAGCTGGCTGCCCACCTTGCTCGCTGAACTCGCTGTCCTCGGTCTCCATCTGCTCCTCATCCTCGTCACTGTCGTAGTTATAATTGGGGTCATGCTTTACATACTGAAGGCAGAGGCTGGTCACGTTGGGCACGTGAGGGCCCATTTCCTTGGGGCACCTGTGGGTGGGGTGGGGGAGGCTCTGCTGGACCCAGGCATGACAGGCTGGGGGGATAAAGCCCAGGGGTAAGCCCCAAGATCTGACTGCTTTGAGGCCAGCATCTTGTGCCCACTCCATCCCTACCAACTTCTCAAAGAAACCCCAGGGCCCCCATTTCTAGGACCCCTGCTGCACCTACTTCCTCAGGAAGGCCTCAAAGGCCTGGAGGCAGGACTCCCGAAGTTCGTCATCATCCAGGTTGCAGAACTCCTCCACCAGGGGCACCAGGCGGTCCAGGTGGGCCCCTGCGGGACCAGATGGGTCACTGAGGCAAGGCCAGCCCATCTCCTGGGCTCCCCCAGCCACAGCAATCAGCCTGTGCCTGTCCCTGCCGCCTTGGCCACTGCAAACTGTACCTCAGAGGCTTCAGCAGAAGTGGGTTGCAGCCCCAACTCAGCCCCATCTAAGCTATGGGACCTTGTTAAACACAACCCTTGTTTAACCTCAGATCACTCATCTTCACAGTAGGGATAACAACACCCACCAGGCAGAGAGTTTGTCAAGATTATCAATAAAATGCAGATAAAGATGTGCCTGGCACAGAACAGGCGCTCGATAAGTGGCAGCTGTTGTCAAAACTATTATTCATGTTGATTATTTCCTGTGCTAGGCTGTAGCCCTGGGTGAGGAAAGTGAGGAGACAGGTACTGCCCTTATAGACCAGGCTAGAGGGGCCCCCTGCCTGGTCCCTGGGCTTCAGAAGGAACTCCAGCTAAGCCCTTCTCCAGCTACACCCTTCCCTACTTTCCTGCCCAGTCAACCCTGAACCTGTGTCTGGTCTTGTGCAGGTCTCTTTTCCAGGCCCATGCTTCTGAGGGTGGCCAAGGGGTGGCTGCCATTGGGGAGATGTCGACAGATTTGGACTGGAGGCTGGGCTCTCCATGTGTGCTTGTAAGGGCCCTTGCAGTGAGAGAGCCAGAGGGGTGGGAGGGCAGACTGTGGCCACTCTACTTACACTGCCTTGTTCTAGCCTAGACTAACTCCAAGGAGTTTGAGAATAAACTCAAACCTGATCGCTGAATTCCATCTCTAAAAAACTAACCTCTGGTGACAGAAAGGAGATCAATGGTTCCCTATGGTGTGGCCTGGGAAGGATGGGCTGCAAAGAGACACAAGGAAACTTCTAGGGGTGATGGAAATGTTCTGCATCTTGATTGCGGTGGCAGTTTCACTGGTATATGGAAAGGTCAAAACACACCGAAGTGCACATTTTAACTAGTGTGGTGTGTTGTACACACGTCACCCCTCAATAAAAATTTTTTGAAAATTAAAACCTTGTTAATCACCTAGGTTGTTATTAAGGTACAGTTGTCAAAATAGGACGACAGAACATATTTTACTTAAGTCTGGGGGCATGACTTACAGTTACCTGCGCGAGCCTCTGGGTTGGGCTCAGAAGCAGGTCAAGCTCGGGGCCCACCAGGCTGCCTCTTGAGACCACCCTTTCTCTTCCAGGTGCTCCAGCCCCACCCCAGCCCCGCCCCTCTCCTCCGCACCTCCCCACCCAACCACAACCCCTAACCAAGGAGGTAGGGCAACCAAGCCTCGCCCCTTAGCCCAGGCCCCACCCCATCCCAGCACCCCGGTCCCTCGCCCAGCCCCCTAGCCCAGGCCCCGCCCCTCTCCAGCAACCCGTCCTCCGCCCCGCCCCTCGCCGTGGGCCCCGCCCCCTCGCCGTGGGGCCCCGCCCCTCGCCGTGGGCCCCGCCCCCTCGCCGTGGGCCCCGCCCCCTCGCCGTGGGGCCCCGCCCCCTTACCCAGGCGGTGGCCTGCCTGGCGGCCAATGCTGCCCAGACACTGGATGAGGGTGCGGATCGCCGCGGGGCTGGCTGGCGCGCGTGGGCCGGGCAGCCGGTCCAGCAGGTGGTCGGCGAGCTCCACGAAGAGGTCGGTGCTGCAGGCGGCCGCCAGGTGGCCGAGCGCCCCAACGGCCCGCTTGCGCACGGCCAGGCGTGGACTGCTCAGCTGCGGCAGCAGACAGTGCAGGAGGCTGGCGTGGAAGGCGCCCAGCGGAGCGCCCAGCCTGGGGAGCCGGAGGGGGCGTCGGGCGGGGCCCACCCGGCGGACAGCCTGGGCCGGGCACCTCCCCTCTCCCCATGGGCTCCTGGCCTCCTCCCCATTAGGACAACCCAGTGGTTCTAGGTAGACAGGAAGGTTCCCTGCAACTGTGTGAAGTGATTACTTATTATCACGGGAGAGGAAGCAGAGAGGGGAAGGACCTTCCTCAAGCCCACTCTGCCCACCTGGGGAGGAAGCCAGATGTACTGGGGCCTGGGGGACTCCAGTGAGCTTTCCTGACTTCCCCCGAGTCTGGGCCTTGCCTCAATGCTCATCCTCACTCACTCACACTCACTGAGGGCAGACCGATCTCCAGTGTAGCTCTGCCTAATTCCTGCAGTGGCTTCCCAGTGCCCCTGGGATGAGCTGAGCTCCCGGCTCAAGGCAAGAGGGAACAGCAGAGAATGGTTTCTGCACACATAAACGCAGCCCGTTCCCACCCTGGCAGCTCCCATCCCTCCTTCAAGCCAGGCCTGTGCCTTTCCCATCCCATACGTGTCCTGAAACCTTTCCTCTCACTCCACACCTACACATTGACCTCACCCTCCCATCTCTCTCTGTCCAGCACAGACCTCTTTCCTGGGTTTCATGTATTCACCTACCAGAAAAGCTATCACCCCACATGACACCCCACAACCCCCAGAGACCCCATGTCTTCGATGGCCTCTGTCCTCTGAGCCGAGGGTCCTTCCCATCCAGGGTCCCCCTATGCCCACCCATGCCTGGCCAAGTCCTGCCCATCCTTGAAAAGTCAGCTGACTGGACTCGCTTTGGGAAGGTTCCCCCTTCCTCAGCCGGGGGAGGGTCTCCTTATCCGAGCTCCTACTGGCCCTGCTCTTAGCCATGCTGTTGCTCTTACTGCACTCACAGATTTACGTATCTTTGAGCTTTTCCCTAGAGGTGGCTTCCCTTGTGGCTTAGCTGGTAAAGAATCCGCCTGCAATGCAAGAGACCCTGGTTCGATTCCTGGGTCGGGAAGATCCCCTGGAGAAGGGAAAGGCTACCCACTCCAGTATTCTGGTCTGGAGAATTCCACGGACTGTATAGTCCATTGGGTCACAAAGAGTCAGACACGAATGAGCGACTTTCACTCACTCACTCACTCACTCACTCACTCACTAACTCAGTCGAGGCGGCCAAGACCCAGCCAACTCCATCCTCCCAGCACTGGTCTAGTAGGTGTTCAAATCTTGAGAGGCTGAATGAACACTTTAGAAATGTGCAGTGCAATTGAAAACACTGGCCCAGCTATTAGGTTCCTCATGTACAGACTGTAGTGAGGAGAACTCGGTGACAGTCAAGTTCTCCTGGACACTGCTGGGGCGATTAAAGGGCCCTGAGCACAGGGCCTGCGGTACAGTAAGTGCCCACTCTGTGAAGCTGAGTCCCTCCCTGTCCCCTTGCCACCCCTCCCTGTCATCCTCGTTGTTCAGGGTGGCCTCCCGCACCTGCTCAGCATGTCAGAAAGGATGTCCAGGGCTTCCAGCTGCACGGCCACATCCTCCTGCTGGGCGATTGCACTGGTGAGCTGGCCGGTGATCTTCCGGCACACGTTGGAGGCCAGGCTGGAGCCTGCACAGAGCGCAAGGTGGGCGCGGTGAGGCGCAGGATCGCCTCCACCTGTGGCTGACCTTTGCTCTGGTTGCATCCCTGAAGCCACATCCCCTACCCCCCAAAGGGTGCTGATCAAAGAAGCCAGGACTTTCAGGGTCCAAGGTGTGACCCAGGGTCCGGCCAAACTAAAGGAGACAGCTGGGGAGCTGAGGAACCGAGGGCAGACCTGCTGGCTGGCCCACCTCACATCTGACCCCTCTGCCCTCTGCCTTCCAATGAGGAGTCTTTCCCAGACTCCCTGGCAGCCTGGAGGGGCCAGGTGACCACGTTCTGGCCAGTAAGATACAGGTCAGTGTCTTCTGGGGAAACACGTGCTTTTCTTATAAAGGGCAAGAGACGTGGGTAGAGACTTTCGCCCTGTCCTAACTGAGCTTCTCGGTAAATCACTGCAAAAATGGAGTGGCTGATCCCTCCTGAGTTAAGTGAGAAAAGCAACTCCCCATGTCTTCAAGCTGCCATTAGTTAGACTGTGTTAACTGCAGCGTCTAAGAGCATCTCTGAAACACAGCCATGAAGTTAAGCAGACGTGAGTCTGAATTCCCTGCTACTTACCAGGCTGAACCGGGGTAAGCCCCTTCACCTCTCTGAGCCTCTGCTTCTTCAATCATAAACTAGGACAAGTAACAGAAGCACCTGGTCCCTGGGACCTGGGTACCTGTGGCTGCAGCGGGGAGCTCTGACAGGACGGTCTTGAGGCCGATGCCAGCGATGTCTCGGAGCTGCTCCTTGTCTGACCGCATGTTGGCACAGAGGGCGTCCACAATGGTCTCCACCTGGTACTCCTTCACTTTGCCCACCAGAGGACCCAGGCTGAGCAGGGAGGGAGGGAGTGTAAGAGCCCAGGCTCAGCCCGAGCTGGGGTACCCCTCAGGTCCCCTCAAGGCTGTGGGGCCACATGTGCTGAAGAAAAGACTCAGATCAACAAGGGACTCCCTATTTTGCCAGAAAGAGAGGTACCCTCTGGCTGTGCTGACCTCCTGCCTGACACCTCCCAAAACTGCATCTCCTCCTGAATTTTGCATCTCAGCACATGGCTAAAACATCGAACCCAGAACCTCAGCTGGAAACCAAGGAATGCCCCGGAGCAGGGTTCTCAAACTTCCACGTGTATCAGAATCATCTAGAGGACTCGTTCAGACACAGATTGAACCCCAGATTTTCACCCCACCCCAGATTTTCAGACTTAAGGGGTCTAGGTAGGGGCCTGAAAATGGACATTTCTAGCAAGTTTGAGGTAGATGGTGCAGGGACCACACTTTGAGAACTTCTGCCTTAGAGGCTTGCTTCTCCCAGTGTGGTCACAGATCAACCTCATCAGCTCTATCAGGAGACGCAAAGATGCAGAGCTTAGGTCCCATCTGAGAGTTCCTAGACTAGAATCTGCGCTTCAACAAAACTGCCAGGTGACCGGAAAGCACATTAAAGCTGAAGAACCACAGAGGGCTTCCCTGGCGGCTCAGGGGTAAAGAACCCGCCTGTAAACGCAGGGAACACGGCTTCGATCCCTGATCCGGGAAGATCCCACACGCCTTGAAGCAAGGAAGCCCCAGCACCGCAACCACTGAACCTGTGCTCTGGAGCCTGGGAGCTGCAACTACCGAGCCGGCATCCCCCAGAGCCCGTGCTCCACAATAAGAGAGGCCACCGCAACGGGAGAGTAGCCCCCGCTCTCTGCAGTTAGAGAAAGCCCGTCCCCAGCAGCAGAGACCCAGCACAGCCAAAAATAAAAATAAAATTATTTTTAAATTAAAAAAATAAAAACCGCACGAGACACACTGTTTCTCAGCCTTAAGTCTGCACTGCCATCACCTGGGGCCTTTTAAGAAACTGTTACCCGCGTACCAGCCCCAGAGTGTGAGTTAAATGGTGTCAGGTGTGGCCTGGACACTGGGGAGTTGTTTGTTTTTTTTTTAATTTCCCAGGTGATTCTAACAGGCAGTCAAGGCTGAGGACCTCTGACCTAAGAGTGGTTCCCAGACGATGGTGTAGATTAGAATCCAGATTCTTGGGTGCACAGCCTCACCTGCCTGGCCCGACCCCCTCCTGAATTAGAATCCCTGGGTGGGGAGCACACAGTTTAAACAAGGGGCTCACGTGTCTGCAGTGCACACGAGTTTGCAAAACTCTTCTTTCTCCATCTAAGAAATCACGGGTCCTCCCACTCAACCTCCTGTAGCACTGGTTCCCAGTAGGGGTAAAACTGCTCTGAGGGGTGTTTTGGAAATTCACTGGCAGGCCTTCTATTAGTTATGCTCATCACAGCTAATGAGATGGCACTTCTGGCTTTTATTGACGGGAGAGAGGGGAGGCCGGGTGTGACAGAAAGACAATATTGCAAAACCATGTTTCTTGTCCTGCTGGAGCTTCTAACATCCCACTGGGCAGTCACACAGGTAAAAAGTCTTTCTATAATTATCTGAGTCCTAAATTATATGTAATTTCGTTTTACATATAAACACAAAAATACTTTTCTGTACCATTTTAATATACTCTAAAATTTCCAAAAAATGCAGTTATCAAGTAACTTGAAGGAAGACTGAAGTTTGTTGTTCTGGGAAACTTTACTGGGAAATGGTCACCATTTCAGAAATCTCCTAAAAGCAATGCCACTGTGCTGGTATTTGAGTCCCCAGCATCCGTACCTGTCTCTACCTGCTTGCTGCCTCAGCGCTGACAGCAAGCCTACACTCTGGTGCAGGCTCCCCATAACTTTATTACATGTTGATGTGCCTGAGCATTTACGCACTGAAACACACACTATCTTACTAGCAACTGCGTTCCTCTTTTTCCTTTATGTGCCGGTTTAGGGCATCATATAAAGTGTTTTGTAATCATGGGTAGAGGCAGGTGCTAGTATGCATGAATTTCATTTCATGGTAAGAAAAGAGTATTTCAGATTTTGTGTTATAAAGAGGGGTTACTGCTTTTGCTAGTAGGAAACCAGTCTACCTGATCTCAATTCCACTGTCAGAGGGACGACCAGACCACAAGCCTGAGCACGTCTTGTTCCCCCGTGAGACTCTTTACTAAATTCCCCCGCTCTTGGGGTCAAGTTGAAATTCACATAACCCATCTTGCTTTTTCAACTCTGGGGGCAACCGGCGAAGGTCTCAGGATCACACCTCATGATGCCAGTGGCAAAGACCCCCGTGTTCTTTCACCCCCACCATTTCTGTACGTGCCAGCCTGACTTTCCAGCTGCCAGCATCTACAACTGTGTCTGAGGGTTTTCTCTACCCGGAGATGTCAAGGAATGCATAACCCCCTGCCTACCCCAGGAACAGCCCTCAACCAAGGAAAGCTGGCAGGTGGGACCACCTTGAAGGTCATGTCCTACACTGTGTTCCAGGGACACCCCCAGGGTTAAGCGCCACTTGCCCACAGCGGTAAGCTGCTTGAGAAGTCATGCTTTATTGCTTTTCTTCCTTCCCCATTGCCCCACCAGCTTCCTGGGATCTCTCCCCTAATAAACTTACATGTGAATCTCTGCCGCAAGGTGTAACTGTACCCTGTACTTCCGGGGGAACCCAGACCAAGGCACTGTCCCACTCCACTGGCTCTCTAAGGAGTCGCTCGGTCGTGTCCAACTCTTTGCAACCCCACAGACTGTAGCCCACCAGGCTCCTCTGTCCATGGGATTTCCCAGGCAAGAATACTGGAGTGGGTTGCCATGCCCTTCTCCAGGGGATCTTCCCGACCCAGGGAGGCGCTCCAAGAACTTCTCAGCCAGTCTTTCCCCAGTGGTTGGACCCCCAAACGGGCAGGGGCCCTCCGGCTCCCAGTGGGGCCGACACTCACCACTTGACCGCCAGGTTCTGCACCTCCCCGTTCTTGTCCTCCAGGAGCCGGAGCAGCATCTTCACCACCTTGCGCTCACTGTCCTCGTCCAACTGGATGGAGTCCTTCTGAAGCTCCGACATCAGGTCACTGGTGGCCATGAACCTGGGCAGGGAGGGTGGAGGGGCATTGCCGAGCAGGCTCTGGGCCCTGGTGACTTGGGCAGTACCCTTACAGTTCCTCCAGGAGCACACGTTGATACAAAGGAGAACTCAAGAGCAGGTGGATTATCTGGGCTGTGGGCACTGCTAGGCCATCACAAGGAGTCCTGTGTGTGAAAATGTACTGACTTCCAGATTCTCTTGTTTGAATACAGCTGCGTCTACAGTCTATGGTTTTTCCAGTAGTCATGTACGGATGTGAGAGTTGGACCATAAAGAAAGCTGAGCACCAAAAAATTGATGCTTTCGAACTATGGTGCTGGAGCAGACTCTTAGGAGTCCCTTGGACAGCAAGGAGATCAAACCAGTCCATCCTAAAGGAAATCAACCCTGAATATTCATTGGAAGGACTGATGCTGAGGCTGAAGCTCCAGTACTCTGACCACCTGATGTGAAGAATCTGACTCACCAGAAAAGACTCTGATGCTGGGAAAGATTGAAGGCAGGAGGAGAAGGGGACGACAGAGGACGAAACGGTTGGATGGCATCACCGACTCAACGGACATGAGTTTGAGCAAACTCCGGGAGATAGTGACGTGCTGCATATGGTGGCAAAGAGTAGGATACGGCTGAGCGACTGAACAATAGCTTCCGGTGACAGTAACTGGCTCGCGGCAGTGACAGCTGCCCTCTGGAGGTGGACACACACTCTCCAGGCCTGCAGGATCTCCCCAGGCCCACTGCACCTGCTCACTGGCTCTTGCAGGCACTTGATAGCAGCAAGGTGAGATGCTGTGAAGTCCAGATCACAGAGTGGGCGGCCCCAGAAAAAGAGTTAGGCTTTTGATCCCCCACCAGGCCACCTCATACCAGCCTGGTTTTCTAGCTTGAGTAAGTCAACCAAGAACCTCCTCCAGCCCTGCACCTCACAACCCACCAAGCCAAGCCTCCTAGGGCAAAAGTGGTCACAGTAGGATTCCAGCCTCATCTTTGCAGGCTCAGACCTACTGCTGGATGTCCCAGTGGGCCCCAGGGCCCCTCAGGCAGGAAGGTGCTTGTCAGTGTCACAGGTGTTTATCCCACAGCTGGGATAAGCCTCAAGCTGCTGACAGAAGGAAAGAGGTTGGGCTGGAGGCAAGGAGAGGGTGGCAGGGTTGACGATGCCCACCTCTGGGCCTGCCTGCTGCAGAAGCAGCAGCCAAGGTCAGATGAAGGAAGAGGTTTGGATCTGAGCCAGGACAAGGCCGAGGGTATGGACTCCCCAGGTGGCTCAGTGGTCAAGAATCTGCCTGCCAATGCAGGAGATGCAGGTTGGAGCCCTGGGTTGGGAAGATCCCCTGGAGGAAGAAATGGCAACTCACTCCAGTATTCTCGCCTGGGAAATCCCATGAACAGAGGAGGCTGGTGGGCTACAGTCCACGGGGTCGCCAGAGTTGGACACGACTAAACAACAACAGCGACAAGGCCGAGGGTAGCCACATGCACTCCTAAGTCTGTCCAGCTGAAGGAATGTTCAGAGAAGGCAGGCAGGACCCTGCAGCTGAGTTTCTGCTGCAATTCGTGGAGACCCAGCTCAGCCTGGCAACCCAAGGGATGTGCTCCTTTGCCCAAGATGGGCCTCCTGCCCCTTTCTTTCTTTTCCACCTACCGAACTCCTATTCATCTGCCAAGGGCCCAACTCAAATGTCCCAGTCTTAGGAAGACGCCTCTCACCATCCTGCCCTATCCTCCACCCACAGTCTCTAAGCACACTTGGTCTCCCTGGACAGGAACCTCTCAGAAACCCTGCACCCCTTCATTATAGCACCTCTCACACTGCACTGCAAGCTTGGTCACCAGTGTCTCCTCCATTTAACATGAACCCACAGAGGCCTGTCAGTTCCTCTCTGAGTCTCCAGGCCCAGCACACAACTGGCCCAAAGAGGCCCTGAGGAGGCAGGGTGAGGACAGGAGGGGAAGGAGGGTTAGAGTCAGCCCCTAACAGAGCTCAGAGCCAAAGAACTGTGTGGAAATCCAAACACTGAAACCCATTCGTCTGAAACATGCTCCAGCATTTCAGACACTGCCAAGTTCCTGCAAATACTCAGCTCTCAGAGATATATTAATATATGTGTATATGTGTATGGTGGTGGTAAGACGGGTAAAGAGGAAAGGGTATAACTTGGTAGATAGGAGCCTGGGCACTGAAGTTTGGCTTTAAGTAAATACACTGGTCATGTCATTTATCACCTGGGTGACCTTGAGCAACGGCTCCTCAGCCTCAATTTTTCCATTTACAAAAATGGGAATTTTCTTTGCCCCATTTCATAACATCCTTGGGAGGTTTTAATGGGACAACCAGCTCTTAACATGAGGCAGGTGAGGAAAGTAGGCTCAGAGAGGTTGCAAGAACCGCCCACTGTCATCCAGCAAGTTGGGAAAAGAATCAGCCCGCCACTCAGCTCTCCTGGCTCCTCAACCAATACTACTGTGTGTTTTCAAGAAATGATGTAGTGGGGACTTCCCTGGTGGTCCAGTGGCTAAGACTCTGTGCTTCCACTGCAGGGGGCCCCAGTTCCATCCCTGGGTGGGGAACTAGATCCCACATGCTGCAACTAAAGATCAAAGATTCCGTGTACCCCCACTGAGTGAAACCTGCCACAGCCAAATCAACAAAGAAATATTCCCCAAAAATGATGCAGGAATTCCTGCAAGACCCCTCAGTTTACTGGTTTCACTGCTGGAGTCTGAGTGGGAACAGAACAGCCCCTGCTCACAGTGCGGACTGGGAACAACAGGGATGCAAGATTCCCTCCACCTGCTCAGGACCCCCACTCGCAGTCACCACCCGCCTCCAGGAGCCAGAGGACACAGTCTCAGTTTCATTCCAGAGAAACCCTAGAGGCGACTCAGCTGAAACACTGGGCCACATGGGTGCCTGGACAGCTGGTCAAGCAGGACCCAGCCCCCCTGGTATTCGGACTGTAAAAATAGACACCATCCTCATATGCTTGGGGGTGGTTTTAAGTGTTCTCAGGACCGCTGGCAGAGCAGACTGGACGGGCTTCTCAGGCTCCAGTTGGCAAGGCCGATTCCCTCTCCTGGAGCCTAGCCCCGAGGCCCCAGATGGTGGGGCACATCCCCTCGGCCGGTGGCCGGCTGTGTGACCTTGAGCAAGTCACTCCACCTCTCCAAGCCTCTGGAGACCAGGAAGAACAATCACGACCATGCAGGCAGACGGGAGGACTGAATGAGATTATACTGGACAACAGGGAGCCCGGGACACAGAAAACCTTCACTGAGCACCTACTGTATACCCAGAACAGCCTCTGGGACACAAAAGCAGAGTATACAGTCCAGTGGTCCAGGGACTCCAGGTCTCGCAGGCTCCAGAAGAGAATGTAGCAGAAACATGGGACAGGCATTGGAGGCATCCCAAGGAGGTGATGACTGGGTAGAAGCTAGCCTGGTGAAGCAGGGAAGTGAAGGGACAAAGAACTTCCAGGTAAAGGCCCAGAGCAAAGAGACGCTGCAGCCTTCTGCTGCGCACAGAATCACAACAGTGTCCCTGAGGCTTCTCTGGTGGCTCAGGGGTAAAGAATCCGCTTGCCAATGCAGGAGATGTGGGTTCGACCCCTGGGTCGGGAAGATCCCCTGGACAACGGAAATGGCAACCCACTCTAGTATTCTTGCCTGGAGAATCCCATGGACAGAGGAGCCCGGCGGGCTACAGTTCACGGGGTGGCAAAAGAGCCAGACACAGCTTAGCCACCAAACAGCAACAACAAATGAAGCATTCACCTGGTGCCAGCATCCCACATAGTTAACTCTTCACACCAACCCTCCAGGTGGGTTGCTATTACTCCATTTCACAGAGCTTCTGAGGCTCAGAGGGATTAAGCAGCTTGTCCACAATCACACCACCAGTAAATGGCTGGAGGCAGGATCTGAACCCAGGACTGTGGCTCTGAGGCTCTACTAAAGCAGCGGGTCTACTAAAGGGGGGCTGTGAAGGAATGAGTTGCTGAAGGCGGGTGAGGGGCAGGGCCTCAGTCTCCTCCCCAGTCAAGAATCAGACAGCCTTGCCAAAATCTCATCCTCTGTGTTAGACTGACCTGGAAGTGGCCGCGGATTCTCCACTTCCTAACTCTGCGACGGCACCTGAGCCCTTTCTGCCTCTGAGCCTCACTCTCCCCATCTGTAAAATGGGGTAACCCAGACCGAATGCTCAATGGGTGGGCGTGGCTATCTCCTCTGAAAATTTCTTACAGCTCAAAGGGTCCAGAACAGGTTGTGTGATCATGGGCCAACCCTTTCCCCCCTCCCTGGGCCTCAGTTTCCCCAGAATAGGAGGAAGTTGGACCGAAAAAGGGAGTGGCCCAGAAAAACGTAGAAGCCCCCATCCGAAGCATCACCTACCCGCCTGCAAAGCCACTCAGCCCAGCCCCCTCCTGCAGGCAGGGTCGGAACAAACCCGCGAGGGGAGGGACGGGGAGAGAGTACCCCTCTGAAGTGCGGGGGTGGAGGCCTGCGGTGAAGTCGCTGAGACGGGGCAGAGCTGAGGGTCCCAGTGAAAAAGTCAGCCCTAGGGGGCTGGAGTCCCGGGAAGGGAACGGGTTTCAATGCGGAGAAGAGGAGGCAGGAGAGGCCGAGGGCTTCAGCGTGGGTTGGAGAGGAGGGCCGGGGCCCATGGCACGCGCGGAGAGATGCGGGCTTGGGCAGAAACGCAAGAGAAGAGAAGCTGAGAAACCGGGTGTCCGAGGGCCGAGCGGCGGGACGGAAGGCAGGGGCTGAAGTTTGCGCGGTGGGAGACGCAGCTGCGGGCTGGAGTCCCGGAGAGGGCCGGGCAGCGATCCGCGGACAAGGGGCGCCCCCCCACCCCGAGCTCCCGCGCGGGGCGCAGAGGCGGGGAGGGGGCGTTTCGGGGGGCGGGGTGGAGCTCCGGGAGGGATGCGGGGCGGGGGCTGCAGGGTCCCGGGGGGCAAGGACCGGAGCTCCGGGAGGGGGAGGCCGGGGTTTCGGGGCGGGGCACCCCGCCGCGGGGCCCGGCCGCGGGCGCACCTGAAGTCCTTGTCGCTGGACGTCATCTTCTCCAGGAGGCTGGAGATGTGGAAGGCGGCGGTGCTCATGGTGGCTGCGCCGCGGGCCGCCGGCGGGAGGGAATATGGCGGCGCGGGCCCCCTCCCCCGCCGCGCGGGCTGCGCTCAGCGGACAGAAATAGCCGCCCCCGCCCCGCCCCGCCCGCCGGCGCCGCGCTCGCAGCGGCAGCGGCCGCAGCTGCGGGAGGCTGGAGGCGGGAGGGGCCCGCCGAGGGGCTCGCGGATCCCTCCCCGGCGTCCTGGTCGCAGACGAGGGCCCATCACCGGCTTGCACACTCCCGCGGACCGGGAGCTCACCACCTCTCAGCGGATAGCTCCTCCCTACGATTCCCCGTGGTGCCCTGGATCCTGCTAGCGAGACACAGTCACGGTGACCAGAGAGTCTCCGGTGGGAGCCCCCACCTCGGTCAGTTCTGCTCCTGTGAGGCCTTGGCCAAGTCACTTGACCTCTCTAAGCCTCAGCTTTCTCATCTGTAGGCATTCCAGAAACAGGAGCTGCTATTATCGGTCAAGCCAACCAGTACACTTCCCATGCGGCCCACGCCAAAGCCAGCCAGGATATGAAGAGTAGTACCCTGTCGCACCAGGCCTTCTGCCTGCCTCATCCAACCCTCAGGACATCACGGCTGGTTTCTTCATCTTATACCCAACGCAGCTGAGTTGGTCACGCAAGTCACACAGCCAATCAATCTGGGATGGAATCAGGACTGACCCCAGACTGGGCAACAATTCTTCAATGAAGCCGCACGGTTTCTCCGCAGGTAGGTACAAGCTCAGGGTGGGAGGATCTATACGAAAACAGCTAGAGCCGCAAAACTTCTCCAGGGCTTTCCTGGTGGTCCAGTGGTCAAGAATCTGCCTGCTGATGCAGGGGGACGCGGGGTCCATCCCTAATCAGGGAAGATCCCACGTTCCTCGGAGCAACTAAGCCCCTGTGTCACAACTACCAAGCCCTCTCTTTTGCGCGGTGCTCTGCACCAAGAGAAGTCACTGCAATGAGAAGCCTGCGCACCACAACTGCAGAGTAGCCCCCTCTTGCTGCAACTACAGAAAGCCCAAGCAACAAGACCCAGCACAGCCAAAAATAAATAAATCATATATACATATGCATAATCAATTGTGTTGTTTTGGTTTTTTTTTTTTTAAGAATTCTCTAAACAGCCCGGAGGCTGTTGGCTCTTGGCAAAGGGAGTCATGTGTGCAAGACAGGCCTGGGTTCAAATCCCCTCGAAGTTGCTTCCTGACTGTGATGCCTTGGGATAATGACACAACCTCTCTGAGCTATGTTCTTCGCACGCTTGTAAGAAGGGGATAAAGAAATCTTTATTTTATAACACACTTCTTGGGTACCTGTTTTGGGCTTCTGGGCTCCAGAGCAGCAGTGTCCAACAGAACTCTGCAAAGCTGGAAATTTTCTGTATCCGCACTGCCCCATATGATGGCCACTAGTCACATGTGCGGCTTTCCTGGTGGCTCAGCGGTAAAGAATCCGCCTGCCAGTGCAGGAGACACAAGAGATGCGGGTTCAATCCCTAGGCCTGGAAGATCCCCTGGAGGAGGAAATGGCAACCCACTCCAGTAGTCCTGCCTGGGAAATCCCATGGACAGAAGAGCCTGGCAGGCTACAGTCCGTGGGGCCACAAAGAGTCAGACATGACTTAGCAACTAAACAGCAACAACCGCAAGCTATTTATAATACTAAATCACTTTATGGCTGTTTATAATATTAAGCCACTTCTTTCTGGGATGGAGAAAAATGGGCTTGAAGCATACAAGGTTAAACTCTTGTTCTGTCATATCTTTTTGTTCTGTCACATCTTTTGGGAAGTGAAACATCTTTTGGGAAGTGAACTAGGTGGGCAGCTTGCCCGGAGAGAGTGACAGCCCCCTCCAGCCCTGGAGGGGAGCCAAGGATCCAACTGGTGAACATTCGTCTGTGCGTGCTCAGTCATTCAGTCGTGTCCGACTCCTTGTGACCCCACGGACCGTAGCCCTCCAGGCTCCTCTGTCCATGGGATTCTCCTGGCAAGAATACTGGAGTTGAAGAAGGAATTCATAGGGCCTGGACTCCATCTCAGGCCTGTCCGTGCTGGTCGTGCGCGGCCACCTCTCCAGTGGACTCTGAACTCTGTGCTTAGGGCCTATGGGAATGACAATGGAAGGATAAGACCCCCCTCTGGGCAGGGGAATCTTGAAGAGTGCCTGTGGGAATGACAGTGGAAGGATAAGACTCCCTTCTGGGCAGGGAAGACACTAATCACCCCTGCCTCCAGACAGTATCTGTAACACATAACACGTGAATGATGGGGTTATTGTGATTGTATTTACCCTTCCTTTGTAAACCTAAAGGGATTTCGGCTGGTGGGTTTGGACGCGTACACATGGGGTATAAAAGATTTTCACATAATGCTGGTCGGGGCCCTTGGCTAAGAGGAGACTCTGCCTTGGGCCCGCCGGTGTAATAAACTGCACTCCACTATCTGCTTTGTCCTCCTAAGTGAGTTTGTTTCCCAGAAAGCGTGGCTATAACAGAGTGGGTTGCGATGCCCTCCTCGAGGGGACCTTCCCAACCCCAGGGATGGAACCCACGTCTCTTACGTCTCCTGCACTGGCAGACGAGTTCTTTACCACTAACTTCATCTGGGAAGTCCTGAGTTTTCCTGTCAGTATTTACCAAAGAGCCGGGCTGTGTGCTAAACACAGGGGTGATACGGAGGGAAACAGAGAGATGTGGTGCAGAATAACTAATAACTACTCTGTGAGAAGACAGAGTTGAATTTGAGTCGCTTCTAGCTGTGTGGGAGCTTCCATTGTGGCTCAGATGGTAAGGCGTCTGCCCGCAATGCGGGAGATCAAGATTCGATCCCTGGGTCGGGAAGATCCTCTGGAGAAGGAAATGGCAACCCACTGCAGTACTCTTGCCTGAAAAATTCCACGGACAGAGGAGCCTGATGGGCTATAGTCCATGGACTTGCAAAGAGTCGGACACGACTGAGCCACTTCCCTTTCTTTTTTTCTTTCTAGCTGTGTGACCTTGGGCAAGTGACTCAGCCCCTCTGAGCCTCAGTTTCCACATCTATAAGATGGAAATAATAGCACCCACCTGCCGGGGTCCAGCCTCGGCAGGATCCAGGGGTACCCTCAGGATGAACGGCATCGGCGAAAGAAAGAGAGAGAGAGAGAGAGAGAGTGACCAGCCGGGGGGTGCAGCAGAGTCTGGCAAATGCTTTATTTTTTACTGTGGCTTTTATACCCTAAATTAGTACATTTCTAAGGGGAAGATAGTTTAACATTACATCAGCTTGTTCTTCACGAAACCAGGGTGTTTTCTGCATACTTCTTTGTTTGTACGTTATCTTCTGGCCTTGGAGCCTATTAACATTTTATGACATAGGTGAATGCAAAACTGTTTTCCTGTAATCTATTCTTTAATGAACACAAAGGTCAGTCCTTTTGCAGAAGTTAAATTTATCTAAAAGTTTTACAACACAAAGACTCTGCAGCTCCGGTGACGCAGCCCCTGTTTAGCATTCCTGGTTAAAATGAACAATTCTAAACTCGTATTTTTCTAAATCTTTAACTCTAACCACTTTTAGAATAATATTTTTGTGTTCTCTAACAGGGCTTCCTCACCCCTCGAAGGGCTCTGTGCCTATTAGGGCCTTTTGTGTGATCAGGTTCTTTATGCTGTTTATGTTAAGGTGTTGTGAGCATTAGTACGCGTTTGCCAAGCAGGCTAGAATGCCAGCAAAGGGGTCTAAATTGAAACACTCCTTTCATCCTGGATAATCTTATAGGATACCACCGTCCGGGGGACATACTGATTAAAGTTCTAAGTTGGTTCTGTTTGGAGAGAGATCGGGGAAGGCCTTCTACCTGTGTCACAGAAATTAGGAAGTAGTCTAATACAGCAAGCATCAGAAAGACAGAGATCATCTTTAAGGTGAGCGCCGGGGCAGCTTTTCAAAATCCCTGAAGTCGTGATCTGCCTTGCTTGTCAGGTCTTCTCCTCATGACCTTGTCATGGGTGGGATCTCATGTGCTGGCTCCCGGCACCCACCCAAGAAGGAAAAGCTCTTGGCCGAATGCCGGGCACACAGCAAACCTGCAGTGAACTGTAGCTATTAGTTGTTTTTATTACTGTTACAGCTTGTGGAGGAGACATACACTGAATCGGATGGTGGAGGGAAGGATTGTGGGGACAGAGGAGAGAGATGGGAAGTGTGAGCCCAGCCTTGAGGAGCAGATACATCCTCCAGGCAGAGACTTGGGCCAGTGTTCCAGACACGCATGCTTGTATCCCCACAGTCTCAAGCTCCATCATAGCATGCCCTGCGTCTGCCCCTCATACCTGCAGGACAGGTGTGTCTTGTGACATCTACCTGGCTTGAGCCCAGTTAGACACTGTTCACAGGAGTGTCACTGCCCAGAGCTCTTAGGAGAATTCCCAGGCTGAAGGCACTGTGTCCTTCCAGCATGGGTGAATCTGTTTCAAACATCTGGGTCTTGGATCTGAAGATGATCTCAAAAGCTGTTTTTAAAGTCTCCTTCCCACTACAGTGTTGTAAAGTAACTAGCCTCCAATTAAAATAAACTAATTAATAAAAAAAAATCTTTCTCCCTCCCTATTTCCCTCCTCCCCTACTTCTCTCTCCCTCCCTCCCCCTTTCTGTTCTTTTTATTCATCATAAAGGTTAACAACTTGCACATTTATTAAAAGAACTTGCTGACTATCTCCTCAAGCACAGAACTATACTTGCAAACCCAACAGCAAGTATGGGACAGGATGACCAAGGCTGACACAATTCACAGCTGGAGATTTCGTAGCAGTGGTTCCAGCCAGGAGTCTCCTGATATCCAGTTGCTAAATACAGGCTTCAGACAAAGCAATGGAACCACAGTCTGGACACTAGGGTAGGACGAGACCACCTTTCTCCAGGTGAGTTCAGTAACTGCATGCTCAAAGACTGTTGTTATGGAAAGATCCTAATGTACACAGAAGTAGAAAGAATAATATTGATATAATAAACTCCCACGTCTGAATCCCCTAGCTTCTGCTGTTCTCCACATTGGTTGATTTGTCCTTCCTGTCTCCCCCTCCCACATTTTCCCCAAAGCTAGAGTGTTTTTAAGCAAGCAAATCCCAGACTCAATGTCCTGTCACCAGTAATTGCTTCAGCCTGCCATGCCAACGGATGACATTTTTACATAGCTGCTGTGCCAACATCATACCTCACAAAAATAACACTAACCTTTAAACAATCTAATATTTAGTCCATATTCAAGTTTCCCAGATTGTGTTAAAGATGTCTGTTGGCAATTCGTTTGTTAGAAGAGTGTTAACAAAATTCCCTGGGCTCCGATTTCTAGAACTATGGCACTTCATAGGTTTTGCTTTCTGGAGGGCCTGTTTGGGGCAGAGACACAGGAAATGCATCCTGCCCCTTCTTAAAAGCTCCAGCTGTGTGGTGGACACAAAGTAGCTCACAGTAGGCCCTCAAGACGGCCCTGCAAGGTGATGCTGAGCAGGTGCTCCCATCGCTAGCCCCAGGACCCCCACTTCAGCTAAAAAAAAGTCCACTCTGATCTGATAGAATGCCTTAAATTTTACTTGTCAAGGGGATCTTTCTGCTATAAAAAAAAAAATTAAAAGCCACCTAAATTGAGTCTGAATCCCTTATTTTGCATTTGTCAGAGTGTCCTAGGGTGGATTTTTTCACCACTCACCCCCCTCTTTAAATTTGTTTGACATGTACACACTGTTTTATTTATTTATTTGTTTTTGGCTGTGCTGCATCTTCATTGCTCTGTGAGGGCTTTCTCTAGTTGCAGCGAGTGGGGGCTACTCTCTTGTGGCTGCTATTGCTAAGTTACTTCTGTCGTGTCCGACTCTGTGCGACCCCATAGACGGCAGCCCACCAGGCTCCCCGGTCCCTGAGATTCTTCAGGCAAGAACACCGGAGTGGGCTGCCATCTCCTTCTCCTTGTGGAGCACGGGCTTAATTACTCCGTGGCACGTGGAATCTTCCTGGACCAGGTATCGATTTCCCCTGCACTGACAGGCAGATTCTTTACCACTGAGCCACCAGGGAAGTCTGCCCACCCCCTTTTTCTAAAAAAAAAAAAAAAAAAAAAAATTTAGCTCTTGTCTTTGTTTTTTAGAGGGGACATTGAGACACTGGCATCTGAGTCAGAGGGCTCTCAAGATGGCCAGGTCCAACTTCTGCCTTCAGCTGCAGAGGTTTTTCCATAGGCCCATTCCACAGTTGAAACAACTGAGGCCTGGAAGCCCAGGGTGAGTCAGGCTTAATTTAGATGTAGAAATATTTTCAACTCCATCTCAGATTGCATCAGGTACAGCCATTGTTTCTTAAAGAATATGGAATTGCAAAGGCCAGAGGCTACCTCTTCAAACATAGATTTAAATGACACATACAGGAGCTTCTAAGCTAGGTTAGGTTGGAGTTTCTCCATGGAGGAGTGAACAAAGTCCTGCCTTTGGAGTTGGGGAAACCTGGGTTCAAGTCCCGACTTAGACATATCTGTTATGTCACCCTGAGCAGTCCTTTACTCCTCTGGTTCTCACTTGTCTCATCCATGAAATGGGGCAATAGTCCCTGTCTACAGCATTCACTTAAGAAATGTTGGAAAATGATTAACACAGACCCCGCCGTCAGAGGCACCCATTTGGTGAGTAAATAAAAACTCACGTCAAGAACTGGGCTCGAGCTTCCCCGGTGGCTCAGTGATTAAGAATCCAGCTGCTGATGCAGGAGACACGGGTTTGATCCCTGAGCTGGGAAGATCCCACATGCCACAGAGCCGGCAAGCCCGGGTGTCACAAGTACTGAGCCTGCGCTCTGGAACTCACACACTGCAACCACTGAAGCCTGAACGCCCTAGAGCCTGTGCTCCGAAACAAGAGGGGAAGCCACCGCAGCAAGAAGCCTGCACACCACAGCTAGAGAAAAAGCCGCGTGGCAACAAAGATCCAGCACAGGCAAATTAATTAATTAATTAATGACGATGAAAAAAAAAGAAAAAAGAACCAGGCTCCAGGGTGTTCATAGTAGGGGCGCGTTCTCCACCGCCCCACACCCACAGGGCATCACTCTCAGACCAGACGCAGGAAGTCTTTGGGGAGCTCCCATCCGCCTGCGGGATCGCAGAGCTTCATTACGAGTGTGTCAAGGCCTAGGAAGGGCTGACTGTGTCCAGGCACCGCCCCGAACACTTCACACAAATAATCTCAGCATGGGCTGGGACAGCCGTCTCCCCCATTTTGACGGATATGGAGACCGAGGCCAAGCTGTCAAGCTGTGTAACTGTTGTCTGCAGAGTTCACGTGCCTGCTGAGTCAGGGGGCCCCCCACCCCGGCTGTCAATTCTGGAATGCAGGGAAGCCGGATGCCACCGCTCAGCTGCTGAGCTAGCTCCCCCGGACTGTCAGCCTTGTCCACAGGATGGTGGGAGGTTGTCCCATGAATCACTCCCCCGACATACACACAGCAGTGAGGTCACCTCAGCATGGAGCTAAGTTGGACTTCCTCATGCCTCTGGCAGCTCTGTTGTGGCCCTGGAGATCCGCCCATGGCAGAGAGGTGGGAAATGCCCCGAGGTCCTCCCTCCATCCTTTCGGAGGTCAACTCTTACGTGCTCGGAGAGGGGAAGTACCCTCACCTGGGCCTGCTCTGTACTGTGTGGTCACTCCATTGTGAGGGACGGGATGTCACTCCGTTTTTTTTTCAACCCCATCGACTGTGGCCTGCCAGGCTCCTCTGTCCATGGAATTTTCCAGGCAAGAATACTGCAGGTTGCCCCTTCCTTCTCCAGGGGATCTTCCCTACCCCGGGATCGAACCTGTGTCTTCTGCTTGGCAGGCAGTTTCTTTACCACTGAACCACCTGGAACGAGAAGATAGTAAACACAAGGTATTGACTGGGTCTTACGAACAGTACTACGTGCCAGTCACTGAAACCTTTCAGTGGTAGGAAGTATAATGTAGTCCATTGGTTCTTAAATGTGAGCAAGCACCAGAATCACCCAGCGTGTTGGGTGGCTAAAATGCAAATTGCAGTTCCCTACTCCAGAGTTTCTGATTCACTAGGACTAGGATAGGACTCAAGAGTTTGCTTTTCTAAAAAGGTTACAGGTGATGCTGATATTGCTGGTCCAGGGACCACATTTTTGAGGACAACTGATTAGTTCAACTTCCTTCCCCTTGCTTAATGGTGGTTCTCAAGTTTATTTTTCCAGGGACGGAGATCTCATTGCCTAGTCCATCAACCTATCTCATTTCTAGATAGTTTCTACTGTGAAGATATGACTTGTGTGTGTCTTTGTGTTGAGATGAAAACTAACCTTCTTGGCTCTCTCCTGGCCAATTCTCTCTGCCTCTGGACTGCATGGTCTCACCAGAAAGCAGCAATTAGAGGGGAGAGGAGACTTGCAATTAGACCAAAGTTCTCCCTCACCTTCACAGTCCAGAGCCACCAAGCCCTCTCAATTTTCCCCTCTGATTTAGAAGTGTCCAATAGGAATATATTGTGAGGAAATTCCCTGGTGGTCCAGTGGTTAGGACTCTGTGCTCTCATGGCTGAGGGCCTGGGTTTGATCCCTGGTTGGGGAACTAAGATCCCACAAGCTGCATAACCAAAAACCCCAAAACAAATACACACACACACACACACGTATGTATTCACTATATGTGTATATATGGATGTATATATTATATAATTATATAAATAATATATTAAAATATAATATATTATATTCTAACATTATATATAAACATATTATCTATATTATATTATATATAATAGCTATTATAATAATATAGATATTATATGTTATATATGTATGATACACCTATAATATATAATAATATATAATATAATATATTAGCATTATATTATAATATATACACTATATTATTATAATATATAATCAATACATCATAATATATAAATATATAAATATATTTACATAAATATATAAAAATATTTACATAAATATATAAAAATATAAATTATATATATAACACATATAAAATATATAATATATATTGATAATATCTACATAGATAATATATATAAATATATATATATAATATATATAATATATAATATATATAATATATAGATATAATATATAATATATAATATAGATATTATTTTATTATATAATTATACTAGTATATTATTATATTATATATTATAGATATTTATATATTAAGGATATTTATAAATATATAAATGTATATTTGTTATATATATATATATTATAATTATTAAAATATATTAATATAATATTAATTATTATTATACTTGTTAAATATATTATATATAAATTTATAACAAATAAATATATAATTTATTTGTTATAAATTTATAATATATATTATATATTATATAATTATAATTGTATCATATATATTATTTTATATAATAATATTGTTATATTGACATATATTTTATAATATTATATATTATAATATATATTACAATATTATAATATATAATATGTCAATATAATATATATAATATACATCAATATATCAATATAATATAATACATAGAAATGTATATATTTATATAAATATATAAAATGTATAAATTATAGATATATAATATATAATTACATATATACTATAATTAATATATAAATAATATAATATTAATAATTAATATATAATTATACTATATATTTTACACTCATAATACATCTCAACTGTGCCCAGCCACATTTCAAAGGCTCCAAAACCACACATGGCTTGTGGCCACTGTTTTGCACAGTGCAGTGCCCCTGTCCCTAGTCCTCTGTACGCCGCCACTGCTCCAGCTCACCAGGATCCTGCCCCTCGTGTTTTGCCGCCCAGTCCACAATAAGGCAGCCAAATCATTGGTCTGAAACATGAGATTTGATCGTATCCCCATCACCCTCAGGATAACGCCTGATCTCCTTGATGTGGCTTCCAAGTCCTCTCTCTCTTTCCCTTCTCCCCTCCTCTAGCCCCCAAGTCCCCCACTCTCCCACTTTACTGAATTCATTCGCAGATCCTCAACACAATACTGCCTCTTACCTCTAAACCTTTGCACCGTTGGAATGCATCTTGGGCTACCCTTTCAGGTCACTCTCTCATTCAACAAAATTTATCAAGTGCCTACTATGTGTTGGACACTGTTCCAGATCTTGAAACTAACAAATACATAAGAAGGAAGTATACATAACAAGAAAATAGCATGTCTGATGGTGAGCAGTAAAGTAGGATGCAAGGGAAAGATGGTGCTGGTGGTTACTATAATATACAGGGTGGCCAGGGAAGGCTTCTTGGGAACGGTGACATTTGGGTAGAGAGACCTAAAAAAGTGAGGGAAGGAGCAAGGTGGCTGTCTGGGAACAGCACTCTAGGCAGAGGGAACAGCCAGGGCAAAGGCCCTGAGGAGGGAGGGCCTAACCGGAGTGTTTGGGGCACATTCCTGGGTGGCTGGGGCAGAGTGAGAGAGGATGTCATAGGAATTGATGTCAGAGAGGGCAAGGAGTCGGCGGCACATTGTACAGGGCTGTGTAAGAACAGAAGTTAGTAAGGGGGGAGTCCTGGGAGGGTGCTGAGCAGAGAGGGGACGTGAGCTGACTTGGGTTTTAACCAGATCCCTCTGGCTGCCCTGATGAGAACAGATAGTGGGTGGTGGACAGGAGCAAAGAGACTAATGGATACCAGGGTGGTTGCAAGAAGATGGCATGAAGAGGCTGGATTCAGAATATGTTGAAAGTAGGGCCAACAGAGTTTTCCAGAGACGTCAGAACCAGAGTATGAGAGAGCAAAGAGTCAAGGATGATTCCAAGGATGACTCCTGAGCTTAGATGATTCCTCTTCCAGGAAGCCCTCCTGGGAACCCCCAGCTGCCTGGGCCTTGCCTTCATGGAGATTGTCATGGCATGTCTCCCTCAGGGTGCTACCCAGGGCAGGGTAGGACTTGTTTACTGTCCTTCTTCCAGAGTGTTTGAGAGGTGAGTGAGAAAGGCAGGTTGAGCTGGGGTTAATTCTGGCCTCAACTTTGAGAGGTCAGTCCCCGCCCCCCACCCATTTGGGACCCACAAGTCAGTAGATATTCTAGCCTTTGCCTGGTTTCCTCACCACCGGAGGGCATTGCCAGTCCCACTCACAGGAGTCTCTCAAGGCAACACTGAGCCTAAGGCCTCCTCTTCTGCTGCCAGCCTAACCTCCGTCCTCCGGGGGAGCATCAGGTTGGCCCACATGGCTGTGCCCTGAGTCAGCCTCAGCCATGGCAGGGAGAAGGCGGCCCTAGGACGCAGCTTGACACAGCCAGAGTGGTGCAACAGGCCCTGAAGTCAGACGGCATGGCCATGGCCCCGGCGGGAGGAGACAGGGGTCTCGGGGTGCAGCTGCCCCATCTACCCTCCTGGCACATCGGGGTAAGAGTCAGGTCAGACAGGAAGGCCGGGGGCCGACAGCACCGCAGGAAGGAATGCCACGCCGGTGAGCGTGTGAACCTGGGGCCCCCAGCACAGGGTCAGGCCCCGCCCCTGCCCAGCGTCAGGCCCGCCCCTTAGCCAGGGGGCGGGGCCACCTCTCCGCCCCCCCTCCCCCGCCCCTCCGCCGGCACCCGCAGTCCACGCTCGCCTCGCCTCCAGCGCGCACCTGCCTCCGGAGCTCAGGTAAGGGCCACGGGGCGCCTGAGGGGCGGGGTGGGGGGATTTTTTTCGGAGTTTTGGGGAGAAAGAAGCTCTTCAGCAGGCCTGACATTCTGTGGTTCCCGGCGGACCTGAATTTGAGTCCCACTTAGTGGTTTCTTAGTCAGATGAGCGCCTCCGTCTCCTCTGGAGAGTCAGTGGAGAATGAAGTTCTCCCCGGTGCTGGGAGGGTCCCGCCGGTCCACTCCGGGTCTGTCGCTAACTTGCTCTGCGGGGCCTTCAGAAACCTTACGACCTCAGCTTCCCCATTTGTGAGGTGAAGGCTCTGACTAACTCTCGGAAGGCTTTGCCCCCCTCCGCCCTCGTGGGACCCACAGCTTTGGCGGGTGTTTTCTCACACACGCCCTCCCCTTCCCCGCAGAAGCTGCCCTGGCCTCGAGGCTCGAAGGCATCTTTGAGGAAAAAGTACTGAACGGAGAGCTGGGGGAGGGGGGAGCCCCGCTGCTGTCAGAAGCTCAACGGGGCGGGGGAGGGCCGGGGGTGCGGCCGAGAGGGAGCCCCAGTCTCCTCATCTGTGCGTAGAGCATCCTGGCTTCTCTCCTGGGAGTCGGCTTTTGGGCCGGAAGCCAGCCCATTTTTCCTTTCACTGGGGACGGGAAAGATTATGGTCTGGGGCTTATCATTTTGACCTGGTTTGTTTAGAAACTGAGAGAAAAGTCACGTCAGGAGGGTGTGTTTGTCCTGTTTGGAGTCCAAGCAGATCTATACTAATGAACCCCCTCCTTTCTCCCCGTCTCCCTGAATTTGGGCTGGCGCAGCCTTCTGAAAAACTAGGGTCCTTGTGCTTTGAGATAGTTGCCAGGTCACCCTCTTAGGGCACCGTCTCCCACATGATGGCCACATACCAGGACTGGGGACCCTGCTGGTCATCGCTGATGAAGGCCTTCTTTCATTTTCATAACAGCTCTATGTGGGAAGTTCTCTTTTTTCAAAAAAAAAATTAAATAACTTTATGGAGATATCATTCACATGCCATAAAATTCACCTTTTTTAAAGTGTGCACATCAGTGGTTTTCAGTTTATTCACCAAGTTGTGAAGAAAGTGTGTTTCAGTTTATTCACCACTGTCTAATTTAGAACATTTTTATCCTCCCCAAATAAACCCCATACCCTCTAGCAGTCACTCGCCATGTCCCCTTCTCCCTGGCAACCACTAATCCACTTGCTGTTTCTATGGATCTGCTTATTCTGGACATTTCATGTAAATGGAATCATACAATAGGGGCTCTCTTCTGACTGGCTTCTTTCTCTGAGCATAATGTTTTCAAGGTTTATGCATGTTTTAGCGTGTGTCAGCACTTCATTCCTCACTATAGTTGAAGAATCTTGTATTGTATGATGATATCACGTCTGGTTTATTCATCCGTCAGTTGATGGACATTTGGGTTGTTGCCACTTTTTGGCTATTATGAATAATGCTGCTGTGGACATTCATGTACAAGTCGTTGTGTGTACATAGGCTGTCAATTCTCTTGGATATAATACAGAGGACTCGCTGGGTCCTATGGTGAAACTGTGTGTAACATAGTGAGGAATTCAAACTGTTTTCCAAACTAGCTGCACCATTTTACATTCCCACCAACAATATGTCAGGTCTCCAAATTTTCCACATCCTCCCCAAAACTTGTTGTTTGTATTTCATATTTTAGCCATCCTGGCAGGTGTGAAGTGGTATCTCATTGTGGTTTTGATTTTCACTTCTATAATAACTAATGATGTCAAGCATCTTTCCATATGCTGTTGTCAATTTGTACATCTTCTTTAGAGAAATGTCTGTTGAAAGCCTTTGGCTATCTTGAAATTGGGTTGTCATGTTATTGTTGAGTTGTAGATGTGCCTGTTCCAGGGGAAATTCTGAGGCTCTGAGACTGGGGGAGACTTGCAGTGATCTCACAGTTAGTGGTCTGTAGAAGTGGGAAGTGAGTCCGGGTCTGTCCAACATTCAAGAGGCAGCAAGCTCTTTCTCCTGCTCTGGATGCCTTTTGTCTGGTCTTTGCTGTTGCCAATTGTGTGTGTGTGTGTGTGTGTGAGAGAGAGAGAGAGAGAGAGAGAGAGAGAGAGAGAATGTGAGATACTGCTGGGAAAAGATAAAAAGAGAGAGAGAGAAGACAGAGAAACTGAGAGCATCTGGGATGAGAGAATGAGAAAGAGGAGCCTGACCTAGCTCTGGCTGTTTAATAAGACACCCACCTTGGAGGGTCAGAGCCATGGAAAACCTTTTCAGAGTTTTTGGTTTCTTCCCATTAATTTTCAAACATTGTGGTTGTTGTTGTGAACCTCAAAAAAGTTTACTTGGGAGCACAGTTCTCACTAATTTTTTTGTTCCTAAATCTGAAACAAGTCTAATTAGACCCCCAACCTAAACAAGGAATAGCATCCCCTAGTGTCTAGCTGGGCCTAAGAATCCGGAGCAGTGTTCATCAGACTTTTTGATAATGCCCTCTGCCCAAGAAAAATGTTTAGGCACCCCCAACATATATATATATATATATTTATAGATTTAGAAATTATATACAAGTTGTTGTTGTTGTTCAGTTGCTCAGTCGTGTCCATCTCTTTGCCCCATAGACTACAGTACACCAGGCTTCCCTGGCCTTCACTATCTCCTGGAATTTCCTCAAGTTCACATCCATTGAGTCAGTGATACTATCTAACCATCTCATCCTCTGTTGCCCCTTTCTCCTTTTGCCGTCAATCTTTTCCAGCATGAGGGTCTTTTCCAATGAGTCAGCTCTTTGCTTTGGATAGCCAAAGTATTGGAACTTCAACTTCAGCATCAGTCTTTCCAATGAATATTCTCAGGGTTGATTTCCTTTACCATTAACTCGTTTGATCTCCTTGCAGTCCAAGGGACTCTAAACAGTCTTCTTCTCTAGCACCACAGTTCAAAAGCATCAATTCTTCAGCACTCAGCCTTCTTTATGTTTCAACTCTCACATCCATATGTGACTGCTAGAAAAACCATAGCTTTGACTATACTGAACTTTGTTGGCAAAGTGATGTCTCTGCTTTTCAATACACTGTCTAGGTTTGTCATATACAGGTACTGCAACCATTAGTTAATATCTCAAGATATTAACCATTAGTTAATATCTCTGAATATACTATATTATATTATACAGAGTGACTTTCCATCACCAACAATAGTGAATGGAAGTTCACTTTTCACGGAGTTTTCTTATTATGATTTCAGTCAGCAACAGTATATGTGTGTGAGATCCTGTTCATTATTTTCAACATTAGGGTGCCTGCTATAGGACTTGAACTAGGAGCAGTGGTGGGTCTCTTCCACATTTTTCCTGTGTCTGGCTTGTACTTTCTGGATTAGCACTGTCTCCTTCCGTGGTTTCTTGACAGGGACTCTTTGAAGCCACTCGTCCACACTACAGGGGCTGATTCAGTTAAAGCTGCGTTGTGTGATCCTAACCCACCACCACGACACGGCAGTATAGGGCAACATAGGGCAATAGGCTGACCATGGAGGGATGGAAGATGTGGCCACAGCAGACCTGTCTGCACTGTGGGCTTCCCTACTGGCCTCTAGGGACCCCACTTAGTGGACATGGCGTTAGGTGTCTGATATATGGCCAAGGGTGCACATCAGAGTTGAACTATGTACTCTTAACTATTTTTAGCTAAAAGTGAAGTAGAAGTAGGGCTTCACTGGTGACTCAGTGGTGAAGAATCCATCTGCCAATGCAGGAGACACAGGTTCGATCCCTGATCTGGGAAGATTCCATATGCTTCATTGCAACTAAGCCCTATTGAGCCTGTGGTTGAGAGCCCGGAAGTCACAGTTACTGAAGCCTGTGTACCTTATAGCCTGTACTCTGCAACAAGAAAAGCCACTGCAATACGAAGCCTGTGTGCCACAACTAGAGAGTAGCCTCCACTTGCTGCAACTGGAAAAAAGCCTGCACAGCAACAAAGAGCCAGCAAAGCCAAGAATAGATAAATTAAATTTTTTAAAACTTAAGTAGTAATAGATGAACTGATATGTCCTTCCTGTGCTTTGGAGATTATTATTTGAGAGACTAACAGGTTTTGAGCTAAGGACATCTAAGCCCACCACTGCCACGCTTCAGCTTGCCACCTCTCATGTGGGGTGCTCATGACCACCTGAAGCAGCTATCATTTTTAGACAGTTCTTCCATATATTGAGCTGGCATCTGCCTTGGTGACTCCCTAAGATCCTGACTGCTCCCTCTGAGCTCACAGCCCCACCTGGGCCCCCTGTCCTGGAGGAGCCCTGCAGAGACCTGGGGACAATGACCAGGTCTGTTTATGCCGTGCTCATCCTTAGGCTGAGCAAGTCAGACATGGCTGAGCGACTAACACACCCTGTCCTTCATCCAGTTCTCTTGGATGTAGTTTCCACACCGTCCTAATCCTCTGAATTATCTTGATTTGTCCAGACTCTCTTCTGTTCAAGACCCAAGATTGAGCCTTAAGATAGGAGATGGTAACGTAGAGGTCACCTTTCTCACCATGGTCTCTGTGCTTCTATTAATATAAACAAAGGCTGTGTTATCTTTGCTTTGTCATGTCCAACTCTGCAACCCCATGGACTGCAGCATGTCAGGCTTCCCTGTCCTCCACTATCTCCTGGAGTTTGCTCAAACTCATGTCTGTTCAGTCAATAATGCCACCCAACCATCTCATCCTCTGTTGACCCCTTCTTCTTTTACCTTCAGTCTTTCCCAGCATCAGGGTCTTTTCTAGTAGTGAGATCATTTTACCGTGTACTGTCTTATCCACAGCCCCAGGTGAGCTCCAAATCCCTCAGTGAGTGACATTATTTTCTGTGTCAGAGATGAGAAAAAAGGGCCTAGAGAAGAGAAGCAATGTGCCCAGGGGTTGGTGGCAGGGCCCAGCCAGGCCCTCAGTCTCACAACAGCTGACTCAGTTTCCTCCCAACCCCTGCCCTGCGGGCACCAAGAGAATTTTCCACCCATACCATGGGATCCGGAGCTCTGAAAACACCATTTCTGTTCCAAGCCCCTGCTTGCCAGGGTCTGTTCCTAATTCATTCCGTTCCCCAACTGTCGTGCTTGAAGGGCGGACAAAACCCTGGACGCCAGAAGTTGACACTGTCCAGATTAGCCAGTGGGAGTGCCCTGGCCTGGATGCCAGGATGAAAAGACTGGCCCCAGTCATGGCAGGGATTGGAGCAGATGACATTTTCCAACACTGTGCCAAAAGACATGGAGCCACATTCTAGGAGAAAAGACTGTGCTCTTGTGTAGTCTTAGAAAGGATCAGATTAACTAGACTGAAAGAGCTTTCTCTCCTGCAGGCCTTCTCAGAGCCTTTCATATACAACTGCACCTTGTGCAGCTCCTATTGGAGCCTACGGAAAGCAGCATTGCCCAAACTTCTTTGAAGATAAAATCCATTTTTTCTTGGAGTATTTTAAGGGCCCCATTAGATGCCATTTTGTAACTTACTTTTAGAATGTACTGTTCTGGGCCTTTAGGCACGTCATATCAACCCTGAGTGCCTTTGCTGATTGAGTGGATGAACCTTGAAGGCTTTAACAGAAGCAGAACATTAGTTTCCTAGAATGTCAGAGCTGGAAGAACCTTGTAGTGTGCAACTTTTATGTATGAGGGAACAGAAACCCAGGGCAACCCAGCAACTTGTTTGGAAGAAGGAGGCCAGATGCAGGTAAGCCTGTTGGGAGATGATCATAACATTCAGGGGAGAGATTCTGGCTATCTGAGTGGACCACAGTCTGCCTAGCATGTGTTGCCTTTGTTAAAGATACAGATTTCTCTGAGCTGCACCCTATCCCTAACCTTGCTCTGAACATCAGACCCTCAGAGTGAGGGAGTTGGGGGATCTGCACTACCAACAGTGCCCCCCAGGGACATCTGACCATTAGCCAAGTTTGGGAGATGTTGAGCATGGGGAAGGAAGGGGAAACTCTCATTTACTGGGTGACAGTATTCTGGGCTTGTTGTGGGCATGATATCCTTCAATCCCCACAACACTTGGGGGGAGAGATATTAATACCCCATTTACAGAAGCTGAGCAGCAAAGGGACAGGGATGGGTACACAATAACGACTGGCTCCAAAGCCTTCACTGCCCTTGTAGGATCTCTTGGGAAGAAGGCAGTGGGAGTGGAGAAACCAGTTCCTCTTGAAGGTAAAATCGGACAGGCTTGGGCTTTGGCTGGCCAGAGAGGAAGGAGCTGGGTCATCCTTCCTGCGTTTGGAGCTTGAGGGCCCAGAAGGATGATGGAGTCAGAGAAGCTCGGAAGGAAGATGTTTGGCTTCTGAAAGCTCTGGGCTGAGCCAGGCACTGGGTCCGGGGAAGAATGTGGTAGGCAGAGTGATGATCCCCAAAGATGCTTGTGTTCTAATCTCTGGAATCTGAGACCCTGTTAGTTTATGTGGCAAAGGGGAATAACATTGCACATGGAATTGAGGTTGCTCATCTGCTAACCTTAACATATGGGATGATCATGGGTGGTCTGAGTGGGGCCCAGTGTCATCACAAGAGTCCCTAAGGGTGGAAGAGGGAGGCTGAAGAGGTCAGAACAGTGCAGCGTGAGGACTTGCCCTGACATTGCTGGCTTTGAAAATGGAAGAAGAGCCACTAGCCAAGGAATGTGAGTGGCCTATAGAAGCTGGACAAAGTCGGAGCCAGGAGAGGAAGGAGAAAAAGCAGCAGCAAGGAAATGGGTGTTCCCCTTGGGCCTCCAGAAAGGCAGGCAGCCCAGTGGACAACTTGATTTTAGCCTGGTGAACCAGTGCTAGACTTCCAGCCTACAGAATGGTGAGATGCTAACCATGGGTTGCTTCCAGCCACTGAGTTTGTGGGAGTTTGTTACAGAAGCAATAGAAAACCAGACAGGAGCTGAACCAGCTCCAGGATGGTCTCTGTTCTCAGCAAGTGTACAGGTCTCGAGGGCAAGGTCTTTAAGACAACTGGCTTGGATGGTTACCATGATGGGGAGACCCAGGAGGTCCCCAACCCAGCCTGGAGTTGTGACAAAATACCTCATATGGTGTGGGGGTCTCAGGGGCCCTGCCCATCCCACCCTGGCCCAGCCACCCCGGCAAGCCCCACTTTGCTCTGCCTACCCTTTCAGAACAAACCCCCCGAACCTCCCCCACCACCCCGCCACACACACACACACACACACACACACTTGTCTCAACTCAAGTGCTTTGGCTGCAAGTAACAGAAACCACCTCAGGCTACCATAAAAGGGCTTCTTTGGGAGGATATGGGTGTCTCACAGAACAGAGGGTGCATGTGAGGAAGCTGACCACGGAGAAGATGGTACCCAGGAGCAGAAACGAGAGGGCCCTGTGGCAAGGCAGAGCAGCGCCAGCTGATTGAGAGCTCTGTGTCACTCATGCTCGTCACAAGTCAAATCCCTGGGAGGAAGAGGCTGAGAGTCTAGCCTGGGTGGAGGGCAGTCACCCCTCAAGAACCCCCACATGCTTGTCCTGGAGCTGCGTCTGCCTGGAGGGATGTGATTGACGTTAGGGCGTGGGCTTGTCTGGGGTGACTTGAGCAGCCAGAGGAGATCATCCAGGGCTGTGACTTGCTCCTGGGCTAAGACTAGCAGGCGTGAGGTAAGATCCTGAGTACTGAGAATGCCCTGTTAGTCCAGTGGTTAAGACTTTGTGCTTCTGCTACAAGGGGTGTGGGTTTGATCCCTGTTTGGGGAACTGACATCCCTCAAGCCGTACCTCTGGGATCACACCATGTGCTCTCGCCTGTCACCAGAAGGGGCTTTGACGCCAGGTGGGCCAGAACAGTCCACCCCTCTGTTGGCTGTGTTCCCCTCCCAGCTGTTATTTCTGCTCCCAGCATCCCTTCAATCCCATCTCCTGCCCTGTGCATGTTTAACTGAGCTGGCCCACCATTGGTGGCCCCAAGGCACGACGTTACAGTCCACCTGCGGAAAAAGTTGGTCATTAGCTGAGCTTTCAAGGCCCAGGATTCCCCAACCTCATGGGATTCCTACCCCATCACCTCCCCGCTGCCGCCCACCCCTTCCACTCAACCTTCCTCCCACTCTGGCCATTATTGCAAATCCAACTGCAGGGACCTCCCTGGTGCTCCAGTGGCTAAGACTCCATGCTCCCCATGTAGGGGCCAGGATTCAATCTCTGGTCAGGGAACTAGATCCCATAGGCCGCAACTAAAGAACCCGCGTGCTGCCATGAAGATTGAACATCCTGTGTGCTGCATCTAAGACCTGGCACAGACAAATAAATAAAGACTTTTAAAAAATCCAACTCAGTCTTAGTCAGCCCTCTCCTCCAAGGTGGGACACCTGAGGAAGATAAGCAACCCGTGAATTGGGAGACAGGGTTCTGGAGCCAGCCTTGCCCCTGAATCGCTATGTAATCCTGTGCAAGTTCCTCTCCATTCCCAGTTTCCCCATCTGTTAGCTCAGACACCGATGCCCCACCCTAGCTGGGCGGGGAAGGCGCTGTGAAGCTGTAAAGGCTCCCCTTACTGTCCTTCCCACCCTTATAATAGCGGAAGCTTAGAAAATCTGGGCTGAACTGAAATGGAAATCCAGTTTAACAAAGCCTGTGGGTGCAGCGGCCCTGGCACCACCGGTGACTCAGCAGGGCTGGGGTTTGCAGAGGAAAATGCTAAGTATTGCATGTCCTTGTTGGACCAGCCTCAGAATGAGGGCAGGCACCTGAACGAGAGAAGCCTGCAGGCCTCTAACCAGGACCGGGGAACGGGGCGTCATGTTAGGGAAGGGAATGGATGCGAGTCCATCTGTAAGCTGGGAGACCTTGAAGAAGTCATTTGTCTCTCTGAACCTCGGTTTCTTCCTGCATAAAATAAGAGTAGTGTGTGTGAAATGAGATCCTGGGTACTGGGAACTCCCTGGTAGTCCAGTGGTTAAGACTCCACGCTACCGCTACAGGGAGCATGGGTTTGATCCCTGTTCGCGGAACTGAGACCCCCTATGTCATGCCTCTGGGATCACACCATGTGCTCTCTCCTCTCTCTGCTTTCTTCTTCCTTCACTTCTCCTGTATCAACTCCCTGTGCTCCATCTTGGTTCAAAAGAGGTCATAGGCTGTGAACTTGACTTTCAGAAGCCCCTGGCATCAATCCCTCTGTTTGATGTCCCACCCCTAGTACACTGTCCTTTTGTTTTAAGCCTCGCCCTGCACACTGATATAAGGGTTTTACACCTTTACAGTTCTGCTTATCCTTTCTTATTGCAGGAATATGGGCCAAGGAGGGATGAGTAAGGACATAAAGAGGAGAAACAGGGCTCCCTCAGGTCCTGCCTCCATGAGCGTTCTGTTTCCCCTCCTGTCCATTTCAGTGTCCTGAAAACTGCTTGAGGAAGTTCCTTGGGTTCTGGGGACACTTGCTCAGGGCTCCAGTGGGCTAAGTGTCAATAGAAGCCAAGCTGGTGTCGTTTGCATAACACTCCAATGACTGTCAGTGGCTTCTTTCCCTCTGCTAATGACAGAGGCCTGGGAAGAGCTGCCGGCATCAACATGGACTAAGCAACTACCCTTGCTCAACCACTTACTAGCTCCCCGGTCAAGTTTCTTAGCCTCTCTTTGCCTCCAGGTTCTTACGTGTAAAGTGGGCACAAGCGTGGTGGGCCCTGATAGAGCTGTGGTGAGGCGGACGTGAGGCACATGTGTCGTGTGCTCAGATCCTTGCCTAACAGATAGCAAGCACTTGCTTGTTACTGTCTTCATCATCATCCATGTCATCATTTTTGTTTTCTGCCAGGCCTTGTGCAGGGCGCAGGTGACACAGAGATGAATCAGCTGTAATCCCTTCCCTGGCTGGTTAGTGATCTAGTGCAGGAGACTCACCCTGGGCGTGTCAGACCCTCTCCTAGGCCCTGAGCAGGGATCAGAAAGTGAATAGGAACAGTGGCTCCAGCAGTTGTGCAGCAAGTCAGGGCCTCGAGAAGGAAGATGCTGAAATAAGACACGGCTAGCGTAGGCTCAGGAGAGCAATGTGCCCCCTAGGCCTCCCCCAGATCGTGTCCTTCTTTGGAGCTGCTTCCTGCCAACTGTTTCCCATGTGGGCCAAGGCCCCTCGACTCTGTGCCTTTGTACACTGCTCCTTCTGGCCCCTCCAAGCTCTCCTTCAGCATTCCCTTCTTCAGGAGCTCTGACTGACCCTGGTGTGATTTGGCCCCTGGGTTCCCATGGGACTACCACCCCTCCTCCACCCCCACCCTCCATCTACTATGAAATACCTTGAAGACAAGGATACAACTTATTCACCATGGTATCCCTGGTTGCTAGCACATAATATGTACTGTGTACTAAGTTGCTCAGTTGTGTCTGACTCTTTGTGACCGTATGGATTGTGGCCTGCCAGGCTCCTCTGTCCATGGGATTTTCCAGCCCAGAATACTGGAGTGGGTTGCCATGCCCTCCTCCAGGGGATCTTCCCAACCCGGGGATCAAACTCGTGTCTCTTATGTTTTCTGCATTGGCAGGCGGGTTCTTTACCTCTAGTGCCATCACCCTAGCCTAAGCAAACAGTCAATACTCAATTAATGTATGAAGGTAGGGGAGGAAAATATATCAGTCAGAATTGTTTTCAGCTACAAATGTTGAGACTCCTGACTAACGAGGCTTAAATAAAACAGGGTTTGTTTTTCTTAAATAACTAGAAAGCAGGCTGCTGCTGTCAAGGGCTCAGCAGCTCAATGTCCCTGCATTAACTTTGGGTTTCCCTCAAGGTCACAGAATTGCCACTGTGGCTCCTGCCATCACATTCGAGAAAGAAAGGAGAGGCAAGACACAGCACCAGTACTGTTGGCCTCTTTTGTCAGGAGAAGCAAAACTCCTTCCCAAAATCCCATCAGACTTTTCACTTCTTTTTGGCCAAAACTGGATCATATGGCCACTCCTCACAGGGGAAACAAGTATCTACTTGTTGCATGCTTGCATGCTAAGTCACTTCAGTTCAGTTCAGTTCAGTCACTCAGTCGTGTCTGACTCTCTGTGACCCCATGGATTGCAGCACACCAGGCTTGCCTGTCCATCACCAACTCCCAGAGCTTGCTCAAACTCATGTCCATCAAGTCGGTGATGACATCCAACCATCTCATCCTCTGTCGTCCCCTTCTCCTCCCCCCTTCAATCTTTCCCAGTGTCAGGGTCTTTTCCAGTGAGTCAGTTCTTTGCATCAGGAGGCCAAAGTATTGGACCTTCAGTGTCAGTATCAGTCCTTCCAGTGAATATTCAGGACTGATTTCCTTTAGAATTAACTGGTTGGATTTCCTTGCTGTCCAAGGGACTCTCAAGAGTCTCTTCCAACACCACAGTTCAAAAGCATCAATTCTTCAGTACTCAGCTTTCTTTATGGTCCAACTCTCACATCCATGCATGACTACTGGAAAAACCATAGCTTTGACTAGATGGACTTTGTTGGCAAAGTAATGTCTCTGCTTTTTAATATACTGCCTAAGTTTGTCATAGCTTTTCTTCCAAGGAGCAAGCATCTTTTAATTTCATGGCTGCAGTCACCATCTGCAGTGATTTTGAAGCCCAAGAAAATAAAGTCTGCCACTGTTACCATTGTTTCCCCATCTATTTGCCATGAAGTGTTGTGAGCAGATGCCGTGTTCTTTGTTTTTTGAATGTTGAGTATTAAGCCCTCTTTTTCACTTGCTTCAGTCATGTCCAACTCTATGACCCCACGGGCTGTAGCCTGACATGCTCCTCTGTCCATGGGATTCTGGACAGAGAATGGTACTGGGTACTGGGTACCCACTCCAGTACCTCCAGAATACTGGAGTGGGTTGCCATTCCCTCCTTCAGGGGAGCTTCCCAACCCAGGGGTCAAACCCCTGTCTCTTATGTCTCCTGCATTGGGAAATGGGTTCTTTATCACCAACACCACCTGTGAAACCCAAAGTGTTAGTTTCTCAGTCATGTCTGACTCTTTGAGACCCCATGGACTGTAGCCGGCCAAGCTCCTCTGAACATGGAATTCTCCAGGCAAGAATACTGGAGTGGGTTGCCACTTCCTTCTCTGGGGGAATCTTCCCAATCCAGAGTTTGAACCCAGGTCTCCCACATTGCAGGCAGATTCTTTACCATCTGAGCCACCAGGGAAGCCCATCTACTTGATATGGAGGAACAGAGTTCAGTTTTGTTAACAAGAAGGAAGTCCAGGGGTGATGGCAGGCAGAAGGATTAAGGGGATGGGGGTAAGGAGGGTGGTTTCTGGTTAGACCCCATCAGTAGAGGGTTCATGAACGAGGTGGTATTTGTGCTGTGCCTGGAAAGTCATGTACAATTTTGGCGACAAGAAAGACTGGCCTCAGTGGAGGTCTGGGGGCCTGCAAGTGTGAGTGTGCCCAAGGGCTACCACATGAGCAAGACAGCTAAAGCAGGCAAGAGGTAGGACCAGCTTGGCGAACTGTTGACATGTTTGGCATCATCCAGTAGCTCACTTGCCCACATACAGCTCTGAGTCTCTTCTTCCCCCTGAAATTCCACCATGAGAGATGATCTCAGCCTCTGAGATGTACTGGACACCTGCTCTGTACAAAGAATCCTCTTCAAAATATAGATACACCCCGGGGCTCATGGTCATCAGTCATTCATACCTAGATATCAGTTCATTTTATTGGCTAGTGACTTCCTAATGCTGAGCTGAATTCTGCCCTGAGAAATGGGAATTTTTATTCCAGAAAAGGGTAATGGAGCCTGGCGTCTAGGAGATGGGAGATGGGAGGGACTGGGGCTGGACCCCAAATGCCCAAGGGTCATAGGAGGTCTATGGAAGAGGGAACTCATGCCTATGGAGCCCTCCTTCGGGCAGGCACTGGCCGGCTTTCTTCTCTAAGGTGCTACCATCACAGTTCTAGAGGTAACTAGAACTTGGAGAAGGGGATCACCCGGCCAGGGTCATCCCGTGCACAAGTGATGGAAGTGAGGTTGAACCCTGCTCCACACAGCCCATGCCGTCTTCTTGCTGCCCGCATCATAGTAACGATTGTCATCTCAGCTGGCATTTATTCACTCCCTGCTCTATACCAGGCATTGTTCTGAGTGCTCTGTGGGTTTTAACTCATGCCATTCTCACAACAATACACTATGAGGTAAGCACTATTATTGTCCTCATTTTGCAGATGAGGAACCTAAGGTCCACAAGAAGTTAAGTCACTGGCCCGGAATCCCACAGCTACAAGGGTCAGGGTTCACACCCAGGCTGTCCGGCTTTGAGGCACGGGGAAAGATGCTGCCTTGTCTAGGTCTTGTAGTGGATTAAAAGTAGATTCTCTGCCCAAGACAAACAAAACCCCCATGAACTCATAGGTACAGAAAAGAGATTGGTGGTTGCCAGAGGTGGAGGGTGGGTGGGAATGGATGAAGGGGGTCAAAAGCTACAAACTTCTAGTTATACAATAAAAAAGTTCTGGGAGTGTGATGTACAGCATGGAGGCTATTAGTTCAAAATACTCTGTTGCATATTGTAAAGTTGCTCAGGGGATAGACGTTAACATTTCTCATCACAAGAGAAAATTTTTGTTTAACTATGTAAGGTGACAGAGGCTAACTGGACTTAGTGTGGTGATCATTTTACAGCATTTACAAACATAGAATCATTATGTTTTGCCCCTGAAACTAATATAATGTTATAGGAGCATTATACCTCAATAAAAATTTTTAATTAAATTGAAAAGAATTTTTAGGGCTTCCCGGTGGCTCAGTGATTAAGAATCCACTTGCCAACACAAGAGACTTGGATTTGATCCCTGGGTCGGGAAGATCCCCTGGAGAAGGAAATGGCAACCCACTCCAGTATTCTTGCCTGGAGAATCCCATGGACAAAGGAGGCTGGTGGGCTACAGTCCTTAGGGTCGCAGAGAATCAGACACAACTGAGTGATTAAACAACAACAAACATTTTTTAAAGAGTGCTTTCTCTTGGGGACTTCCCTGGTGGTCCAGGGGCTAAGGCTCCATGCTCCCAATGCAGGGGGCTCAGATTCTATCCCTGGTCAGGCAGGGAGCTAGATCCCACACACGGCAACCAAAGATCCCACGGGCCGCAAGTAAGACCCAGTGCAGCCAAATAAATAAAATACACATATTTTTAAAGTAGGTTCCGTTAAAAATAATAATAAAGTAGGTTCTGTAGACCAGCAGTTCCCAAGTAGGCATGATTTTTACCCCCAGGAGACACTTGGCAATGTGTGGTGACGTTTTGACTGTCACAACTGGGGCGGGGTGGGGTGCTCCCTGCATCTAGTGGGGAGGATGCTAAACGCCATACAACATGTACGCTGGCAAAGGAGCATTGGCCCCAAATGTGAGGAGTTTGGAGGTTGAGACCCGGGTCCAAGCTAGTCAGAGAGAAGTGAATCTACTCCTGTCAGAGTTGAATCCCTAGATTCAAACCTGGGAGGAGAAGAAATGGGGTGGGGTAGGGGTCTCCAGAACAAAGCCAGCACAGCTTGGCTAAGATGCTGTAACAAATACCGAATCCCAGTCTCAGAGAAGAGAGAAGCTGATTCCCTGTGCACGTGGTCAGCCAGAGGTAGGTCCAGGTGGGCAGGCAGCTCTAAGCCCAAGGCCTTGTGGGGCCCAGGTTCCTTTGCCTCATTGCTCAGGGCTTCCCTGGGGTGTTGACTTGGCTTGTGTGACGGAGGTTGGCCCCCCACCACAGACCAGCATACAAAAAGCAGAAAGGAGGAAGTGGAAGTTGCAGAAGTTTAGGAGCCCAGAACTGAAACCGGATTCCCACACGCAAGAACCTATTGTAAAATCTTTAGGAATTTGGGGAGCAGGTTGTTAAACACAACCAGTTTTAAATTAAATTAAATTCTATAAATTAACTAAATCCTACAACAAGCAAGGCTAATAAGTACTTAAAATGTATCACTTCCTAATGTATTTTACTACATTCTGCTGTTACATGGACACTTGAGGTTTTCGCAGGTTCTATGTATATGGTGGAAACACTGCACAATGCTATTTGTGTTCCACTGCCCACCTCTTCCCAGCTTTGCATTCAGTGACATCACGTCGATATCAGCCAGTGGGAGTGCTTATATCACAGAAATCAGTAACCTATACAAATCAGAACTTTACAGTTTGCTTTGTTGATTGTCTGAATTTAAGAAAGTGGTCAAGCAAATGTGAATAATGCAGATTAAACCTCAAAACTGTAGGCATTACATTCAACTTGTTGTATATGAAATTCACAGTACAGAGGACCTTATTTTTATTATTTGTGTGCTATGCATTCTTTTAAATTTTTTATTGTTTTTTTTTCTTGAAATATAGTTGATTTGCAGTGTTTCAGGTGAACAGCAAAGTGATTCAGTTATACATGTGCATTTATAGCTATTCTCATTTAGATTCTTTTCCATTAGAGGTTATTATAAGATATTGAATATAGTTTTCTGTGCTATACAGTAGGTCGTTGTTTATTTTACGTACAGCGGTGTGTATCTGTTAATCCCAAATTCCTAATTTACCCCCCCATCCATTCTTTACATCAGTAAAATGTATTGCAGATGTATGTGTGTATGTGTTTGTGTGTGTATTTCCCCCCCAGAACCACAGAACATCTTGTCAGCTCCCCACTGCACAGTTCCCATCCACTCTCAGTCTATCAGCAGGAACCTGAGTCATATGGTCCCTTGGCCAAATCTAGCCTCCAGGGATGCTGGGAAATATTGTCCTTGGCTGGATGGCCATGTGCCCAGCTAAAATCAAGGCTTTGAGGGGGCAGCCCAACCATGGCAGCTCCATATATTTCCTCTAGAGAAGGGCACCAGCTCACTGATGTTAGCTGTTTAGATTTTCTGAGGCCACACGTCCAGCCTTCTCAGGGCCTCACTTGAAGGCTCTCTTCGAGTTACCACCAGCACCCACTCAGAACTTCAGGAAAGCACAGGGTGTGGTGTCCTGAAGGAACAGGTTCCCAAATCTCATTCTGCAGCTCCAAGTGCCTGCTTCCTGCCCTGGCTTTCACCACTTATGTCTGTAATCCCAACAGGTATTCCAGCAGGGCCTGACTGCATGATGGCCTTTGAGCAGTTTTGGGCTCCAGACCAATGTTTGGGGTTGCATTAAACAAAATGTGGGTTCTGGAGTCTCAAGTTACTTCATCTCTTTGAGTCTCAGTTTCCTCCTCTGTAAAGAGAGGATGATAAGATTTACCTTGCAGGGTTCTAGTAAAGGTTAAATGCGACAATCTTTTGCAAAGTTTTATTATCTAGAAACTATAATTCAAATGTGAAGTAATCCCAATTCTCTCCAGATTGGTTTGTGATCTGGCTCAGGTGGAATTATGAACATATAAACCCTTTGTAAAACTGCTTAGTACTATACTGATGTAAGGTAGCATATAACATTTTAAGTTATAAAAAAAAGTTGTTATTTTATTGTAACAAAAGCAGTACTGTTAAAAATTTAGAAAATTCAAAGTGAAAATGAGAAACTAAAATTACCCACTCAGAGACAACTGTATGTGTATATAAGGTCTCAGAGATAACTATATATATTTATATATGTGGACCTCTAGGGAATTATATTTTGATATAGCTCCAACAGTTATTAACTTGTCCTGTTGTTGTATTTGGATTCCCCCCCACCATGCCCTCCAACTCCCTTATTCAGATAATCAGGTTATTTTGAAGCATGGCCCAGACATCATACAATTTCATCATAAATATTTCAATGTTTATCTCTAAATTGAAGGATATTTTAATTATTTTTGGCTGTGCTGGGTCTTTAGATGCTGTGTGGGTGCTCCTCTTTTTTGCGGTGTGTGGGTTTCCGATTACGGTGGCTTCTCTTGTTGTGAAGCATGGGCTGTAGGTTTTCAGGCTCCAGTAGTTGTGGCACATGGGCTTAGTTGTCCCACAGCCTGTGGAATCTTCCCGGATCAGGGATCAGCCTGTGTCCCCTGCATTGGCAGGTGGGTTCTTATCCACTGGACCGCCAGAGAAGTCCTGAAGGATATTTTAAATAAATATAACCTCAACTTAAATATCACACCTAAAAAACATAAAAACATAAGTTCTCTAATGGAGGATGTAGATAACAGGGAGAGGCTGTACATGTTTAGAAACAGAGGGTATATGGGCAATCTTTGTACCCTCCATTTAATTTTTCTGTATTGTTGTTTGTTGCTGTTTAGTCACCAAGTTGTATCCAATTCCTTGAGACCCAGTGGACTGCAGTGTGCCAGGCTTCCCTATCCTTTACCATCTCCCGGAGTTTGCTCAAGCTCACGTCTTTTGAGTTCATGAGGCCATCCAACCATCTCACTCTTTATCACCCCATCTCCTCCTGCCATCAGTCTTTCCCAGCATCAGGTCTTTTCCAATGAATTGGCTCTTCACATTAGGTGGCCAAAGTATTGAAGCTTCAGCTTCAACATCAATCCTTCCAATGAATATTCAGGGTTGATTTCCTTTAGAATTGACTGGTTTGATCTTCTTGCAGTCCAAGGGACTCTCAGGAGTGTTCTCCAGCACAACAATTTGAAAGGTACACCCAACTGAATGCAGAGTTCCAGATAATAGCAAGGAAGCATAAGAAAGCCTTCTTAAGTGAACAACACAAAGAAGTAGAGAAAAACAGTTTTGCTGTGAGCTGCTCTAAAAACTAAAGCCTATTTAAAAAATAAGTTCTTAATAGTATCAAAAGTTTATCATTACTCAGGTGTCCCTATTTTTGTGTTTCTGTCTTTGTGAATTGTTCTTCTTGTACCTTTGAATATTGGGTGTTCGTATTTTTCTTATTTATTTGCCAAGCTCTTTATATATTAAGGATATTAACTAAGGTAATATTAACTACTTCCTCCAGGGAAAGCCATGGAGACTTCAGGATCCCTTCAAGACCACAGTCGAGTTCATGGAGAATCAGAAGATCTAGACTGTATGTTTGCTCTCTAACCCTCTGGGCAAAGCTGCATGGGAAGGAGAGTCCAGCAGTGGCTGGAACAGAAGACCCTGCTCAGCTCATGTGGCTCAATGAATGGCCCAAGTTACAGTTGAAACCTCTGGAGAAGTAGTGATTTTATGCACTTGCACATGCGTGTGCTTGGTCCAGTCTGTCCCCCAGCACTCTCTAGCAGTGGGAACCCCAGTTGCTCCCCCAAATCTCAGAGGCTCTGGGAGCTTGGACTGGCATTAGGGAGAGTCCCCAGAAGAGGGGAGGGGTACCACATGGCCCCAGAATGGGAAGGTTTAGGGCTTGATTGGATCCCACTTGCTCTGTAATTTACAGAGAACTTTAAATTGGCAACTGTTCTGCAGTGTGGGCTTCCCTGGTGACTCAGTGGTAAAGAATCCACCTGCAATACAGGAGATGAGGGTTTGATCCCTGGGTCAGGAAGATCCCCTAGGGAAGGAAATGGCAAATCACTCCAGCATTGTTGCCTGAAAAATCCCATGGACAGAGGAGCCTGGTGGGCTACAGTCCATGCAGTGGAAAAAAAGTCGGACACAACTGAGCAACTAAACCACCACCACCTACATGGTGTAGTGGTCTCTTGGAAAGGATGACGGGCTTAGAAGCCCCTCTGTGGGCTCCATATTCAGAGAAATGTCTGTTTCTGGCCTTCTTAGAGCCTCTGGAGCCTCCAAGAGCCCTGATCTCCTGCACCTCCCATGGGCCCTAGGGGTTTGGGAAGAGTACCCCAGAGAATCCAGCCACTCCTGGATCCCCAAGTCCATGTAGACCCCTGGGAAGGCCTGGGTGGTCCCTGGGGTGGGAAGGGCAGGAAATACTCCTCCTTAACTACGTGTGCCTCCCAGATGGAGAGACGAATTTCCACAAGCAAGACCAGGAGGCCAGACTCGTTTCTCAAGGACAAGATGAGAGAGACAAGTCTTCCTCCTCTTCATCCTCCTCCTCCTCCTCCTCGTCCTCCTCGTCCTCCTCGTCTTCTTCCTCAGGTAAAGCAATGACTTAATTAAATACATATATACTAAAATATCATTGAAGACAAGCATTTACATGGAAAAAACAATCTCCTGTCCTCTCCCACCTCGGTATTGCAGTTCCAGTTTTCCACATTCCCTTCCTGAGCCTGCCTCTCCATACACATAACTTATACAGTTATAACTCCCACATAGACAATTTTGTCCTCAGTTTACAATGTCTTCACTATCTTATCCTAAGCATTTTGCCGTGTTATTCCATAATATCTTAGCAACTATTCTTTTGTGTTTCCCACATAGCCCCTCAAGTGACTGCATCTCATGTCAAGGAACATCTTAGTTTCCTAGGAGCACTTTGGAACAAGAGGCAATGCATGTGTGTATTCCAGCAGCCTGCCTGGGTTCACACGCTTTCTTTACCACTAACAGCTTTGTATCCTTGGGTAAATTGCTTAAACCTGTGTGCCCTGGGGTCCTCATCCATCAGATGGAGACCATAACAAAATTTATTATCTCATAGGATTTACTGTTGTTATCGTTTAATTGCTCAGTCATGTCCGACTCTTTTGCAATTCCATAGACTGTAGCCCACCCGGCTCCTCTGTCCATGGGATTCTCCAGGCAAGAATACTGGAGTGGGTTGCCATTTCCTTCTCCGGGCACTAAGAGAAAGCATCAGGAAAACAAACACAGAGTCCTGGAACCATCAAGACAGACTGACATTCAGGACCCTGGTCTCTGAGCCTGCCCTGGTGGCCTGTCACTCTATCTCAGACCCTGAGCATTCTTCAGACTGAGACAGACCATTCGTCTTCAGGGCCCGGAGCCTGAGTGTCTCCCAGCTGCCCCCAAGCCCCCTCCACACAAAGGACCCTAACTCAGAGTCTGGCATCCAACACCACTCTCCCTACGTATCTATTTGTTCTTAATGCAGCCTATTATTTTTTAATTAAAACTTTTTTATTGTAAAAGATTACACATGGGCACATTATAGAAAATGTGAAATATATAAAGAAGTAGCCAGAAGAAAGAAAAACATCCTTTGTTCTGTTAGATAATCACTAAATACATATTAGTGTATCTCCTTACATTTATTCAACATATATTAAATTGTATATGTATATATATTTTTTGTCCACACTACACGGCTCATGGGATCTTAAGTTCCTGTCTAGGGATCAAACCCAGGCCCTCTGCAGTGAAAGCATGGAGTCCTAACCACTGGACTGCCAGGGAATGCCCATCAATAAATATTTATTGAACATCAACCATGTGCCAGGCTCTGTGATGGTTACTGGGGGGATCAGCAACTAACTGTGATTTTTTTCTGCTCAAGTTAATTTTTTAAACAATTGAATTAACACATAGAAAAATTATCCTCATTCTAGACAGCGTACAATTCTCTAATACCTTTTATTAAAAATTATGGATAGGGAACTATATTCAATATCCTGTAATAAATCATAATGGAAAAGAAAAAACAATCCTTGAACAACTTTTAAAGATTATATATTATGAATATATCATGGAGAAAGCTAAAATAATTTTTGTTTGCATATTAACGGAGGTCATCCCTGTTGGACAGAATTTGGAGTAATTTTTGTTTTCTTATTTTCTGTATTCTTTGATATTTTGCAAAAAGTGATGAAAAAGCCTTTGGGGGACATTGATTAATGTTTATAAAATACAGAAAAGAAGAAAATAGAAGCCTCTCAAAATCTTATCTCCTGAGATAAATACTATTATTGTTATATTATTATTAAAAATATGTAGCTGCACCAAGTCTTAGTTATGGTGGCATGTGGGATCTAGTTCCTTGACCAGGGATCAAACCCAGGCTCCCTGGACCGGCAGTACAGAGTCAGTCACTGGACCACCAGGAAGGTCCCCCATTGTTATCTTGATGTACTTCCCGTTCCTAGTTGAGATCACATATGCACTGATTTGTAAGCACAGTTAGCTTCCTTTCCTGAAATTTAAAATTTTATCTGTGATAGACCGGAAGTTTCCCAAACACTGTGTGTGTTTAGTTGCTCAGTCATGTCCGACTCTTGCGACCCCATAGACTGTAACCTGCTCCTCTGTCCATGGGACTGTCCAGGCAAGAACACTGGAGTGGGTTGCCATTTCCTTCTCCAGGTAATCTTCCTGACCCAGGAATCAAACCCAGGTCTCCTGCATTGCAGGCAGACTCTTTACCAACTGAGCTACGAGGGAAGCCCTGCGCCAAGCACAGTGCGGGACATTAGGACTGCTGGGGCTCTGTTAATCATCCCAAGGGAAAGGGAGTCCCCTGGACCCGAAGCCAGAAACTCCTAGGCCTGAATCCTTGGAATGCTGACTGATCCAAGAGTGCAGATGACTCAGTCATTCTTCAAGGCTTGATCAAGTTCCTGCACCAGGCTGGGCAACCTTAGGACAGTGATGCCCTGCCTTGTCCTTCAAGAACGCAAGGTGGTTGGAGGGATGAATAGCACCATGGACCCTCATGCCCACTGTGTCAGGCTCGGACAGCTGACACTATAGAAACCCCAGAGGAGGGACTTCCTTGGTAGTCCAGTGCTTAGGACTCAGCGCTTCCAATGCAGGGATGCAGGGAGCACAGGCTTGATTCCTGGTTGAGGAACTAAGATCCCACCTGCTAGGGAAGGTGGGCAAGACGGTGTGCTGGGACAACTAGAAAAGCCCCTCTACAGGAGGTGTTACCCCAGCTTAACTTCAGGATAAGGGAGCAAGTGGAAGGGCGTTCCAGGTGGGAGACCAAGCACGAGCAAATGCACCTCGTAAGTGCCTTGTGGGCCTTGCCTTATCATCATGAAAGTCATAATAGAAATAGTAAGTGATTTGTTCAAGGTCACACAGAAAGTTTGTGACAGTTCCTATCCCCCAGCCCTCAAAGCAGACTTCTTTCCCCCAGACCACTCTGTTCACATAAACTAAATTCCAAGAACCAACACCAGAAGGAAGTATTTCCAGCTCAGTCCAGGCTGAGGTTCTCCTACAGCGTGTGTTTATTCCCTGCAGAGAACAGTGATGAGGACCAGCACCCCCGCGTAACCAGAGAACGTCGGCACAGCCAGGGGGCTGGACTCCCCCGCAGGGGCGGCTCACCCGGTAGGCAGCAGGCCTCACCATTTCTCCTTTGTCCGCTCAGTGGAACTGAGTGTGTCTGTGTGAAGATGTTCCTTACAGCATTGTTTATAGTAGGGCAGTCACAGAAACAGCCTAATGTCCAACAGCAGCAGCACAGATCAGTTATGCTCCACCCTGTCGTGGTCAGAGCTCTGGTCTTCATCCATCTCTAAAGCGAAAAAGAGAAATTCAAATCATAGGGTTGGTTTGATCTCATATCAGTTCAGTTCAGTTGCTCAGTCGCTCTTTGCGACCCCATGGACTGCAGCACACCAGGCCTCCCTGTCCATCACCAACTCCCGGAGTTTACTCAAACTCATGTCCATTGAGTCAGTGATGCCATCCAACCATCTCATCCTCTGTCGTCCCCTTCCAATCTTTCCCAGCCCCAGGGTCTTTTCAAATGAGTCAGCTCTTTGCATCAGGTGGCCAAAGTTGGAGTTTCAGCTTTGGCATCAGTCCCTCCAGTGAATATTCAGGACTGATCTCATTTAGGATGGAATGGTTGAATCTCTTTGCAGTCCAAGGGACTCTCAAGAGTCTTCTCCAACACCACAGTTCAAAAGCATGAATTATTTGGCACTCAGCCTTCTTTATGGTCCAGCTCTCACATCTATACATGACTACTGGAAAAACCATGGCTTTGACTAGATGGACCTTTGTTGGCAAAGTCATGTCTCTGCTTTTTAATATGCTGTCTAGGTTGGTCATAGCTTTTCTTCCAAAGAGTAAATGTCTTTTAATTTCATGGCTACAGTCACCATCTACAGTCACAATCTACAACAGTTATTTTGGAGCCCCCCCAAAATAAAGTCTGTCACTGTTTCCATTGTTTCCCCATCTATTTGCCATGAAGTGATGGGACCAGATGCCATGATCTTAGTGTTTTGAAAGTTGAGTTTTAAGTCAGCTTTTTCACTCTCCTCTTTCACTTTCATCAAGAGGCTTTTTAGTTCCTCTTCACTTTCTACCATAAGGGTGGTGTCATCTGCATATCTGAGGTTGTTGATATTTCTCCCAGCAGTCTTGATTCCAGCTTGTGCTTCATCCAACCCTGCATTTTGCATGATGTTCTCTGCGTATAAGTTAAATAAGCAGGGTAACAATATACAGCCTTGACGTACTCCTTTCCCAATTTGGAACCAGTCTTGTTCCATGTGCAGTTCTATCTGTTGTTTCTTGACCTTCGTACAGATTTCTCAGGAGGCAGGTATTCCCATCTCTAAGAATTTTCCATAGTTTGTTGTGATCCACACAGTCAAAGGCCTTGGCGTAGTCAATAAAGCAGAAATAGATGTTTTTCTGGAACGCTCTTGCTTTTTCGATGATCCAGTGGATGTTGGCAATTTGATCTCTGGTTCCTCTGCTTTTTCTAAATCCAGCTTGAACATCTGGAAGTTCTTAGTTCATGTACTGTTGAAGCCTTGCTTGGAGAATTTTGAGCATTACTTTGCTAGCGTGTGAGATGAGTACAATTGTGCGGTAGTTTGAACATTCTTTGGCATTGCCTTTCTTTGGGATTGGAATGAAAACTGAACTTTTCCAATCCTGTGGCCATGGCTGAGTTTTCCAAACTTGCTGGCATATGGAGTGCAGCACTTTAACAGCATCAACTTTTAGGACTTGAAATAGCTCAGCTGGAATTCAATTACCTCCACTAGCTTTGTTTGTAGTGATGCTTCATAGGCCCACTTGACTTCAGACTCCAGGATGTCTGGCCGTAGGTGAGTGATCACACTATCGTGGTTATCTGGGTCATTAAGATCTTTTTTTTTTTTTTTTTAATTTATTTATTTATTTATTTATTTTTTCCAGTGGGTTTTGTCATACATTGATATGAATCAGCCATGGATTTACATGTATTCCCAATCCCGATCCCCCCTCCCACCTCCCTCTCCACCCGATTCCTCTGGGTCTTCCCAGTGCACCAGGCCCGAGCACTTGTCTCATGCATCCCACCTGGGCTGGTGATCTGTTTCACCATAGATAGTATACATGCTGTTCTTTTGAAATATCCCACCCTCACATTCTCCCACAAAGTTCAAAAGTCTGTTCTGTATTTCTGTGTCTCTTTTTCTGTTTTGCATATAGGGTTATCGTTATCACCTTTCTAAATTCCATATATATGTGTTAGTATGCTGTAATGTTCTTTATCTTTCTGGCTTACTTCACTCTGTATAATGGGCTCCAGCTTCATCCATCTCATTAGGACTGGTTCAAATGAATTCTTTTTAATGGCTGAGTAATATTCCATGGTGTATATGTACCACAGCTTCCTTATCCATTCATCTGCTGATGGGCATCTAGGTTGCTTCCATGTCCTGGCTATTATAAACAGTGCTGTGATGAACATTGGGGTGCACGTGTCTCTTTCAGATCTGGTTTCCTCAGTGTGTATGCCCAGAAGTGGGATTGCTGGGTCATATGGCAGTTCTATTTCCAGTTTTTTAAGAAATCTCCACACTGTTTTCCATAGCGGCTGTACTAGTTTGCATTCCCACCAACAGTGTAAGAGGGTTCCCTTTTCTCCACACCCTCTCCAGCATTTATTGCTTGTAGACTTTTGGATAGCAGCCATCCTGACTGGCGTGTAATGGTACCTCATTGTGGTTTTGATTTGCATTTCTCTGATAATGAGTGATGTTGAGCATCTTTTCATGTGTTTGTTAGCCATCTGTATGTCTTCTTTGGAGAAATGTCTGTTTAGTTCTTTGGCCCATTTTTTGATTGGGTCATTTATTTTTCTGGAATTGAGCTGCAGGAGTTGCTTGTATATTTTTGAGATTAATCCTTTGTCTGTTGCTTCATTTGCTATTATTTTCTCCCAATCTGAGGGCTGTCTTTTCACCTTGCTTATAGTTTCCTTTGTAGTGCAAAAGCTTTTAAGTTTCATTAGGTCCCATTTGTTTATTTTTGCTTTTATTTCCAATATTCTGGGAGGTGGGTCATAGAGGATCCTGCTGTGATTTATGTGGGAGAGTGTTTTGCCTATGTTCTCCTCTAGGAGTTTTATAGTTTCTGGTCTTACATTTAGATCTTTAATCCATTTTGAGTTTATTTTTGTGTATGGTGTTAGAAAGTGTTCTAGTTTCATTCTTTTACAAGTGGTTGACCAGTTTTCCCAGCACCACTTGTTAAAGAGGTTGTCTTTTTTCCATTGTATATCCTTGCCTCCTTTGTCAAAGATAAGGTGTCCATAGGTTCGTGGATTTATCTCTGGGCTTTCTATTCTGTTCCATTGATCTATATTTCTGTCTTTGTGCCAGTACCATACTGTCTTGATGACTGTGGCTTTGTAGTAGAGTCTGAAGTCAGGCAGGTTGATTCCTCCAGTTCCATTCTTCTTTCTCAAGATTACTTTGGCTATTCGAGGTTTTTTGTATTTCCATACAAATTGTGAAATTATTTGGTCTAGTTCTGTGAAAAATACCGTTGGTAGCTTGATAGGGATTGCATTGAATCTATAGACTGCTTTGGGTAGAATAGCCATTTTGACAATATTGATTCTTCCAATCCATGAACACGGTATGTTTCTCCATCTGTTTGTGTCCTCTTTGATTTCTTTCATCAGTGTTTTATAGTTTTCTATGTATAGGTCCTTTGTTTCTTTAGGTAGATATACTCCTAAGTATTTTATTCTTTTTGTTGCAATGGTGAATGGTATTGTTTCCTTAATTTCTCTTTCTGTTTTTTCATTGTTAGTATATAGGAATGCAAGGGATTTCTGTGTGTTAATTTTATATCCTGCAACTTTACTATATTCATTGATTAGCTCTAGTAATTTTCTGGTAAAGTCTTTAGGGTTTTCTATATAGAGGATCATGTCATCTGCAAACAGTGAGAGTTTTACTTCTTCTTTTCCTATCTGGATTCCTTTTACTTCTTTTTCTGCTCTGATTGCTGTGGCCAGAACTTCCAACACTATGTTGAATAGTAGTGGTGAGAGTGGGCACCCTTGTCTTGTTCCTGATTTCAGGGGAAATGCCTTCAATTTTTCACCATTGAGGGTGATGCTTGCTGTGGGTTTGTCATATATAGCTTTTATTATGTTGAGGTATGTTCCTTCTATTCCTGCTTTTTGGAGAGTTTTAATCATAAATGAGTGTTGAATTTTGTCAAAGGCTTTCTCTGCATCTATTGAGATAATCATATGGTTTTTATCTTTCAATTTGTTAATGTGGTGTATTACATTGATTGATTTGCGGATATTGAAGAATCCTTGCATTCCTGGGATAAAGCCCACTTGGTCATGGTGTATGATTTTTTTAATATGTTGTTGGATTCTGTTTGCTAGAATTTTGTTAAGGATTTTGCATCTATGTTCATCAGTGATATTGGCCTGTAGTTTTCTTTTTTTGTGGCATCTTTGTCTGGTTTTGGAATTAGGGTGATGGTGGCCTCATAGAATGAGTTTGGAAGCTTACCTTCATCTGCAATTTTCTGGAAGAGTTTGAGTAAGATAGGTGTTAGCTCTTCTCTAAATTTTTGGTAGAATTCAGCTGTGAAGCCATCTGGTCCTGGGCTTTTGTTTGCTGGAAGATTTTTGATTACAGTTTCGATTTCCTTGCTTGTGATGGGTCTGTTAAGATCTTCTATTTCTTCCTGGTTCAGTTTTGGAAAGTTATACTTTTCTAAGAATTTGTCCATTTCATCCAAGTTGTCCATTTTATTGGCATAGAGCTGCTGGTAGTAGTCTCTTATGATCCTTTGTATTTCAGTGTTGTCTGTTGTGATCTCTCCATTTTCATTTCTAATTTTGTTAATTTGGTTCTTCTCTCTTTGTTTCTTAATGAGTCTTGCTAATGGTTTGTCAATTTTGTTTATTTTTTCAAAAAACCAGCTTTTAGCTTTGTTGATTTTTGCTATGGTCTCTTTAGTTTCTTTTGCATTTATTTCTGCCCTGATTTTTAAGTTTCTTTCCTTCTGCTAACCCTGGGGTTCTTCATTTCTTCCTTCTCTAATTGCTTTAGGTGTAGAGTTAGGTTATTTATTTTTTTTTCTTGTTTCTTGATGTAAGCCTGTAATGCTATGAACCTTCCCCTTAGCACTGCTTTTACAGTGTCCCATAGGTTTTGGGTTGTTGTGTTTTCATTTTCATTCATTTCTATACATATTTTGATTTCTTTTTTGATTTCTTCTATGATTTGTTGGTTATTCAGAAGCGTGTTATTTAGCCTCCATATGTTTGAATTTTTAACAATTTTTTTTCCTGTAATTGAGATCTAATCTTACTGCACTGTGGTCAGAAAAGATGACTGGAATGATTTCAATTTTTTTGAATTTTCCAAGACCAGATTTATGGCCCAGGATGTGATCTATTCTGGAGAATGTTCCGTGTGCACTTGAGAAAAAGGTGAAGTTGATTGTTTTGGGGTGAAATGTCCTATAGATATCAATTAGGTCTAGCTGGTCCATTGTGTCATTTAAGGTTTGTGTTTCCTTGTTAATTTTCTGTTTAGTTGATCTATCCATAGTTGTGAGTGGGGTATTAAAGTCTCCCACTATTATTGTGTTACTATTAATTTCCTCTTTCATACTCGTTAGTGTTTGCCGTACATATTGCGGTGCTCCTATGTTGGGTGCATATATATTTATAATTGTTATATCTTCTTCTTGGATTGATCCTTTGATCATTATGTAGTGTCCTTCTTTGTCTCTTTTCACATCCTTTATTTGAAAGTCTATTTTATCTGATATGAGTATTGCGACTCCTGCTTTCTTTTGGTCTCCGTTTGCATGAAATATTTTTTTCCAGCCCTTCACTTTTAGTCTGTATGTGTCTCTTGTTTTGAGGTGGGTCTCTTGTAGACAGCATATATAGGGGTCTTGTTTTTGTATCCATTCAGCCAATCTTTGTCTTTTGGTTGGGGCATTCAACCCATTTACATTTAAGGTAATTATTGATAGGTGTGGTCCCGTTGCCATTTACTTTGTTGTTTTGGGTTCACGTTTATACAACCTTTCTGCATTTCCTGTCTAGAGAAGATCCTTTAGCATTTGTTGAAGAGCTGGTTTGGTGGTGCTGAATTCTCTCAGCTTTTGCTTATCTGTAAAGCTTTTGAATTCTCCTTCATCTGAATGAGATCCTTGCTGGATACAGTAATCTAGGTTGTAGGTTATTCTCTTTCATTACTTTCAGTACGTCCTGCCATTCCCTTCTGGCCTGGAGGGTTTCTATTGATAGATCAGCTGTTATCCTTATGGGAATCCCTTTGTGTGTTATTTGTTGTTTCTCCCTTGCTGCTTTTAATATTTGTTCTTTGTGTTTGATCTTTGTTAATTTGATTAATATGTGTCTTGGGGTGTTTCGCCTTGGGTTTATCCTGTTTGGGACTCTCTGGGTTTCTTGGACTTTGGGTGGCTATTTCCTTCCCCATTTTAGGGAAGTTTTCAGCTATTATCTCCTCAAGTATTTTCTCATGGCCTTTCTTTTTGTCTTCTTCTTCTGGAACTCCTATGATTCGAATGTTGGGGCGTTTCACATTGTCCCAGAGGTCCCTGAGGTTGTCCTCATTTCTTTTGATCCTTTTTTCTTTTTTCCTCTCTGCTTCATTTATTTCCACCATTTTATCTTCTAGCTCACTTATCCTATCTTCTGCCTCCGTTATTCTACTCTTCATTAAGATCTTTTTTATATAGTTCTTCTATGTAGTCTTGCCACCTCTTCTTAATATCTTCTGCTTCTGTTAGGTCCATACCACTTCTGTCCTTTATTGTGCCCATCTTTGCAGGAAATGTTCCCTTGGTATCTAATTTTCTTGAAGAGATCTCTAGTCTTTTTCATTCTATTGTTTTGCTCTATTTCTTTGCATTGATCACTGAGAAAGGCTTTCTTATCTCTCCTTGCTATTCTTTGGAACTCTGCATTCAGATGCGTATGTCTTTCCTTTTCTCCTTTGCCTTTAGCTTCTCTTCTTTTCTCAGCTATTTGTAAAGCCTCCTCAGACAACCATTTTGCCTTTTAGCATTTCTTTTCTTGGGGATGGTCTTGATCACTGCCTTCTGTACAATGTCACAAACCTCCGTCCATAGTTCTTCAGGCACTCTGTCTATCAGCTCTAATCCCCTGAATCTGTTTGTCACTTCTACTGTATAACTGTAGGAGATTTGATTTAGGTAATACCTGAATGGCCTACTGGTTTTCCCTACTTTCTTCTATTTAAGTCTGAATTTGGCAATAAGGAGTTCATGATCTGAGCCGCAGTCAGCTCCGGGTTTTTGCGGTTTTTGCTGACTGTATAGAGCTTCTCCATCTTCGGCTACAAAGAATATAATCAATCTGATTTCGGTGTTGACCATCTGGTGATGTCCATGTGTATAGTCATCTCTTGTGTTGTGTGTTGTTAGAAGAGGGTGTTTGCCATGACCAGTGCGTTCTCTTGGCAAAACTCCATCAGCCTTTGCCCTGCTTCATTTTGTACTCCAAGGCCAAACTTGCCTGTTACTCCAGGTATCTCTTGACTTCCTACTTTTGCATTCCAGTCCCCTATGATGAAAAGGACATCTTTCTTGGTGTTATTCTAGAAGGTCTTGTAAGTCTTCCTAGAACTGGTTCAGCTTCTTCAGCATTAGTGGTTGGGGCCTAGACTTGGATTACTGTGATATTCAATGGTTTGCCTTGGAAACGAACAGAGATCATTCTGTCATTTTTGAGATTGCACTGAAGTAATGCGTTTCGGACTTTTTTGTTGACTATAAGGGCTACTCCATTTATTCTAAGGGATTCTTGCCCACAGTAATAGATATGATGGTCATCTGAGTTAAATTCATCCATTTGAGTCCATTTTAGTTCACTGATTCCTAAGGTGTCGACGTTCACTCTTGCCATCTCCTGTTTGACCACTTCCAATTTACCTTGATTTATGGGCCTAACATTCCAGGTTAGGACAATATTGCAATATTGTTCTTTATAGCATTGGACTTTACTTCCATCACCAGTCACATCTACAACTGGGCATTGTTTTTGCTTTGGTTCCATCTCTTCTTTCTGGAGTTATTTCTCCACTCTTCTCCAGTAGCATATTCAGCACCTCCTGACCTGGGGATTTTATCTTTCAGTGTCATATCTTTTTGCTTTTTCATACTGTTCATGGGGTTCTCAAGACAAGAATACTGAAGTGGTTTGCCATTCCCTTCTCCAGTTGACCACATTTTGTCATATATTTTGTAAAAAGGACCCATATGTGATTATAAACAAGACTGGAAAGCAAAATATCAAAACGTTAATAATGGTTATCTCTGGATGGTTATATTGTGAATGATTTTTCTTTTCTTTTTTTTGAACTGACTTTTACCATAGATGTTTTATTATAAGATTCTTTTATTTTTATAATAGGAAAAATATAATTTTGTGTTTAAAAAAAAACTTTAATAAATGTTAGCCTAAATTGATCATGGGAAGAAAAGAACTTGGGGGGAAGAGACTAGATTAATGCCTACTACAGATCCTGACACACACAAGGTGTTTAACAAATGTTCCCATGACTCTGCACCTGAGCTCTGGGTCCTATTTCTGGATACAAAAATGACCAGGAAAGCAGACCTCAGTGACAGACCTGGATCTGAACCTTAGAATTGCCACTTCCTGGCCGTGTGACCTTCAGAGAATGACAGCTTTTGTGAGCCTCAGTTTCCTTATCTGTAAATTGGGGAGGGAGAGGTACTAATACCTCCTTCACAGAATTTCCAAGAGGGTCTAATGAAATATCACCAAAAATTACCTAGTTCAGTGTTGGTATCTCGTAAGTGCTCAATAAATGGCGGCTAGCATTACTGACTTTGCACAAGGCCCAGGTCCTCTCGGGCTCCCAGTTCTTTCTTAGTCAATTGAACATGGTCACCTCAGGATGTGTGAGGGGTGTCAGACAGAGTATCAGGAAATCTCTTGTAAGGTCGTCTTACTTCTCAAAAACCTCTCACCTCACCCTCAACACAAGGACTCTGTTACTTTTTAAAGCTTCCAGCACCAGAAGAGGGAAGCCACTCTGGGGTGCTGTTACTGGGGGGAGCTAACAGGTTTTTGTCTCCACCCAGGTGCTGAGCATGGGGAACCTGACATTTTGAAAGATGAGCTTCAACTCTATGAAGGTAATTGTTTGGGGTGAAACAGTGGCTTTGGGCGGAACAGAATAAAGGAAACGACACGAAGGCTTAGGGCTTTGTTGGGAGGAAACATGGTGATGAGGGTATTTCATGAGCTGAAAGTTGTGGGTGGGTATATGAGATGTGGCAAGGTGAGTGGTTACAACGTGGGCAGCTGGAGGTGGGCACAGGCGTTTTCTACCATAGTCAGACTGTGCCAGAGTATATTCTGATCTATAGCCCCGACTTTCAGGGTGACTGTCACCAGTTACCTAACCTTTTTGGATCTCAGCTTTCCAACCAGCAAGATGGAGCTTGATCAGTACCCTCTGTCTTGGAATACTGGGTTGTTTAAGCATGCATGGGAAAATTAAGGACCTGATCCCTACAACACTTACATTATAGACTAAAATTGTCTCTAAGGATTGTCACTTTTACAGCAAGCAGATGTAAATATCATGCCACTTTGCTTGGTAGCACTGTGATGAGTTGGAGGAATTTGTAGGAATGAACTAGTTTACCAGAAAGCCTCACAAATGCACCCTGCCAGATAAGGAAGTCTGTTTTAACTTTGTTTAATCCAGCAGTTCCATAATCTGCGTGGTCTCCTAACTCCTGATAATAACCCAAGGAATACAACAGGAAACATAGACATTCAAAGAAATGTAAATGAGACGTCTTAGTGTTCTGCATCAAGCTATTACCAGTGGTTGCCACTGGGTGGCGGCATTGTACTTAACTGTCATACCATCTTCTTTGAGTTTTCTGATTTTTTCTTTTTAACAAAAACAGGCATTATCCGATTTAGGAAAAAAATGTCTCTAACTGCTCAGGTCATGCAAGAAAGTTTTCACTGGATGTAAAATGAGAAACTGTTTTTTCTCATTTTACACCGGAGAAGGCAATGGCACCCTACTCCAGTACTCTTGCCTGGAAAATCCCATGATGGAGGAGCCTGGTAGGCTGCAGTCCATCGGGTTGCTATGAGTCGAACAGGACTGAGTGGCTTCACTTTCACTTTTCACTTTCATGCATTGGAGAAGAAAATGGCAACCCACTCCAGAGTTCTTGCCTTGAGAATCCCAGGGCTGGGGGAGCCTGGTGGGCTGCCGTCTATGGGGTCGCACAGGGTCGGACACAACTGAAGTGACTTAGCAGCATACACACACACACACACACACACATATTTTAAATGTTTTTTTCTCTTCAAAAAGTAAGTCATATTCACTGTCGAAAACATAAATATCATCATGTATTTGAGAGTTAATTCCTCCGAGTAATGAATTGCCCCCGTGACATTGGCAGTACTTGGTAATTACACTATGGGGGTCGCATTTCATGCTGTCCTTGGTTGCCCTCTGTCCCCTCGGTGCCGGCCTCTCTCTGATCACTTGCAGACAGTGGTTCCTGTTTGCACATCAGCCCTGAAGACAGTCAGCATCCTGGATGTTTGTTGCCATGAGCTGAGTGCTCCTTCCAGGTGTTTGTGTCCTGAGGCTGACCTGGAGGAGGGAAGTGTACAGAGTGGGGGCTCCTGCCTGAGGGGAGGAAGATGAGAGGCGAGGAGAGAAGTCACTGGGGATAGGAGAGGCCCCAAGAACCAGAGGTGGAGGGCCGCCCAGGCCAGATTAAAGAGAAGGCTGCAGGTCAGCCCAGGAACAGGGCTCGACTCATCCTGGGCAGCCCCGACAAAGAGTTTGACACTGTAGTTGGGGTCCAGGGCCCCCAGCATACAACCCAGCTTGGCTTGTAAACTCTGGGCCTGATGAGGCTGGAGGCGCAGGCCTAAGTGTCCTCACCTGTGTCAGGAGAGCAATGAACAGGCCCAAATTGCAAACTGGTGGCCTGTGTGTGGAGATGTGTTTTATCCAGATCCCAGCGTGTCTTTATTATTATTCTTAATGGTGCGTCCATACTCAGTTGTGTCCGACTCTTTGTGGCCCCATGGACTGTAGCTCACCAGGCTCCTCTCTCCATGGGATTTTCCAGGCAGGAATACTGGAGTGGGTTGCCATGCCCTCCTCCAGGGGATCTTCCTGACCCAGGGATGGAACCCACGTCTCCTGCATCTCCTGCATTGTCAGGCGGATTCTTTACCACTGAGCCACCTGGCAACCCCTGTTATTCTTAATATATTTCATCAATTCAATTCTGCGACTAATAGTTTTTCACATCTGGACATCTGTGAAATCGGGGTCCATCTTAAATTCACTGGCAACCCACAGTTATAATTGGCTATAGTTTTCCTTCCGTAAAATGACGTCATTCTCACAAACCATGACATTTTTGGCTGGATGGAATGTGAGTTGCCAACTTTTTGACAGTCCAGAAGTTTGTGTGAAAGCCTGAATTTCTAGCCTCTCGTGGGAGGTTAGAAGACCTGTAATGCGGGGCAGGTGTTCCTGCGGCAGCTCTCAGGGCTGCTGCGTGGCCCCGGTCCCTTTAGATGGAAAAGGAGCCCGCCAGTTTGCTCCAGCGCGCCCTGCACATCACTGGAAAGCCTCTGGGTGAGAGAGTTCCACCTTCCCCGGGGCGTAACTTCTTACCCCCCAGAGCACACAAGTATACAATCACTGATTTCTGTTCTGTGCAGGTGCCCCCAGGGACATGGTGCCTTCAGGAGAATCAGGTGAGTGTCTCTTAGGGGCGGGGGGTCATCGGTGCTGGTGTTGATGAGGTCTGGACATCATCTTTCCCCCGAGACAGCCAGCTGCTGTCAGATGCATGACTGCGAAAGATGGGACCCCATGTCCACTCTGGGCAGGGGCTCCGACCTGGGCTCAGCAGACTGGCAGGGCTGGCTGTGGTATGAGGGGGGCCAGGGGAGGTGAGAAAGGGGGTCCAGGCAAGAGCAAAGGGATTACTGATAACAGTCTATAGGTAGAAAGATCCCCTGGGGACTGGAGAATCTGACAGGGGCATTTTCAGAGGTCACCTGTGACATCTGTTAAGGACCTAAGCTGGCCTGGGCACTAATGTTGAGTTTCTAATTTCCAGGACTCCGAAGGAGAGGCTCTACTCCCACGAGTGGTAAATACGCAGGTAGCGGGAGGTGGCCTGGATTCCAAGGCCTGGGACGGACTACAGACAGCCTGGGAGGTGGGAGTGGGAGTCGATTCCAGCAGCGATGCCATTACCACCCAGGCTGTCATGTGACCCAGAAAAGGGGCCTCCGGGCTCGGGGGCGTGGAGCAGAACAGACTCAGGCCTGTGGAGGAGGAGGGCGTCAGTGGGGGTCCAAGGACAGTCGCCCCACCTTCCAGCTTTGCCCTGACCACCCTGAAGTGAGCGCCCTCTGACCCAGGAACTAGAACCCGGGAGAGCCCTTCTCAGTGAGGCCTCTTCAGAGAGGATCCCCCGAGTTGTTCCATTAAACACTCATCTCTCTCTTGTTCCCAAGGAGAAGTGGAGGCCTCTCAGCTAAGAAGACTGAATATAAAGAAGGACGGTAAGGAAATTGAGGTTCTAGGGCTGCTGCCGCTGTCTGATTCCAATTTCTCTGGGGAGGAAGTCAGCTGGTGGCCTGGAACAAAAATAATCACAGCCCACCTCTGTCACCGGCCTTGCAGTTCACAAACTCCTCAGCTTGGAATCACCTTGAGAGGGTAGTCCAGTGATGCCCATTTTGCAGATATGGAGACTGAGGCTCAGGGTCAGCTAGTGAGGGGCATGACTTGGGCTTGGGCCCCGGCAGTGTGCTCTTTCTGTTGGACACAGAGTCACCAGGATGAGAACTGCCCTCCAGGCCTTACAGCCATGATGGGGAGCAGTGACTGGGTGGGCTGGACTCTAGGGAAGGAGTTATGAGACCTGGCGGGACCTTCTCAGCTATAGGCCTGCAATCATGGGGGTCTCAAGGAGAAGGGTGAGGGTAGGAAGGGAGACCATGGTTTTATTTTCGGCCACGCTGGCAGCACAAGGGCTCTTATTTCCCCAACCAGGGATCAAACCCAAGCTCCCTGCAGAGGAAGCTCGGAGTCTTAACCACTGGGCTGCCAGGGAAGACCCTGGAACAGCGAATAAAGCTCCCTTTGAGCAGAGATAAGAATACTTTCAGTTAATTAAGAAGAGAAAGAGGGAAACAGTAACCCCGCCTCTGCCTTGACAGATGAGTTTTTCCATTTCATCCTCCTCTGCTTTGCCATTGGGGCCGTGCTGGTGTGTTATCACTATTACACAGGTGAGTGGGGGGTGCGGCGTGGGAATCGGGGGCGGGGGTCTGGATCTGCAGGCTGATCATTCTCTCCCTTGCTACCCCTGCAGACTGGTTCATGTCCCTTGGGGTCGGCCTGCTCACGTTTGCCTCCCTGGAGACTGTTGGCATCTACTTCGGCCTGGGTAAGGCCCCATCACAGGCAGAGTCTGGTGTGGGGGCAGTGGCTGGGCCGGCCCCTCACAGAGGCTCGCCAAGGGCCGGAAAAGCCATGACCTAAATATTTTGTAAAGATTTCTTTATGATCGTGTTTGCTTCCTGACCTACCGCTCTCAAGGTCAATGAGAGGTCGTTGGCACCACCCCATGGAAAAAAATGGGCAGCTCCATGAAAATACAACAGAAACAGTTGAAAGTGGCAAACAAACAGAATTAGCCAGATACTGAAAACAAGGCAGTTAATGGAGTGGGGTGCTGAATTCGCCTCATTTCCTGGCATTGTTACTGCTGGTCAGGGTTGTTTTCAATAATAATAACTCAGGCCTATTATCTAAGCTTAGCCTGCTGCCTGAAATTCCATCAGAGCTTTGTTTGCATGGGTGAGGCCTTTGTCCAAGAGTGGGCAGCGGGAGGTCTGCCCCTGGGGTCCCTGAAGGGGGCACAGGGCACCATCACCTTTCTCTCTGTTTCTGGCAGTGTACCGAATACACAGCGTGCTGCACGGCTTCATCCCCTTCTTCCAGAAGTTTCGGCTGATAGGTAACATTCACTTTCTCCCTCTGCTCACTTTGTCTCTCCCCGCTGGGGTCTTCTGTTGCAAATGAGCCTTAGCATGTAGGAAAGAGGCAGAGCCTGGAGGTGAGGGCCTGGGTTCAAGGCCTGTGGCTGTTGCTGCTGTCCTTCAGCCGCTCAGGCGTGTCCAACTCTTCACCACCCCATGGACTGCAGCACGCCAGGCTTCCCTGCCCCTCACCATCTCCCAGAGTTTGCTCAAGTTCATGTCCATGTTCAAGTCCTACCTCCTCCAATCTCCTATTTCTGGGGAGCCTCTTTTAGCCTCAGTTTCCTCAGCTGGAAAAATGGGTGTCATCATACCTACAGCACAAAGGTGTTGTGAACATCAAGTGAGGAATAGATGCAAAAGTCCTTCGGTGTGAACCACTGTGGAAAAGTACAGGGGCCCTGGGTATTCCTCATTTGCTCAGAGAACTTTGAGCCTCTCCAAATGGTATCTTCTCTGTGATTTTATTTGCTTAACAGCAACTCGGGTTGGGAGTGGGTTTTAGTTCTCCTACACTTGACCGTTGAGGAAACTGAGGCTTAGAGAGGTAGAGTGACTAGGACAGAATCACACAGCTAGAATGGTTGGACAGGGCTAGAGGAGATCCTTTTTCTTGACCAGCAGTTCTGTGCCTACCATTACATCGGAAACTGACTGGCCAGGAGCTGTGTGTCTCTAGGTCGGAGACTTCCATCTCCTTTAATCTCTCTGATGCTAAAGGGGACACTAGCTGTAATGGCTGTGGGTCATGACTGCCTCATGTCAGCTGTTAGGGGCATTTGCGCCTCTGGGGTAACAGTGGGGAGGAGGCCTGGCTGCCTTCGGAATCCCATGCCATCCTGCGGGCTTTTCCTTCCAGGCGTCAGGAAGACTGACTGAGGCCAGGCCCCGGTGTGACCACCACCGCATCCTCTCCACCCACGAGGACAGAGTGGCATCCTGGGAGACACGCGGGCGGGCCACGCTAGAGCAATAAAGACAGCACTTTGCCTTCCATGTGGTGTGGACGTTGGCACCAGTGGGCTGAGGTGTCCCTCGGGCAGCGTCAGCATGAAACCCAGATGCCAGGATGATGGCAGGAGCGGGGAGGGTGCGGGCCTGTGCCCTTCACGGGGGCCTGGATCAGCAGGGGGATCCTGGGACATGACTCCTGTCTGGAGACAGTAGGAGCCCCTGCGCCCTGCAAGCTGTCATCTGTCTGGGCTTGTGATTTCTCTCAAGTACCCAGGCCATCCTGGCCCACTGCTCTGAGGCCAGGGAGCACCATGTTGGGCCCCTGGGGTGACCCTAATACAGGTGAGATGTTGGGGGACTAAAGCCACAGCATCAGGCGTCTTCCCTTGGCTCATCCAGGGCCAGCCCTGCTACCCTTGGACTCAATCAAGATTCAAATAGACTCTCTCTTCCCTAGACTACAAAGAGTCAGCTAAGTATTCCTTTGGGTTTCTCCAGTGTGAGAATACATTTGGGGTCTTCTCTGACCCCATTGAGTCAGAGGGTTACCTTTTCCCACTGAACAAACTCTAAAAGGGAATAAATGCAAAAAGCCTGTCATTTTAGGTCCAAGACTTCAATTGCACAGGTTTGGAATAGGAGACAGGGTTTTGCAAATGTTCTTGTGAAAAAAGATCTAGAGCTGTTAGGTATTCTTAGCTCAGTAAATACCAAAGAAGTGAGATAAGAGCACCAAAAAATCCATGGTAAACTCGGTTTCATTAATCAAGGTGTAGAGTCTAGATTGGAGGAGGTGAGTATGTTCTCTCGGGCACAGGCAGGCCACACCGATAGGATGTGTTCTAGACTCACATGTCAAGGGTGACGGTGACAAACTAGAGAAGACACAGAAGAAGAAACCACAGTGTGGATATAAAGAACAATCAGAGAACCGAGGACGCTTCAACTTGCAGAAGAGAAAAATGCGGACCTTCTCTGAGCTCATAGACCCTGAAGGACACTTTCTCAAGTGCTTCCGCAGGTCCCGGTCCACTGTGTTGGTTGAATTTTCACGACAGCCTTGAGATATGTGCATCCCCCTCTTTCTGCAGGTGGAGAAACAGACTCACGGACATGGAATAACTTGTCAGGTTCCCGCAGCAAGTCAGGGGCAGAGTGTGAGTGGGCCCCAGGCCTGTGTTCTCCTGCTGCCAGGCTGCCCTACAGAGCTCGGCAGGCCAGTCCCCACGGCAGGCAGAGCATCCCTGAGGCAGCTGCAGTTTTTCCCGGTATTTCTCAGCTTTGGGATTTCTCAGAGTTACAGAATATTTTTATCAAGTGAGAAAAGGAGGGCTACCAACTCCTTACTTTGCCCATTAAATTAAAAAAAAACAAAACAAAACGGGGCTGCCCTGGAGGCTCAGTGGTAAAGAGTCTGCCTGCCCATCAGCGTAGGAGATCCAGTTCGAGCCCTGATCCCGGAAGATCCCGTTTGCCTTGGAGCAGCTCAGCCCATGTGCCACAACCATCAAGCCTGCGCCCTAGAGGCTGTGCTCCGCAAGAGAAGCCCCCTCAGTTAGAAGCCCACCCCCGCAACTGGAGAGTAGCCCCTGCTCACAGCGACTAGGGAAAAGCCTGAGCAGCAACAAAGACCCAGCACAGTCAATAAATAGATAAAATTATTTTTAAAAAATAACAAAACAAAACAAAAAAATCAACTCTCAGCATTGTTTTATAACAGAAAGGATAGTAGTCCCAAATCAAAAAAGCAGGGACTTATCATCAGAAACAAAATGAGCCTTAAAATGAAAAAAAAAGTGAAGCTTTATGAACATCTTACTGGATATCCTTTGCCCTCCAATGACTGTGGTCTGGTGAAAATCTTTTGGAAATTGTGAGACTAGAGAATTCTTCAGGACTTGTACATTTTCTCATTTCTGGGATTTTCCAATTCAACTCCTACACCTCAAGGGAAGAAAGCCTTGCTGCCTCCCAGAGCACCTTGTCCTGCAAGAATTTTCCTGCTCTGTTCTAAGAGGCCTCTCTCAGTGAAACTTAAGGCCTTATTTCAGGAGAATAGTGACCCACAAGTAGGGAACGTTCCTGATAGTCACGGCTGTGTTCTCTCAACACTCAGCTCTCAGCTCAGCCCTGACAGCGTCACCTGGGGCCCAGCTCTCCGGCCATGTTCCTTCTTTCCAAGTTTGTTCGGGCTGTTCTGGGTCTCTTGCATTTCCACACAAGCTTTAGGATCAATTTGTCAATTTCTGCCAAGAAGCCGGTGGGAACTCTGCTGGGATCACTTTGCACCTGCAGATCAGTTTGAAGAGGATTATGCTTCTTTTTTGGGGGGGTGGGCTTCGCAGATGGCGCTAGTGGTAAAGAACCTACCTGCCAATGCAGGAGACCTATATTCTTGCCTAGAGAGTCCCGTGGACAGGGGAACCTGGAGGGTTACAGTGCGTGGTGTCGCAGAGTCAGACACGACTGAAGTGTCTTAGCACCCTTGCTTCTTTTTAGTGATATATTACTTTTAAAAAAAAATATATTTTGTTTGAAAAAAATATCTCCCCGAATCCCAGAACTAAAATGAACCACAGATGGTATTTTGGTGTGTTTCCTGTGAGCCTTTTTAGTGCATGAGTTCATTTGTTTTGATTTCAGGCCTTTTATTCTCTCATACATAATAAGCATTTTTCCGTTACTACATACTCTCCATAAGCATCATTTCCAGCCACTGGGCATTTCATACTTTACAGAATAATCTCTCTATATTTAGGTGATAGTATCAGCAGCTAGCCTTTGCTCAGTACTTGTTACGTTTCATTTCATCCTTACCATCCTGACGTCATTTCATCCTCGTCACTATTCTGAGAGGTAGCGCCTGCCCATGATCCCCATTGTACAGATGGGAAAACTAAGACACGGAACGTTGGCTTCTGAGGTTTAGATTTCAACCTCTTGTGTATAACTCACTTTCCTCAAAAGGGAGCCTGGAGTGCGCCAATAAGATATTTATCAAATAGACAAGCAGGACGCACGGTTTCACGGCAGAAGCATGAACCTGCTGACTGGCGGGCAGGGTGGTTGAGCCTTCCTTGTCCCGACCCCAGTTTCCCCGTCTGTACAGTGGGGCTCACAGTAGCAGCCACGTCACGGTGTGCAGCGACGGGTACGTGAGATCACCATGTTTCTGACACAGAGTAAAGGTACTTGATTTGGGCGGAAGCGGGGGGCACATCAGAGCCCTCAGGGGCAAGCAGAGTCAGCCCGGAGGAGAGAAACGGGGCACATGGGGACGTCCCTAGTGGTCCAGTGGCTTAGAGTCCACGCTCCCAGGGCAGGGGGCCCAGGTTCCCACAAGCCGCAACTAAGAGTTCACGCGCTGCAACTAAAAGATCCTACATGATGCAACTAAGACTCCGCACAGCCAAATAAATACTTAAAAAAATAAAAATGAAAGAAAAACGGGGAGCATGGGAGAGAGGGGCCAAGGGAGCTGACCAAAGTGAGCAGCAACTGTCCAGTTTTGCCATACGAAGTCTCTAGAGTAGTCAAGGGTAGGGGTGGGGGGAGAGAGGTTAAAGGGTTAGGGTTTAATAGAGAATTTTAGTTTGGGAAGATGAGAAAGTTCTGGAGCTGGTGACAGTTGCAAAACAGTAAGAATGTACTTTATGCCACTGAATGGTACACTTAAGCATAGTCAAGATGGTGCGTTTTATGTTGTGTGTATTTTACCACAATTAAAAATTTTTTCCAGTTATTTGTGGTCAAACAAATCTGGATCCTGGGACTTCCCTGGTGGTCCAGTGGTTAAGACTCCTCCTTCCAGTGCAGGAGGCCCGGGTCCGATCTCTGGTCAGGGAACTAAGCTCCCACGTGCAGCAACTAGAGAACATTGCTTCATGCGGCAGTGAAGTCTGCACAAACAACAACAGTGGATCCCATGTGCAGGCCGTGGACGGTGGGGAGCTCTCCAGAGCATGAGCTGGGAGCTGGAGGAGGTGCACACAGAATGGGAGAGAAAGCCAGAGCAAAGAGAAGGCCATAGTCATTTCTCTTCATCTTTCCAGAGTTTGGCAGCCTGACTGCTTTGTGAGGATGTGGGTTTGACCTCCTGCTGGTAACCTTGGCCTTTCTGGGCCCAGTGGTCAAAGGAGGGTCTCAGGTGGGTCAAGTTGTAGGAGCCCCTTGTGCCCTGGGAGAGAAAGCCCCCCACCTCCAGATCTCAGCGGAGGGTCTCCCTGCCCTGGTGCACTGCCTCTCTGGGGCACGGCCCCGGGAACTCCTCACTGCCTCTCTGCCTGGCTAGGGCTCAAGGCCAGTGCCAGCGGGGTCTGGTTACACCTCAGGCCTCAGGCAGATTCCAGGAGCCCCAGTCCAACAAGTGGTCTAAAAATAGAGCCCTGAATCCTGAGTCCAGGAAGGCAGGGTTGCAATGTAGGGTGGGCAAGAAGGGCTTGGGTGGGGGGCAGGGCAGGAGGGAGCTTCTGTCTCTGGTTGCCTTGGACACCGTGCGCTGGGTTTCTGCCGTGACCACAGTGGAGGGAGGACATGGGTATGAGAGTATTTCGAGGTCATCCAAGCCAGTTTGCCTTGGGAGGAAAGGTGAGAAGTCCAGCCGAGCTGGGCTTGATGTCTCCTTCTCCTGACAGCCCCGGGGAATCCCCCTCTGTCTACTCCAGAGGAGCCAGGCAGGACCAGAGATGGAGGCAGGGATTCTACTGACAGCTTGGGAACCTGGGGGAAGCGCTTGATGTGGGGACCGGGCTGTGCGGGGAAGGTGAAGGGAAGGGCTTTGCAGGCAGAGGGCCCAGGGTGGGCAAGGGCGGGGAGGAGTGGAAGGATAGCATGTCTGGGGGCAACAGGGGTCAGCCCAGCGTGGCTGAGTAGGCATGAGGATTGGTGGGCAAGACAGCACACAAGGGCAGGTGGCCTCCTCTCCCCTAAAGGACCTGGGACTTAAGCCTGAGGACACTGCGGAGCCGTGGAAGGTGTTTGAGCAAAGGAGAGGCATGGAGATTGCCTTTTAGAAAGATCACTCTGGCGGCCCCTTGGGGGCCATGAGAATGAACGTGACCTCCAACTACAGGGAATGTAGTTGACCAAGGGCTACTGTGCTCTGGGATTGCACTGAGGCTGTGCTTCCCGCGGGGTGCTCCCAGCCATTGACTCAGAGACATACTAAACAGGCCCTTTCCTAGGATACACGGGACTCCTCTGACAGCTGACTGGCTTGAGGACTCCCCGACACCCGCCGAACCTTCCTTAGACTACCCAGCAGATGAAACCCTTCCACCTGACCCGCTTTCCTTGTCTTCTTCCCCTGGAGCTTGATTTGCATCATCCCAGCCTGCCACTCTCTCCCCGTTTTCTTTCCCATGGATGTTAGGGAAGGAAGTTTTTTATTTCATCTCATCCTGTGCTAGCTTCTCAGAGGGCCCCGACTAGGGGTGAAACTACAGGCGGAGCCACAGGAACAGAGAAGAAGGGCAGTCCTGGGGACATTTCCCCAGGGCTGGAATTCTTTACACAAAGCCGGGCAATCCTCTGTGTCCACACTGGTCTCCCCAGCTAGGCTCTGAGTCTGTTCAAAATAAATAAATGAAGGAGTCACTGAGTGGATGAATGAATGAAGGGGGAAAGTTAAGTCTAGAATGATCCCAGAACTCCATGTTGGGTCACTTGGTTGTAGCCAGTATTTTTGCTATTTGCATGGTATTTTTTCTATCACTGAATTTTCCTTTGAAGAATAAACTTGCACTCTTTTTGTGCATCAGAGGAAACTCTCAGGAATGAAAAGACAGGAACTTCCCTGGAGGTCCAGTGGTTAAGAACGTGCCTTTCAACACAGAGGACATGGGTTTGATATCTGGTCGGGGAACAAAGATCCCACGTGACTCGGGGCAACCAAGTTCATGCTCTGCAACTAGATGGTCAGTACTCTGCAAGGAGAGATCTCACGTGACGCGGCAAAAATCACAACTAAGACCCGACACAGCTAAATAAATATTTTTTAAAAACTGAAAAGAAAACCCATAGAAGGACAGAAAGTTTTTGCAAGTCATACATCCAATAAGGGTTTAACATCCAGAATATATTAAAAGCAAATAAACTCTTACAACTCAACAGCAACAAAACAAACCACCGAATTAAAAAATGAGATGGAGAAAAGGACAACAGAATCAAAAGGACATTTCTCCAAAGAAGATATTTTTTAAATGGCCAGCAAGTACAAGAAAGCAGGTTTTTGGTGCATTGGATGAGGCTCACTCACTTTGGGGAGGACAATTTGCTTTGCTCAATATTGTTAGTCATTAAGGAAACAAAAATCAAAACCACAATGAGATACCACTTGGCACCTCTTAGAATGGCTATTACGTTAAAAAAAAAAAAAAAAAGGAAATAACAAGTATTGGTGAGGCTATGGAGAAACTGAAACCCTTGTGTGCTATTGGTAGAAATAAAAAAAAAAAAATGGAGCAACCACTATGGAAAACAGTTTATCAGTTTTTCAAAAAGTTAAACATAGAACCCGACTATCCCACTCCTAGATCCATATTCAAAAGAATTGAAAACAGGGGCTCAGACAGGTATTTACACACTCGTGTTCACAGCAGCATTATTCATAGCAGCTAATACGTGGAAAGAACCTAAGTGTCCATCCATCAGCAGGTGAGTGAATGCATACACAAAGTATACTCTGCACACTCAACGGAATATCTTATTCGTTCAGCCACAAAAAGGAATGAAACTCTGACATCTGCTACAACATGGATGGACCCTAAGGACACTGTGTCAAGTGAAATAAACCAGTCAGAAAAGGACAAATATTGTCTAAGATATGAGATCCACTTATAGGAGACACTCGAATAGGCAAATTCATAGAGACAGAAAGTATAAATAGAAGTTACCAGAGGCTGGGAGAAGGTGAGAGAGGAGGTAATTGCATAATGGGGACAGAGTTTGTTTAGAGTGATGAGAAAGTTCTGGAAACGGATAGTGGTGATGGTTATAGGACACTGTGAATTTACAAATGCTACTGAATTATACACTTAAAATGGTTAAGTGGTAAATTTTATGTTACACACACACACACACACACATATCATTAGTCATTAGGGAAAGGAAAAAAATCAAAACCACAAGGAGGTACCACTTTTTCATGGTACATTGCTCAGTCGCTTGGTTGTATCCGATTCTTTTTGATCCCACAGGCTGCAGCATACCAGGCTTCCCTGTCCTTCACTATCTCCTAGAGTTTGCTCAAACTCATATGATGATACTATCTAACCATCTCGTATTCTGTGCACCTCAGTCCTCCCCACTAAAACACCTGCCCTTAATGGATTCTGGGGGTGGCTCTTAATCCCCCCCACTTGCTCTGGTGGTGGGTTCTGAGGGGCTTTAGCTAGCTGGCACATCCTCGCTGCTGGCTCAGGGCTGGGCCTATGGCAGAGACACTAGTTGCTCCCTGGGATCTTTTCTCCTTTTCTGGGTCTCTCTGACACAGCAGCCAAGGCTGGTCACTGACTAATCCAGGCTCAGCACTCAACAGAACCCACAGTCACCAGGTGGCGAGTCTCCCCAGAGGGACCCCAAACACCTCTCCCTTCCGTGTGTTACCCCCATCCACCACGGGGTGGGCGGCGGTGCCTATTTCCTCAACCCCTGACTCTCGGCTGGAATTGTGACTTATCTTGACCAACGGAATGTAACACAAGTGATAAGTGACTATCCCAGGCCAAATCTTTAAGAGGCCTGGCAGCTTCTGCTTTTCTTCCTGGAATTCAGACAGAAATCTGACTGTCTTAAACCCTCCTTGCAGTGATAAAGCCCAAGCTGGCTGTGCTGGGAAGCCAGGCAGAGAGAGGTCTGATCAGTCCCAAGTTTGGCAGCCACCCCAGCTGAGGCACCAGACAGGCAAGTGAAAAAGCATCTCTGACTTTCCAGCCCCAGCAGATGCCATATGAAGCAGAAGAATCACCCAGCGCAGCTCAGACCATCTTGAAAAATGATGAACACAATAAATTGTTGTGTTTTAAGCTGCCAAGTTTGCAATGGTTTGTTACACTGCAGCAGATCATTGAAACAGAGATCTGTGCTGGATATATTAGCTAGCGTTCTCCAGGGGAACAGAACCAGTAGGAGACACCCAAATACCTTTATTTATTATAAAAGAATTGGTTCATGTGATTATGGGGGTGGTGAAGTCCCATGATGTGCAGTCTGCAAGCTGGAGCCTCTGGAGAGCCCCAGAGATTGAACCCGTGTCTTCTGCATCGACAGGCAGATTTTTGTTGTTGTAGTTTTTAACCACTGAACCACCAAGGAAGCCCCAATCTTGGGATTTAAAATGATGCTTTGGAAGAAGTTTATGAACTAAGTTCCCACTTCTCCATTCTTCGGCCATTAAAGAAAGCTTGTGCTGTTCCAGTCTTAAGAAGAAATAACATAAAATAAAAATAAAAGATGCTTTGGAACCCAGTATCACTTCTGTGATATTCCTGCCTAAATGCATAAGCTGAATTTTGTCATGAAGAAATATCTAATAAACCCAGATCAAGGGACATTTTACAAAACAACTGATCCAGACCCTTCAAAAGCATCAATGTCATAATACAGAGACAGAGGAGTTGTTACAGATGAATGGAGGCTAAAGAGATATCATAAATGAATGTAAACACAATCTTGAATTTTCTTCAGTTACGGAGGACATGATTGTGACCATTAGCAAAATCTGAGTAAGGTCTGTAGATAAAACATTATTAATGTGTCACTACTAAGACGCTATTAACATATTGGTATTCGTTTCCTGGTTTTGATCATTTTACTGCAGTTACATAGGTTTTTAGCAAACATGGACTGAAGGACTGAAGGGTTTAGGGTAACGAGGCATCATGTCTGCAGTCTGCTTTGAAAAAGCAGAAAAGTTATTCACCAGAGACTAGTGCTTAGTGTCTGACTCTTTGTGACCCTTTGGACTGTAGCCTGCCAGGCTCCTCTGTCCTTGGGATATTTTTATGAGAGAAGGATAAAATAAATGTGGTAATATGTTAACATTTGGAAATCTGGTGAAAGGGATTTAGGAGTTTTTGGTTCTATATTAGCAACTTTTCTCTAAGTCTGAAATTATGTCAACATAAAAAGTTTATTAAAAATCTGTTTATCTGAGATCACAGCTGCAGAGACTGGCCAGTTGCAGGAACTACAGGTTTCTGCTACAAACACAGGCAACCGAAAAGAAAATGGATTAAAAAATTTGATGAGACTCCAAATAAGAAATCCAGTTGGCCAATAAACATACGCAAATGTGCTTGATCTCATTAATTATCAGGAAGTACAGACTAAAATGACAATGAGATACCACTACACATTCATCAGACTGGAAAAATTCGTCTGACAGTATCGACTGTAGCCCTGTAGAACGCTGGGAACAAACATCTGATGCCAGGTGGGAATGTACGCTTATTTGTTCAACCACTCCAGGAAACTGTTTAACATTACCTAATAAAGTCAGAGATGCACATTGAGATGTATAACCTGTTCACAGCAGCACCGTTCAAAATAGTCCCAGGGTAGAAATAGCCCATTGTCCATCAACAGGAGAATAGATAAACTGGAGCAAGTCACACGGTAGAATGTTACCCAGCAAGGAGAATGAATGTACTTCTGCTGTGTGCAACACACAGATGAAAACTTACAAACATAGTTTTGAGTAAAACCATATGGTTTTATTTAGATAAAGTCCCCACACAGATAAGCCCCAGTGCTCTGTTGTTTCAGGTACATGGACAGGTAATAGAACCATGAAAGTGAAAGTCGCTCAGTCCCGTCCAACTGTGCGATCCCATGGACTGTAGCCCTGCCAGGTTCCTCTGTCCATGGAATTCTCCAGGCCAGAACACTGGCGTGAGTAGCTGTTTCCTTCTCCAGGGGACCTTCGCAACACAGGGATCGAACCCAGGTCTCCCGAATTGCGGGCAGATTCTTTACCGTCTGAGCCACCAGGGAAGCCCAGTAGTGAAACCATGAAGGAAAGTGAAAAAGAGATTGATTAAGCATTGGGAGGGGTTTTTGTCTGTAGAAGGAGGAGTGTGATGGGGAAGGGTTATTTTAATGTGTCCGAGGTGCTGTTAATGCTGTTTATTTACCGAGGTGGAGGCTACACTTTATCAAGCTGTGACTATATCTTGGATACTTTTCTGCATATTATATTGCACAATAAAAATTACTGAAATCAAGTATGAAAAAAAAAGTAGTCTTTGTTCTTTCCTCAACTGAAAGTGCTATTACAGGGCATGAACGCAAGAGGGCGCTCTAACCGGTGAGCCTGGGGAAACCGAGGTTTCCTGGCAACGGAGAAACACAGCGAGCGGGTCTTCTGCTGAGAGTGGGTAAGCAGTGCATTCCGGTTCCTACACCTGCCAGGTGGGCCCGAGGTCCGCTTCTGGCACCTGGAGCGTCTCTGTTGGTTCTAAGATGAGAAGGGCTCTTCTTCCAAAGGCAAAGTGGGGTTTGCTGAGCTGGGGAGGCTTTGCGTCGCTGCGCTTTTTTCTGCTACAGTCAAGGTGGCCCTTCTACGGAAAACTCCAAGCACGTTATACTGTTTCCCTCAAAACAGGAAAAAAAAAAAAGGGAGGGGGGGAATTAAGAAAGATCTTTGCCCACAGCCTTCGAAGCACAAAAAAGAAGACTTTAAAGATTCGGGCCGCGGTTGGAGGTTTTCTTGGTTTGTTGACAAAACAGAACGTTTTAAAATAAATTAGTAACAGGTACTTTTGAAGCTGAGTTGTTGTTCAGTCGATCAGTCGTGTCCAACTCTTTGCAGCCCCATAGACTGCAGCACACCAGGCTTCCCTGTCCTTCAGTATCTCCCAGAGCTTGCTCAAACTCGTGTTTATTGACTTGGTGGTGCCATCCAACCATCTCATCCTTTGTCACCCCCTTCTCCTCCTGCCCTCAATCTTTCCCAGAATTAAGGTCTTTTCCAGTACACGCAGAATACATTGTTAAAAAGCGCTTTCCCATATTTTGTTTCACTTGATTTCCCAGGCACTCTGGTATCACTCCATTTTGTAGATGAAGAAACTCAAGCCCAAAGATGTTAAATGGTGAGGAGTCCAGAGCTTTCCTCCCATCTCCATTTACAGAAGAACATTTACTATTTATTTTGAAAGGGAAGAGGATGTTGTCTCTAATAAAGAAATTAAAATTAAAACAGCAGGAATATAACTTATTTTCTCCATCAGATTAGCAGAACTATTTTAAATCATAATCCCTCACACTGGGGAGGTTGTTGGAAACTGGCAGCCTTTCCAGTACTTAGTGGCAGTGGAAACCAGTAGCCGCTCTTTGGAAGTGCAGCCTGGCAACATCTAGCAGGAGCCATAAAAATGTTTCTGCCCTTGGATCCTGCAACCCCACTTCAGAGAACCTCTCTGAATAACATTATTTGAAATTTGGGCAAGAGTGTATGTGCAGATATTCATGGCAGCATTATTTATGACAGCAAAACATTGAAAACCCAGAGGAAGAGTTAGGTTGCCAAGGGAACTATCATAATTAAGTAACATTATGTCTCTTTTTCAAATGATAATTTGGAAGCCTGTGGCATCATGGGAAATGCTGCTGTGTGATATTAAATATATATATATAAAAGGAAGCTACAAAATGGCCCGGACACTAGTTAAGTTCGTAACTACACAATATCCCATTGGTGTGGCGTAGAAGTAAAGTGGGGGAAAGAAGAGAAAATGAGAGAAGTGGGAATGATTTTTTTTCTAAAATTTATTTTATTGAAGTATAGTTGTTTTCCAAGGCGGTGTTTCTGCTCCACAGCAGAGTGATTCAGTTATTTATATGTATGTATATATGTGTACACACAGTTTTTATATCTTTTCCATTACGGTTTATCACAGGATATTGAATATAGCTCCCTGTGCTATATGGTAAGATCTTGCTGTTTATCCATTCTATATATAATAGTTTGCATCTGCTAATCCCCAACTCCTAATCCATCCCTCATGCTTCTTCATAACTTTTTTCTCCCCTTTCACGTCTACTCAGAATCTAGTTTTTCGTTTTCTTCATGTTTTTAGTGGAGTATTTTTGTCATGTCACTTGGCAATATCATGCTGACATACTCCAGGAAAGCAGGAAAATATAACACTGAAGTACCCCACTCACAAAGAGGCAATCTCTAGTAACACTTTAGAACGGTGCTTCTTAAGCCTGAATGTACATTGGTGTCACGTGGAGGGCTTGTTAAAACCCAGTTTGCTGAGCCCTGTGGGGAATTTCTGACTCAGTAGGTGGGGGTGGATCTCAAGAATTTACGTTTTTACCAAGTTTGCAGGTGGTGCTGCTGCGGCTGCCCCCCAGACCATACTTTGAGGACCACTGCCTTAGTGTGGAGCCTTACAAAGTCTTCCTATGTGTCACAAGTCTAGATGCCTCACCAAAAAATGATGACTATTTTGGTTGTATTTCCAGGAGCATTCTTGTGGCTTAATCTCTGAAGTATCCGTAGTTATTAATTATCTGATTAATTAAGATTGTTATCATTATCAATTCATGTTATTAAAATTATTAGACTCAAGTTTCCAGTTCCAGAAGTGGAATCGTTGGGTCAGAAGACCTGTGTGGGGGATTCCCTGGAGGTCCAGTGGTTAGGACTCTGTGCTTTTTTTTTTAACTTTGTATTTTGTATTGCGGTACAGCCGATTAACAATGTTGTGATAATTTCAGGTAAACAGCAAAGGAACTCAGCCATACATCCACACGTGTCCATGTCCCCCCAAACTCCTCTCCCATCTAGGCTGCCACATAGCATTAGGCAGAGGTCCCTGTGCCATCAGTAGGTCCTTGTTGGTTACCCATTTTAAATATACCAGTGTGAAAAAATATATATATATACCAGTGTGTACATGTCCATCCCAAACTCCCTAACTATTCCTTGCCCCCATCCTTCCCCCCAGCAACCGTAAGTTCATTCTTTAAGTCTGTGAGGACTCCATGCTTTATTGCCAAGATGGCAGGTTCAACCCCTGGTCGAGGAGCCAAGGTTCCATGAGCCATGCTGTACAGCCAAAAAAAAAAAAAACTGTGTGTTTTTCATGATTTTAGTATACCTTGTCAAGCTGCCACCATAGAATCTAATGTTTGTCTTGTGCTGTGAAAATGTGCCCTTTTATTTAATCTGTAAACTCCATTAATTCATTCAGCACATATTCACTGAATGATATTTTGCACCAGGTGTTTTAGAGACTCAGAGATGAACAAGAGGCACCAATCATGTGAGGCAGAGGTTATTACTATTCCCATTGTACAGATGAGGAAACTGAGACCCATGAGCCCAGGAGATGACTTGGGTATGGAGACATAGAGGGTAGTTGTACCCTCCTAGGGCTGCTTCACCATTTGCACTAAAGAGTCAGTGTTGGCTCTAGGCAAGCTCATGCTGCATTGTTCCACATGGAAGGGAATATTTTAATTTGGGGTGGCAACTCTCTCTTTTTTTTTTTTCCATCACGCTCCTGGAAAAATCAAATGAGGAAACATCCTGGCATCTAGCTTAGGAAATAAAGCTGACCCGAAAGCTGCCAGGAATAAAAGCTACCAAAACTTTCTCAACTGAGTTTGAGTTTCTACTCTTAAGAAATTAGCTAGAATTGGCCCTCCTCTGATTCCAAAGTTAGACTTGTTGGGAAAACTTCTAACAGAAAGCATGATAGACGTGCGTGGACATGTAGAAATTCAGTGACATCTTGTTTTTCACTTTCCTAAATGAGCTCTAATTATAACCGTTGATTGGGCAGCTTAGTGGTGAAGTGCAAATACTTTGGTTTGACAAAGCAGAAGGTTTTATAATAAGTAAACTATTTTTTTTTTAACTTTCAGCTTCAGTTTCCTCATCTGCCGAATGGGTCTAAGAATAGTTTCCTCAGAGATCTCTATGTAAGAGCTAAAGGATTCAAGGGGTAGTGGTCCCCATCTGTCCCCATCTTTTATTTTTTTATTATTTTTTGTCCCCCCCCTTTTAAAAATATTTGTATTTGTTTGGCTGTTTCAGGTCTTAGTTGCAGCACACAGGCTCTTTGATCTTTGTTGTGGCATGCGGCTTCTTTTAGTTGAGGCGTGGGAACCTTTCACTCTGGCGTGTGGGACCTAGTCCCTTGGCCAGGGATTGAACCTAGGCACCTTGCATTGGGAGCGTGGAGTCCTAGCTGCTGGACCGTGAGGGAAGTCCCCATCCACCCACCTTTTAATTCAGGAATCTAACCCATGCAAAATCCAGGGGTTCCTGGAGCCTGACACTGAATTCCTGCAAACCCAGCCGCATAACAGCCCCACCTGCAATTGCCACCTTGGATGTGGCAGCTCTGCCACAGCTGAGCACGGCTTCAAGCTCATGGTACCCAGTCAGTGATCTCGCTGATACATTCTTTTCCATCCCTAACAGGAAGAAGGACCAGAAACAGTTCACTTTTATGTGGGGCAGACAACAGTACACGTTGCCCATCCAGCTCAGGCCCTGTTCACTCTCCCGCCCTCTGTCATAACACAGTCTGAAGGGACTGGACCATCCGGACATTCTGCAAAACAGCACACTGTTCCACTCTACTGGTGACATAGTGTGAATAGGACTCAATGAGCAAAATGTGGTCCCAGAGGGTAGGAAGTAAACCCTACAAGAATCCAAGGACTCTGGAAGATGGTCAGTTGACCCTAGTAGTTTTCATGGGCTCCCCACGTCAATGGTTTGGGGGGTGTTCAGGTGGTCTGGGGCGCGCTGGGATCACCCTTCCAAGGTAAACAACATCTGATTGCGTCTTGTACCTCCCACCATTCAGAAGGAAGCTCAGCACCCAGTGGATCTCTGCGGGCTGGAGCCCGCATATCTGATACTTGGGAATTCTCATCCAACCTATTTTCCGAGTGATGTGGAAGGCTTCCAGTTTTGAGCAGGTCCTGGGCAGAGAAGAGCTCTGTGGAAGCCCCAGGCTGTCCTGCATAGCAGTTCTGCCTCTTGGCCATGTGACCTGGGAGAACCTGTGTTTTGAGAGGGAAAAGATGCTACATGTTTATGGCAAGCCCCCATGGGGTCATCACCCAGCTCCCCAGAGTTCTGGAGCAAGGCCATTCACTCTGTAGCTGAGAATGAGCATCCTTTGAGAAAGTCCTCCTGGAGTGGCTCCTGGCAGACACGGAGCATGCAGTGAAGCCCTCCCAGCCCCTCCTGCATGCATGCTCGGTCGTGTCTGACTCTTTGCGACCCCAAGGACTATGGCCTGCCAGACACCTCTGTCTAGGGGATTTCCCAGACAAGAATACTGGATTGCCATTTCCCACCTCCAGGGGAATCTTCCCAAGCCAGGGATCAAACCCACATCTCTGGCATCTCCTGCCTTGGCAGGCGGATTCTTTACCACCGCGCCACCTGGGAGGCCCACACAGCCTCTCACACGCTGGCATCTGTCAGACCTCCCATGGCATGAGATCAGGAGGGCGTGACAGTCTGAAGTCAGATGGTGTGTCTGGGATGGGGCACAAGTAGGGCAGAGGGCACAAGTAAGCTGCCCAGGCAGGTGGCCAAGCCCACCATGTCACCCACCAGCGCTGCACCCATGTGTCCCCTTCATCTCACACCTGTGGCTGCATGGGGCCCCCGGTGGGGGGGCGAGAAAGGGCCAAGCTTGATCCACAGATGGATCTGTTCGGTGTGTGGGTAGAAGCTGAAAATAGAGGCTAGCCACAAGGCAACCTCATTCGGCAGTGACCCTCACAGACAATAAAAGAGGCGGAATGTTCCCAATGGGCAGGGCTTTGAGCAGATCACGTGGGCATCGCATCCACTCTATGGGCAAGAGAAGCTGCCTGAGGTAAGAATAAATACAGACTCACGGGCAGTGGGGAAAACAGGAAGGATAAATATAAAAAGATTGGGAGCAAGGAGGTCTGGGAAAGCGGGACGTGTGTGGACCCACAGGAATGGACACAGGGAGTGAAGGGCTTTGTGCCACGTGTCAGCGTCCGCGGAGAGCACTCATCATTGAAGAGGTACTAGGCGACCAAGCAGAAAGGGCCACTCAGCTGCATCAGCAGTCAGCTTCTGTCCCTGATCTCCTCAGCTTTGGCACAGTAGGCTCATGAGTGGAGCTTACGTGGCAGGAGAGAGGCTCTGCATTCACTGAGAATGATTTGGGGACTTCCCCGGGGGTCCACTGGTTAATAATCCACCTTGCAATGCAGAGGAATTGGGTTCAGTCCCCAGTCGGGGAAATAAGATCCCACGTGCTGCAGAGCAAGGAAGCCCACGTACCACTGGAGAGTCCATGCACCTCAACGAGAGATCCCACAAGACGCAACTAAGACCCAACACAACCCAATATATAGATAAAGAGGGATGGCCTGGTTACTGCCGCTGCCGAATGTCCAGTTTTCCAGCAACAAAGATGAACATAGAGCTGCCAACATGGCACCGTTCTTCAAGGAACTCACTGCCAGTCACTCGGTGGCAGGTTGGTTACACTGGACATCTCCTACTCAGGAGCATTTGTGTTGACTGGGACTGACACATACTTGGACTGTGGGGTTGCCTTTCCTGGTTACGAGTTCTCAGCCAATCTAAAGATTCGCAGAGTGTTTGGTCCACTGACATGAGGTCTCAGAAAACATCACATTGGACCAAGGGATTCATTTTACAGCAAAGAAGGTGCAGTCATAGACATAAGACCTGCAAAGAGTCGGACACGACTGAGCGACTTCCACTTTCACTTTCGGACTTATGAGGAGTTCGGGGCTAAAATGTACATCCAAACCATCAAACCAGGCCCCCAAAAGATAACAGGTTTTGGGTCTCTCTCCCAAACCCAGAAGTATTATCTCATTTCCATCCCCACAGACCTGTAAGAAGGAGGTGCATGTGTGCTAAGTTGCTATAGTCGTTTCCAACTCTGTGTGACCCCATGGACTGTAGCCCGCCAGGCTCCTCTGTCCATGGGATTCTCCAGGCAAGAATACTGGAGTGGGTTGCCATGCCCTCCTCCAGGGGATCTTCCTGACCCAGGGATCGAACCTGTGTCCCCAGCATCTCCTGCTTTGGGAGGTGGGTTCTTTACCACTAGTACCACCTGGGAAGCCCCAAGAAGGAGGTACTTTAATTCTTGAATACTTTCTGACTTGTATGTTTTCTCTCTTCCACACACGCAATAAATTCTGCCTGAAAGCTAATGTACCACCAGGCTCCCTTGAGGAGCATTTGCCAAAAGCTGCTTCCCACAGACCTCCCCGGCCGGCCTGGAGGCTTTCTTGGTCAATACCTGGCAAGGCTCCAGGCCTGCTGGGCCAAAGGCTCTGTCATCCCTTCCCCTTCCAAACATCCAGCGGACCACGGTGCTAGCTTTCCAGAGTCATCAGCAAGACATCCTGGCAGGAAGTAGCTCACACTCAGTTTCTGTTCTTCTCCCAGGTGGACTTTTAGCTCTTTTCAATCCAGCAGTCTCTAGGAAACTCTATCCTATGCCCCCAAAGGCATGGTCAGCAGAATACTGAAGAATGATGAGGTTCTTCTCAGTAACGACCCCTTCCCCCTTGTCTCCTAAGCAGATCTGGCTTTCCCGCGAAGTGGCAATGATGTCATGTTGGAGGGGCTGCCTTAGAGTGGGCTGTGCAGCCCCTGGCCTCTGGCTGAACTGCCTTGTCCTCTGCAAAGACCATGTTCTCACAGGCAACAGAGGTGAAGGAAGCAGTCAGGAACCTAAAAACCTGTCCTTCCCCTTCCTAACCCCACCCCGACCCCACTCCGTAGATGCTGTTGTGATGGAACTTTGTATATTCAAGAATTGTTATATTAAAAATGTTTGATAGGTTGAAACCAAAACACTTTAGCAGGGAAAAAAAAAGAGAGAGAGATGCAACTCAGGGACCCACTTGGGGAAAAACTAGTTTTCCTCTTTCAGGATTCATCTTAAACCGAAACCATGAATGGGTGCTGCCTACAATATGCAGAAATAGCAGAGCTGGGGTGTCAGTAGGTAAAGTTAAGAGTGACTCCTATCTCCGTACTCTGAGTGAGCCACAGGGAGAATCTGGACTTCCCATCCTCACCACCCTAGGCTCTGTGAGTCTCGAGGTGTGGGTTCCCAGCAGGGGGATGGTTCCACCAGGATACACAAGAATCCCACTAAACCTTCAGCTTTAGTCACTACCTGATTGCTTCAGGTTCCTTGTGCCAAGGGACCAGCAAGCAGGAAGAGAAGTCAACCTCCAGGCAGATGAATCGACTATGACATCAAGAAGGAGACCAGGCTGCTATTATACCATCAGACAGAGAAGAATGCGCTCAACCTTCCAGGTGACCCTTGTGAGTGTTTCTTGGTTCTTCTTTTTTGGCTGTGCTGGGTCTTCGTTGTTGAGCTGGATTTTGTCCAGTGGCAGTGAGCGAGGCTACTCTAGTTGCGGTGCGCGGGCTTCTCATTGCAGTGGCTTCTTTTGTTGCGGAGCACAAGCTCTAGGGCATGTGGACTTCAGGAGTGGGCTCAATAGTGGTGGTGCATGGGCTAAGTTGCCCTGGGGCATGTGGGATCTTCCCAGATGAGGGATTGCACCCACGTCTCCAGCATTGGCAGGTGGATTCTTTACCACTGAGCCACTAGCAAAGCCCCCCCGGCAGGTGTATTGATCGTGACATCAGGAAGAGACAGGGCTGTTGTTACATGACAGGACAGAGAAGAATACACTCGACAGTCCAGATGATCCTCTTGACTGTTGCTTGGTTCTTCTTTGACCAATTTTGATGGTAAATAGACAGATGCAGCAACCATAACTAAGATGAGCATGGTGACCAGGGTCTCGGACCTCTCGGGGATGAAGGTCTGAGTTGTCTGGTTAGGTAAGCCACCTAGACCAGCAGAGGAGCCAGCTGAGGGTTGGTGGGGGGGCGTCTAGAATAGGCACTAGGAGGGAGATAATGATATACTAGCTGGAGCGTGACAGCTGTAGCTAATTCCACCAACTGCAAGTTTCCCCAGAAAAAGAAATGGATCGGAATCCTGGAGGAGATGGTCTCGAGTAGTGTTAACTTATTTTATGAGGCAGAAGGTCCAGATGGTATGGAACTGTAGTGAATGGTGTGGTGTGCGTCCAGGTCTCCTGCAGGACTGAGGCATCAGCCACCAGGAATGTTGCCCTCTCAGGATGGGGCTGTCTTGTCCAAGGTTA